>NC_041383.1:254198523-254305125 GCF_002162155.2 Triticum dicoccoides
AGAGCCAGTCGATGGGTCAACTGGACCGCATTGAAATTCATCGGGCTCGATCGCTGTGACTTGTGGGGTGGCCGCCTGACGGGCCACCCCATGCTTTACCCACCGCTGGAGCCGCGACCGACCGGATCGCTTGCGGCGGCGACCAGCGGAGTGAGCAGGCGATGTGAGGGTTGACCGATACGGAGTCGACGGCTGTTGTAGAAGAACGTCGCAGGCACTCGCGCGGAAGTGCGACGCCCCACGGATCAAAAGAGCCTCGACATCGAGGGGGGCTTTCTTGGAGCCAGGCGGAGTCGTCGGTGATGAAAGTGAGCGCGTTGAGTCGAAACTCGCGGCCCACCACCAAACCTCCACCGGAAGCCATGTTGATGAATATCAGAAAAGATGCAACCTCGCCGGAAGTTGCTAAGACGCTTTGCCCCATGGTGGGCGCCAACTATTGTGGTACTAAGTCTGACAGTAAGAGTAGGGGGTACGTATGAGGAGGCAAGGCCGTAGCTACGGCGAGGTTGTACACACGAGTTTACGAGTTCAGGCCCCTCTCGGAGGAGGTAAAAGCCCTACGCCTCGGTGCCCTGAGGCGGTTGACTGGAATATGGGTGTGTGTTACAAGGGGTGCAAACCCTTGTCCCAGTGGAGGGGGTGGCTTATATAGAGTGGGCCAGGACCCCAGCCGTCCCCCGTTACAGGGTCCAATGTACATTATGACATGGCGTTACTGGTAACGCCAGCTATAAAGTGCTATTAATGATATTTAAGACTACGGAGTGAACGCCTGATCGTTGCCATCCTGAGTGACTCTAGGTCTTCTGTACTCCGAATGGTTTCCTGTATGGTCGAATGACTTCATCCAGGTCGAGTGAAATTGGGGGTATTCGAGTGAGGTGACTGGTCGAGTGGATTGCACTCCATGGCTACTTCTGTCGGTATTTCTTGCTATACTTGGAATGTCCTTGATTCTAGGGTAGTGACCTTGGGTAGGGCGTATAGGTCAGGCCTATGATCCTACCCCAGGTCCATGGCATCGTCAATCACCACAGGCACCCCCAAATAATCAGCAAAACTATCATGGGCATATTAATTCAGGCCTGTCTTGCGGGCATCACGGACTATCACTAGAGAGGTTCTGATTGTGTGTATCCAAGCAGGGTGTTGGCATACAATTTCAGGGCCGACCAATGATGCCAACAGGAATATGATCTAGGAAATCAGAAGTGTAGTTTATAAGGTTCTGAAATGAAACACTACCTCAGGGAGGGGGGTTTCCCCAATCCCCACTCTTCTTCTTTAGACAGGCGCGGTTGGGATCCATGGAGTAGTAGAGAGTCCGAGATCCAAGATGTGGAGGGGATGGGAGGGAGTAGGAGGGTGCAGACCATACCTAGAGGGTCATGGAGTCATGGGCGGCGAAAGAGGCCAGCCTCACCCATAGCATGAACCCATCCTTTCCCTGCTCACCGCTCATCCATCACATGACCGTGCTCCACTTGGCCTCCTATCGTGGATCACGCGCAGCAGCATCTTCCTCTCAGTGCGATGGTATGATGCATGATCTTGACGGGGGTGCATCAGTGGGCGAGGGAGAAGTGCTGGTCGCTGGAGGAAGAGAAGCCATTAGGGGGGAATATGAGGAGGCCTAGGTGAGGTGGTGGCGACCGGATTTGACGAGGAGGCATTCAGTGGGCGCCTCAGGCGGCGGATCGGAGGCAGCTTGCATCAGGTCGCCTACTCGCGCACGCAGCAACCATCGGTCGTCCGCCGCTCTCCCCACTGCTTAGTGCGTTGGAGTTGTGCATCATCCTCATTAGCATCGCCAGTAGGACTCATCTGCTCGACATCCTTTGCCCCTCAGAGCAAGAGGTGGCTAGGTGGTGAAGCATGGGAGGAGTACACGTCGTCGCACGATGGGGGCGACAGCTAGTGTGGAAGGGGAGGAGGCGGCGGCACTCCTTGGCGTGAAGAGTGGAAGTCGATTGGGGAGAAACCCTATGGGCATTGGGTTTTTATACCACATAGTGAAATGAAAAAAATGCCCTCGGCGGGGCATGGGAATAACGACGGTGGCACAAGATATTTATGCGGGGGTGAAATTCTTCATTGCTGCAGCGTTGCGGGTTTGGTCCGGCGGCCTAGATCATTTTAGTGAAAGATCGGACGACCCAGATCGCATCAAGCAACTGAAACGGACGGTCGGGTCTTTCAAATCACTGAGGAGGCTGGGATTCTCCCCTCATTCTTTTTTTTGAAGGAAAGCATGTTGCCATTTTTATTTATAACGTGGCAATGTTACATCAAGAAGTACACGTGGTAATAAGAAATTAGGAGTAACATCTAACCAAACATAACTAGTCTTAGACTCGAAACAATTCCTAGCCAGAAAGTGTGGCAGCCCGTTTGCTTCCCTGGGACAATGATTGAAAGAGATTGATGTAATACCATGAGCCAAGTGAAAGCAATCTGCAAGTAATGCTGAATTAGGTCCTCGAATATCCATCTTTCCGTTGCATGCATCCATCGGTTCCAAACAATCGGATTCCACTTCAACTTTTGAACATCCCATATCAAATATCATTTGGAACCCCCTCCATAATGCTAGTGTTTCAGCATCCTGTGCATTGTATGCATGATCAAACTTTTCAGAAGCTCCTGCGATCGCTTCTCCACGACAGTTGCGCAAGATTGCCGCTACTGCACCCACACCATCATCAAAGAAACATGCATCAATATTCAAATTGTATAACCCCGTTTGTGGTTTTTGCCATGTTTTTTCTTGGATCAAAATATTCTGCTTCGGGGCATGGTTAGCTATGATCGCTTGAATAGAAAAAGCTAAACTAGCAGCCTGCTTAGTCGACTCACCCTTCACGACTTCCCGACGTTCCCACCAAATATACCGTGCAGCTACGGCAACCATTTCCTGTAAACCCAACTGTCCAAGTACCGGTGATTTTCTTTCCGGGAGTCGTAAGATTTCCTCCATCACCACAGATCCTGATCGATCACTTTTTAGGGATGTATCCACAACTTCATTCAGGCCCAATGACTCCCAGACTTTGCGAGCTCGTGTGCAAGTGAATAATAAGTGTCGGATATCTTCAGGACCCTCTCAACACAAAGGGCACTCGGGACTGACCTTAATATGTTGATTATGCAATATGCACTTCCCTGGAACCACTCCATGTGGTGCTCGTCAAACAAAAAATTTGACTTTACTCGGTACATGTAGCTTCCACAAGACATCCCAAACCGGATTCTCTCTAGATGTTTGTGGTTGCTCTCGGCCTAATCTTGCTCCAAATTGATGCTCCCATTCAATATAGTATGCAAATCTCACTGAAAAGCAAAACGACTTTGTGGCATGCCATGCTACATAGTCTTCCAACAAGTGTTCAGACAAAGGGATTTTCAGAATTCATTCCGCATCTATTGGAACAAAGATGCTTCTGATAAGAGCTTCATCCCATGAATGGGTGGCTGGGTCAATAAGATCTTCCACTTTCTCAACAAGAGCTTGGCCCCTTCTGGTTAGAACCTTTCTTGTAGGGCTCTCTGATATCCATGGGTCATTCTAGATATTTATTTGAGATCCTGTCGTGGAATTGTCACGATAGATGTCCTTAGTGTCAGGACTTAGTCGCGAGGCCAACGCATCTATGTGGTAGCTTGAGAGGGGTTGAGCGGGACGAGAGTTGCGAGGCGGATCAATACACAAGACAAGGATTTAGACAGCTTCGGGCCCTGGGAAACATCATCCGGTAATAGCCCTACATGCTGTTTGTGGCTAGGTCTCAGTATGATCATGAGGGAGTCACCGTAAACCAGCTCTCCTCTAGTTGTGTCTAGCCCTAGAGATTATTGTTTTCTTCTTCCCCTCTTTTGGGGAGCCCTGCCCCTCCTTATATAAGTTGGAGGGGCGGGTTACATGTAGAGTCCATCTCGGACTAAGACTTAAACTATTCTGACTTCTCATCACGGGCTTCTCTCCATGGGCTTCTTTAACGTCTTGGGCTTCTTACAATCTGACTTACAGTCTGGCTTATCGTCTGGCTTACGATCTGGCTTACCGTCTGGCTTACCGTCTGGCTTACGATCTGGCTTACGATTTGGCTCACCGTCTGCCGGATTAACATTCCGGCTTACATGACTGTGCCTGCCGGCTTACATGACTATGTCTGCCGGGTTATATGACTGTGTCTGCCGGGTTACATGACTATGTCTGCCGGCTTACAATGCTTAACTGTTCCCGTCGGCTTATAATCTGCCGGGTCACCAATGAAACATCAAGTCCCAGCCGGGTCATATCTCCGGCCGGGTCATACCGCAGGGTATATCCCCGACATTAGCCCCCAGTTTAATTTGGATTCATCCATGTTAAACTGATCCTGTAAACAAAACACAAGAACAATTTTAATAGGTCATGCTCTGGGTTAAATATTCTTGTAAGCCGGCACCTGGTCATCCTTAACTCCTTGTTATTTCCTCCTTCGAAAATCTGGGTCAATGAGCCAACTTCATAATCAATTTGCTAATGTTGGTTTCTCACAGAGAAAGACTGTGAAGAATAATTCATTTGACTCAGCTCCCAAATGCTTAAAAATATTGGTCTTGAAATACTCATGTGACCTTCAACCGGCTTAAAGATGAAAAAACTTGCCGGGTTTATAAATAGATGATGCCAAGTCATAAATGTTGCCGATGCCGGGTCAAAACTGAGAATTTTGAAAATTTCTCTCCATCATATCCATATTACCTTTAGCCCCCAAGTCTTGAGCAAAACAAAGTAATGACTTAAGACTTGCTTCAACAAAAAATATTATCACTCTGAAGAAATCCATGTCGTTTATCTCAATCACTAGTCCAAACTGAGTATTCCACATATGTAGCCCCCAAGTGCCGGGTTGTCATGCTTGCAGTAACCTGGGACTTGAAATTGCTTTATGCTCATAAAAACTTCAACCAGTGTAGTCCCCAAGGGCCGGGTCATTATGCAATAATGAGCAGGGACTTTGTAGATATGATCATGTATACTTGAACATCAACGTGTAGCCCCCAAGGGCCGGCTGATTATGATATGATGAGTCGGATCTTCAATAAGGCCAGTAAAAATGACTTTGCATTAGCCCCCAAGTGTCATGGTGCATGCTTGCAGCGACACGAGACTTGCACATTTGATGTAATCTCAACTTGAATAATGTAGCCCCCAAGTGCTGGGTCGTAAGCCTGCAGTGACTCGGGACCATTCCTTCCATCATAGAATAAATTATATCCATTGATAAAATAATATCCATTCCGATGAAGCGACTTTGAAAACCTCAATCGTAATATTGGTTATTGGTAACCATAATAAAAATCCAGCCATGTTGGCTATTAAAGATTTGAATAATATAACCCGGTTTGAAAAACCGGTTCCTGTGATATTGAATCGTATTGAACTTCCAAATGTTTATGATTTTCTCGTCCAAAGTCAAGCCGGGTTAATCGAAACCACATATATGCTTCAGATATCAGCAAAAAGTCTCAAAAAAGCTTCAAGTAAAATCCAGAAAGTTGTTTGCAAAAAAGACTTAAATTTTTTTGAGGCTTCTTATTCGAATACGATCAGAAAACCGTTCCAAAGGGGTTAAGCTAAGATTCGAATACGATCATATAGCCCCCAGTGGCTTTGGCATTGCCGAACAAGAGGGTACCGACAGCTATGTTTTCTTTGGTTCGAATGCAACCTATGTTTGAACAGGAAGCCTCAGATGACCTTGAGATTTGTTTAACGACACTGATTCGAATACGATCCACGTTGGACCCAAAGGGGTTGAGCTATGATTCGGATACGATCAAGAAGCCCCCTAGTGAGTTTGGCAGTGTGCCGATCAAGAGGGTATCGACAGCTATGTTCTCTTTGGTTCGAATACGACCTATGTTTGAACAGGAAGCCCCCAAGTGACCATTTAAATTTTTGGCATCGCACCGATCAAGAGGGTACTGACAGCTATGCTCGATGAGCAGGAAGCCCCAAGTGACCATAATAAGATAAGCCATAAGGCGAGATACCCATGTGTGAACCGCGCATCATGGCAACAAGCTCTTTTTGGCACCCTTTAATCTTTCTGAGAACTCGAACTTGCGAGAGATTAATTTTAAACCGGAACTTTAAAATGGATTTGAAAGCTTCAAAACTTTGTGAGAGAGAAATTTACCTTGAGCCGGATTTTGAACCGGATTCGAGAGCTTCAAAGCTTTGTGGTAAATAAATATCCCTTGAATGACCCGGAGTTCTTGAATTCATTCAAACCGGTTAATTTTGCCGAGTCATAGCATTGTAGCCCCCGAGTCTCAAGATGACTCGAGGAGTTGGCTTGAGATTCTCCATATTTGACCATAGCAGAAGGTGTATATCATTGGCGTTGATAGCGCGATGTGAATCCACAGAAGGTTGAAGTGACTGCGGCGGGTTATAAATGATCCCGTATGAGCCGTGTCAGCAACTCGGCCAATGGTTCCTTCCAACTGGTTCTTTGAAGTTTAACCAAACTTGTAGTGGCAGTGACTTGTGTGCCTGCCCATTGAGCCATCCAGTGCAGACGGCGGCTGATAATACATGATAATTTGCCTCCAATTTGTTGGAAGAAAACCAAGCTTCCCAAGCAGTGACTCGCTTATATTCAATAAACAGCTCATGCAGACAGGTGCGGCCCGGTGTGTTGATGTATACCAGGCTACGAGAGACGGATGCTAAAGACGACCGCAACATCTGAGGCGGCACAGAGAGATGAAACGACCATGGCATTGTAAGCCGACGTGGTCGTGAGAGACGGCCATGGCGTTGTAAGCCGGTGTGGGAGTCCGTTGAGTAACGACGACCACCTATGCCAAAAGATGTTGGCGTGCCTCCATCTCCGTGGTATAATATCACTTTTTGTCATAAATAGTTGCCCTGCATAAACAACATTGCAGACCAAGGCAAAGACAAACTTGTTCTTTGACAAAAACAACATGTGCTAATAAAACAAACTTGGATGGATATAACCTGATTTGTTTGGACAACGGATGACCCGTTTATCGCGACAGAGGTAGCTCAGGCAGACCAGCGACTCGATATAGTTCCGGTGGCTCAGGCAGCCCAACGACTTAATATAACCCCGGCGGCTCAAAGCGGCAAGGGCGGCTCAACGCAGCTCCAGCGGTTTGATGTAGATTAAGCTGCACGGGCGGTGACTTGCGCATACCAGTTCCATCAGTAAGCGGGTGCAGACGCCGGTGCGTGACGGTGCTGACGTACACTTCATAGGCACAACACGACACCACCTTTGCTGCACATAAAAATATACAGACCGAAGTAATATGTAATATAAAATTATATTGGATGAATTTCACCTGATATATTAGGCTCAAAATTATCCACCACGGATTTGATGATCACTACGGTGAAGTTGAAACCAATCACGAGCGAGTTGGCCGTGAAAGCAGACAGATGAGTCAACCGCGGGGTTGTAAGCCGGTGCGGACAAGCAAGTTGTCTTCCGCATTGTAAGCCAGTGCGGACGCGTGAACCGGCCGTGAGCACGGACGCGTGAACCGGCCGCGAGGGCAGATGGGTGAGTCGTCCGTGGCGTGGTAAGGCGGAGCGGACGGGCGAGTTGGCCACAACGTTGTAAGCCGGTGCGGGAGTCCGTTGAGTAAGGACGACCACCTGTGTCGAATGATGTTGGCACGCCTCCATCTCCGCAGTATAATGCCACTTTGTAATGAATAATTCTCCTGCATATAAAACACAGCAGGGCAAAATAGTTTTGCTCAGATGAATTAATATGTGCTTAAAAATAAATAGGGCAAACAATAGCTGGTATTTTTCGGATGTTGACAGCAGCTCATCTGAACATCTCTAGCAGCTACCCTTCCCTGATAATAGCCATACACGTGACCATACCATCAAGTACTCCCAACAAACATGTCCTGATAATATGGTTGACTTTTCAATTTGATCTTCCATGTGAATACTTGATGTTTTCTCCAGTATGTATTCGTACAAACTCTGTGTGCAATAGCCAGCTTTTCTCATAACCATTGCTGAAGTGACCTTCTCCCGTATTAACTATATGTTCGAGGCTTAGGCAAAGGCGGCTCGCGATGACTGTCAGGGATGGCGACTGTGACTCACAAAGGCAACAAAAACGGCCCGGAGGCGAACGGTAGGGTCGGGGCCGCACATGCTGTGGAAACAATGCAAACCAGAGTAATTGTTCTTTGACAAAAAACAATATATGCTAATAAATTTAAATGGATAAATATCACCTGATTGTTCGGATGACGGTTAATCCGTTCAACGCAACAGAGGTGGCTCAATACGGCAGAGGCTGCTCAATGCGGCCCCATCGACTTAACATAGTAGCGAAACAGAGGCATCACCATGGCGGTGACTCAAAAACTGCAGCGACAGCGCATTTGAGATAGCGGCGGCGGCTCGCAACGGACATGCGGTGACCATGAACAAACGCCAGTCGGGGGTGGCTCCGCGTAATGTCATAGCGGCCACAGCGAAGGTAGCGGTTTAAGCGCGCAGCGGTTTGCAACGGACGCGTGGCGGTTTATCAATATCTCAGACTTGGTGATGACTCGTGATGCAGCAGCGGAGGGCCGAGTCGTGTCAGACAGTTGAAACAGACCCTGGCGAAACAGCATCCGGCTCGGTGAGTTTTCCTTCTCCGGGTCGCAGTTGATTTGCAGAACCTATGTCCGCATGGCATTAAAACATCGACAAAGATAGATCACTTTTTACCAGCGGCTTGCACAGACATCTACGGAAGAATTACTCCGGCCACTTGGTTACTTCCTCGATCTGTGTGCCTAATGAAATTCTTGCTGTCTTTTCTTTCTTTAGACATTTACAAACACTGGTTTGCTTCCCCACGTAGCAGTTTTGGCCCAATAAAAAATTTGGAGTTGTAGATCAACTTGGCCATCACGTGGCAGAGTACTAATTGGAATAGCACCATTGCTATTTGTTGGCTCTTCCCATTGTTGCAGGTTTCACGTGAGGATACGGAAGTGGGCCTGACCCCTTGCATGCACGGGTGCCTAACTCGGTCGATGGGAGGAAAACAAGGATTACGGCGGCTTGGCGGCCTTAGTGTGTCCGCCGCGTAATCCGAGAAAGAAGAAACTGTAGCGAAAAGTTTACTCTCGGTCTCAATGATTTCTCCAGATTGCAGCGGTGGAGCGGACGCAACCCTAGTTATCTACTGATCACAATCTTGTATATGGTCTTCCGACTGTTCGTCATTCATGTAAATTCTCTCTTCATCCAGAAAATTGTGAACTCTTCGATCCCTCAGAGAGATCCCTCCAAGAACTCAACACCACCGTGCGCAAGCCCCATAGTGGGCGCCAACTGTCGTGGAATTGTCACGACAGATGTCCTTAGTGTCAGGACTTAGTCGCGAGGCCAACGCATCTATGTGGTAGCTTGAGCGGGACGAGAGTCGCGAGGTGGATCAATACACAAGACAAGGATTTAGACAGCTTCGGGCCCGGGAAACATCATCCGGTAATAGCCCCACATGTTGTTTGTGGCTAGGTCTCATTATGATCATGAGGGAATCGCCGTAAACTGGCTCTCCTCTAGTTATGTCTAGCCCTAGAGATTATTGTTTTCTTCTTCCCCCTCTTTTGGGGAGCCCTGCCCCTCCTTATATGAGTTGGAGGGGCGGGTTACATGTAGAGTCCATCTTGGACTAAGACTTAAACTATTTTGACTTCTCATCACGGGCTTCTCTCCATGGGCTTCTTTAACGTCTTGGGCTTCTTACAATCTGACTTACAGTCTAGCTTACCGTATGGCTTACCATCTGGCTTACCATCTGGCTTACCGTCTGGCTTACGATCTGGCTTACGATCTGGCTTATCATCTGGCTTACCATCTGCCGGCTTAACATTCCGGCTTACATGACTGTGTCTGCTCGGTTACACGACTGTGTTTGCCAGGTTATATGACTGTGTCTGCCTGGTTACATGACTGTGTTTGCCGGCTTACAATGCTTAACTGTTCCCGCCGGCTTATAATCTGCCGGGTCACCAATGAAACTTCAAGTCCAAGCCGGGTCATATCTCTGGCAGGGTCATACTGCGGGGTATATCCCCGACAGATCCTGTACCCACTCTGCAAATATTACCGCTCTTGAAAGTTTGTAAACCAGCCACAATGCTCTTCCATGCGAAGGATGATCCCTTCTGTGTCCCTGCACTTAATAAGTTGCCATTTGGATAGTACTTAGCTCTAAGTACCTTCGCACGCAATGTATCCGAATGATTAATAAGTTTCCAACTTTATTTAGAAAGCATGGCAAGATTAAAATCATGCAACTCATGAAAACCCATACCACCTTTGCATTTGGGTAAACACATTTGCCACCACATGCAGACCAATGCATTCTACTATGCTCTTCTCTGTCCCCCACCAGAAACTAGCCATGGCATCTATGATTTCTTTACAAACCTTCTTGGGGATGTTGAAAACTCTCATGGCAAAGACAGGGATGGATTGGATGAGAGCTTTCAATAAAATTTCCTTACCACCCATAGATAGCTTTTTTTACTTCCAACCTTTCAGACGGCTTATAATTCTTTCAACCAAATATTAAAAGATTTCACTTTTATCAAGACTTATCAAAGATGGCAAACCCAGATGTCTATCTGATATAGTGTTGGGGAATGTAGTAATTTCAAAAAAATTCCTATGCACACGCAAGATCATGGTGATGCATAGCAACGAGAGGGGAGAGTGTTGTCCATGTACCCTCATAGACCGTAAGCGGAAGCGTTATGACAATGCGGTTGATGTAGTCATATGTCTTCATGATCCGACCGATCCAAGCACCGAAGGTACGGCACCTCCGAGTTCAGCACACGTTCAGCTCGATGACGATCCCCGAACTCCGATCCAGCAGGGTTTCGGGGATGAGTTCCGTCAGCACGACGGCGTGGTGACGATGATGATGTTCTACCGACGCAGGGCTTCGCCTAAGCACCGCAACGATATGACCGAGGCGGAATATGGTGGAGGGGGGCACCGCACACGGCTAAGGAACAATCACGAAGATCAACTTGTGTGTCTAGAGGTGCCCCCTTCCTCCGTATATAAAGGGGGGAAGGAGGAGGGGCCGGCCAAGGGGGTGGCGCACCCTAGGAGGGGGAAACCTACTCCAAGTAGGTTTGCCCCTCCCTTTCCTAGTCCAAGAGGGAGGGGGAAGGAAGGAGTGGGAGAGGGGAAAGGCAAGGGGGGCGCCGACCCCCCCTTCCTTGTCCTATTCGGACTCAAGGGGAGGGGGCACGCCTCTTGCCCTGGCTGGCCCCTCTCTCTCTCTCCACTAGGGCCCAGCAAGGCCCATTAGTTCTCGGGGGGTTCCGGTAACCCTCCGGCAGTCCGGTTTTCTCCAAAATCACCCAGAACACTTCCGGTGTCCGAATATAGTCGTCCAATATATCAATCTTTATGTCTCGACCATTTCGAGACTCCTTGTCATGTCTGTGATCACATCAGGGACTCCGAACAACCTTCGGTACATCAAAACTTATAAACTCATAATAAAACTATCATCGTAACGTTAAGTGTGCGGACCCTACGGGTTCGAGAACTATGTAGACATGACCTAGAACTATTCTCGGTCAATAACCAATAGCGGAACCTGGATGCTCATATTGGCTCCTACATATTCTACGAAGATCTTTATCGGTCAAACCGCATAACAACATACTTTGTTCCCTTTGTCATCGGTATCTTACTTGCCCGAGATTCGATCGTCGGTATCCAATACCTAGTTCAATCTCGTTACCGGCAAGTCTCTTTACTCGTTACGTAATGCATCATTCGTAACTAACTCATTAGCTACATTGCTTGCAAGTCTTATAGTGATGTGCATTACCGAGAGGGCCCAGAGATACCTCTCCGACAATCGGAGTGACAAAACCTAATCTCGGAATACGCCAACCCAACATGTACCTTCAGAGACACCTGTAGAGCTCCTTTATAATCACCCAGTTACGTTGTGACGTTTGGTAGCACGCAAAGTGTTCCTCCGGTAAACGGGAGTTGCATAATCTCATAGTTATAGGAACATGTATAAGTCATGAAGAAAGCAATAGCAACATACTAAACGATCAAGTGCTAGGCCAACGGAATGGGTCATGTCAATCACATCATTCTCCTAATGATGTGATCCCTTTAATCAAATGACAACAAATGTCTATGGTTAGGAAACATAACCATCTTTGATTAATGAGCTAGTCAAGTAGAGGCATACTAGTGACGTTATGTTTTGTCTATGTATTCACACATGTATCATGTTTCCGGTTAATACAATTCTAGCATGAATAATAAAAATTTATCATGACATGAGGAAATAAATAATAACTTTATTATTGTCTCTAGGGCATATTTCCTTCAGTCTCCCACTTGCACTAGAGTCAATAATCTAGATTACACAATAATGATTCTAACACCCATGGAGTCTTGGTGCTGATCATGTTTTGCTCGTGGATGAGGCTTAGTCAACGGGTCTGCAATATTCAGATCCGTATGTATCTTGCAAATCTCTATGTCTCCCACCTCGACTTGGTCCCGGATGGAATTGAAGCGTCTCTTGATGTGCTTGGTCCTCTTGCGAAATCTGGATTCCTTTGCCAAGGCAATTGCACCAGTATTGTCACAGAAGATCTTATTGGTCCCGATGCACTAGGTATGACACCTAGATCGGAAATGAACTCCTTCATCCAGACTCCTTCATTTGTTGCTTCCGAAGCAGCTATGTACTCCGCTTCACATGTAGATCCCGCCACGACGCTTTGTTTAGAACTGCACCAACTTACAGCTCCACCGTTTAATAAAAACACATATCCGGTTTGCGATTTAGAATCGTCCGGATCAGTGTCAAAGCTTGCATCGACGTAACCATTTACGACTAGCTCTTTGTCACCTCGAATACAAGAAACATATCCTTAGTCCTTTTCAGGTATTTCAGGATGTTCTTGACCGCTGTCCAGTGATCCACTCCTGGATTACTTTGGTACCTTCCTGCCAAGCTTATTGCTAAGCATACGTCAGGTCTGGTACACAACATTGCATACATGATAGAGCCTATGGCTGAAGCATAGGGAACATCTTTCATTATCTCTCTATCTTCTGCTATGGTTGGGCATTGAGTCTGACTCAATTTCACACCTTGTAATACAGGCAAGAACCCTTTCTTTGCCTGATCCATTTTGAACTTTTTCAAAACTTTATCAAGGTATGTGCTTTCTGAAAGTCCTATTAAGCGTCTTGATCTATCTCTATAAATCTTGATGCCCAATATGTAAGAAGCTTCACTGAGGTCTTTCATAGAAAAACTTTTATTCAAGTATCCCTTTATGCTATCCAGAAATTCTATATCATTTCCAATTAATAATATGTCATCTACATATAATATCAGAAATGCTACAGAGCTCCCACTCACTTTCTTGTAAATGCAGGCTTCTCCAAAAGTCTGTATAAAACCATATGCTTTGATCACACTATCAAAGCGTTTATTCCAACTCCGAGATGCTTGCATCAGTCCATAAATGGATCGCTGGAGCTTGCACACTTTGTTAGCACCTTTTGGATCGACAAAACCTTCTGGTTGCATCATATACAACTCTTCTTCCAGAAATCCATTCAAGAATGCAGTTTTGACATCCATTTGCCAAATTTCATAATCATAAAATGCAGCAATTGCTAACATGATTCGGACAGACTTAAGCATCGCTACGGGTGAGAAAGTCTCATCGTAGTCAACCCCTTGAACTTGTCGAAAACCTTTCGCAACAAGTCAAGTTTTATAGACAGTTACATTACCATCAGCGTCAGTCTTCTTCTTAAAGATTCATTTATTCTCAATGGCTTGCCGATCATCGGGCAAGTCAACCAAAGTCCATACTTTGTTCTCATACATGGATCCCATCTCAAATTTCATGGCTTCTAGCCATTTTGTGGAATCTGGGCTCATCATCGCTTCCTCATAGTTCGTAGGTTCGCCATGGTCAAGTAACATGATTTCCAGAATAGGATTACCGTACCACTCTGGTGCAGATCTTACTCTGGTAGACCTACGAGGTTCAGTAGAAACTTGATCTGAAGTTTCATGATCAATATCATTAGCTTCCTCACTAATTGGTGTAGTTGTCACAGGAACCGGTTCTTGTGATGGACTACTTTCCAATAAGGGAGCAGGTACAGTTACCTCATCAAGTTCTACTTTCCTCCCACTCACTTCTTTCGAGAGAAACTCCTTCTCTAGAAAGGATCCGAATTTAGCAACAAAAATCTTGCCCTCGGATCTGTGATGGAAGGTGTACCCAACAGTCTCTTTTGGGTATCCTATGAAGACACAATTCTCCGATTTGGGTTCGAGCTTATCTGGTTGAAGTTTCTTCACATAAGCATCGCAACCCCAAACTTTAAGAAACGACAACTTTGGTTTCTTGCCAAACCACAGTTCATGAGGCGTCGTCTCAACGGATTTTGATGGTGCCCTATTTAACGTGAATGCGGCCGTCTCTAAAGCATAACCCCAAAACGACAGCGGTAAATCAGTAAGAGACATCATAGATCGCACCATATCTAGTAAAGTACGATTACGACGTTCGGACACACCATTTCATTGTGGTGTTCCGGGTGGCGTGAGTTGTGAAACTATTCCGCTTTGTTTCAAATGTAAACCAAACTCGTAACTCAAATATTCTCCTCCACGATCAGATCGTAGAAATTTTATTTTCTTGTTACGATGATTTTCCACTTCACTCTGAAATTCTTTGAACTTTTCAAATGTTTCAGACTTGTGTTTCATTAAGTAGATATACCCATATCTGCTAAAATCATCTGTGAAGGTGAGAAAATAATGATACACGCCGCGAGCCTCAATATTCATTGGACCAAAAACATCAGTATGTATGATTTCCAACAAATTAGTTGCTCGCTCCATAGTTCCGGAGAACGGCGTTTTAGTCATCTTGCCCATGAGGCACGGTTCGCAAGTACCAAGTGATTCATAATCAAGTGATTCCAAAAGTACATCAGTATGGAGTTTCTTCATGCGCTTTATACCGATATGACCTAAACGGCAGTGCCACAAATAAGTTGCACTATCATTATCAACTGTGCATCTTTTGGTTTCAACACTATGAATATGTGTATCACTACTATCGAGATTCAATAAAAATAGACCACTCTTCAAGGGTGCATGACCATAAAAGATATTACTCATATAAATAGAACAACCATTATTCTCTGATTTAAATGAATAACCGTCTCGCATCAAACAAGATCCAGATATAATGTTCATGCTCAACGCTGGCACCAAATAACAATTATTTAGGTCTAAAACTAAACCCGATGGTAGATGTAGAGGTAGCGTGCCGACCGCGATCACATCGACTTTGGAACCATTTCCCACGCGCATCGTCACCTCGTCCTTAGCCAATCTTCGCTTAATCCGTAGTCCCTGTTTCGAGTTGCAAATATTAGCAACAGAACCAGTATCAAATACCCAGGTACTACTGCGAGTATTAGTAAGGTACACATCAATAACATGTATATCACATATACCTTTGTTCACTTTGCCATCCTTCTTATCCGCCAAATACTTGGGGCAGTTCCGCTTCCAGTGTCCAGTCTGCTTGCAGTAGAAGCACTCAGTCTCAGGCTTAGGTCCAGACTTGGGTTTCTTCTCTTGAGCAGTAACTTGTTTGCTATTCTTCTTGAAGTTCCCCTTCTTCTTCCCTTTGCCCTTTTTCTTGAAACTGGTGGTCTTGTTGACCATCAACACTTGATGCTCCTTCTTGATTTCTACCTCCGCGGATTTTAGCATTGCGAAGAGCTCGGGAATAGTCTTGTCCATCCCTGGCATATTATAGTTCATCACGAAGCTCTTGTAGCTTGGTGGCAGTGATTGAAGAATTCTGTCAATGACATTATCATCAGGAAGATTAACTCCCAGTTGAATCAAGTGATTATTATACCCAGACATTTTGAGTATGTGTTCACTGACAGAACTATTCTCCTCCATCTTGCAGCTATAGAATTTATTGGAGACTTCATATCTCTCAATTCGGGCATTTGCTTGAAATATTAACTTCAACTGCTGGAACATCTCATATGCTCCATGACGTTCAA
Organism: Triticum dicoccoides; assembly: GCF_002162155.2. NCBI lineage: Eukaryota > Viridiplantae > Streptophyta > Magnoliopsida > Poales > Poaceae > Triticum > Triticum dicoccoides. The sequence continues at coordinate 254,214,701 of NC_041383.1, forward strand.
AACGTCGTTGAAGACCCGGTTCTAAGCCGTAAAGCATGGCACACTGAACTATCGAGTAGTCATCAGCTTTGCTCTGCCAGACGTTCTTAATGTCGTCGGTTGCATCAGCAGCAGGCCTGGGACCCAGCGGTGCTTCCAGGACGTAATTCTTCTGTGCAGCAATGAGGATAATCCTCAGGTTACGGACCCAGTCCGTGTAATTGCTACCATCATCTTTCAACTTTGCTTTCTCAAGGAACGCATTAAAATTCAACGAGGAACAACAGCACGAGCCATCTATCTACAACAAACATAGACAAGCAAAATACTATCAGGTACTAAGTTCATGATAAATTTAAGTTCAATTAATCATATTACTTAAGAACTCCCACTTAGACAGACATCTCTCTAGTCATCTAAGTGATCATGTGATCCAAATCAACTAAACCATGTCCGATCATCACGTGAGATGGAGTAGTTTCAATGGTGAACATCACTATGTTGATCATATCTACTATATGATTCACGTTCGACCTTTCGGTCTCCGTGTTCCGAGGCCATATCTGTTATATGCTAGGCTCGTCAAGTTTAACCTGAGTATTCCGCGTGTGCAACTATTTTGCACCCGTTGTATTTGAATGTAGAGCCTATCACACCCGATCATCACGTGGTGTCTCAGCACGAAGAACTTTCGCAACGGTGCATACTCGGGGAGAACACTTCTTGATAATTTTTAGTGAGAGATCATCTTAAAATGCTACCGTCAATCAAAGCAAGATAAGATGCATAAAGGATAAACATCACATGCAATCAATATAAGTGATATGATATGGCCATAATCATCTTGTGCTTGTGATCTCCATCTCCGAAGCACCGTCGTGATCACCATCGTCACCGGCGCGACACCTTGATCTCCATCGTAGCATCGTTGTCGTTTACGCCATCTATTGCTTCTACGACTATCGCTACCGCTTAGTGATAAAGTAAAGCAATTACAGGGCATTTGCATTTCATACAATAAAGCGACAACCATATGGCTCCTGCCAGTTGCCGATAACTTCGGTTCCAAAACATGATCATCTCATACAATAAAATATAGCATCACGTCTTGACCATATCACATCACAACATGCCCTGCAAAAACAAGTTAGACGTCCTCTACTTTGTTGTTGCATATTTTACGTGGCTGCTACGGGCTGAGCAAGAACCGTTCTTACCTACGCATCAAAACCACAATGATAGTTCGTCAAGTTAGTGTTGTTTTAACCTTCGCAAGGACCGGGCGTAGCCACACTCGGTTCAACTAAAGTTGGAGAAACAGACACCCGCTAGTCACCTGTGTGCAAAGCACGGCGATAAAACCAGTCTCGCGTAAGCGTACGCGTAATGTCGGTCCGGGCCGCTTCATCCAACAATACCGCTGAACCAAAGTATGACATGCTGGTAAGAAGTATGACTTGTATCGCCCACAACTCACTTGTGTTCTAGTCGTGCATATAACATTAACGCATAAAACCTGGCTCGGATGCCACTGTTGGGGAACGTGGTAATTTCAAAAAAATTCCTACGCACACGCAAGATCATGGTGATGCATAGCAACGAGAGGGGAGAGTGTTGTCCACGTACCCTCGTAGACCGTAAGCGGAAGCGTTATGACAACGCGGTTGATGTAGTCATACGTCTTCACGATCCGACTGATCGAAGCACCGAACGTACGGCACCTCCGAGTTCAGCACACGTTCAGCTCGATGACGATCCCCGGACTCTGATCCAGCAGGGTTTCGGGGATGATTTCCGTCAGCACGACGGCATGGTGACGATGATGATGTTCTACCGACGCAGGGCTTTGCCTAAGCACCGCAACGATATGACCGAGGTGGAATATGGTGGAGGGGGGCACCGCACACGGCTAAGGAACGATCACGAAGATCAACTTGTGTGTCTAGAGGTGCCCCCTTCCTCCGTATATAAAGGGGGGAAGGAGGAGGGGGACGGCCAAGGGGGTGGCGCGCCCTAGGAGGGGGAAACCTACTCCAAGTAGGTTTGCCCCTCCCTTTCCTAGTCCAAGAGGGAGGGGGAAGGAAGGAGTGGGAGAGGGGAAAGGCAAGGGGGGCACCGCCCCCCCTTCCTTGTCCTATTCGGTCTCAAGGGGAGGGGGCGCGCCTCTTGCCCTGGCCGGCCCCTCTCTCTCTCCACTAGGGCCCAACAAGGCCCATTAGTTCCCGGGGGGTTCCGGTAACCCTCCGGCACTCCGGTTTTCTCCGAAATCACCCAGAACACTTCCGGTGTCCGAATATAGTCGTCCAATATAGCAATCTTTATGTCTCGACCATTTCAAGACTCCTCGTCATGTCCGTGATCACATCCAGGACTCCGAACAACCTTCGGTACATCAAAACTTATAAACTCATAATAAAATTGTCATCGTAACGTTAAGCGTGCGGACCCTATGGGTTCGAGAACTATGTAGACATGACCTAGAACTATTCTCGGTCAATAACCAATAGCGGAACCTGGATGCTCATATTGGCTCCTACATATTCTACGAAGATCTTTATCGGTCAAACCGCATAACAACATACTTTGTTCCCTTTGTCATCGGTATGTTACTTGCCCGAGATTCGATCGTCGGTATCCAATACCTAGTTCAATATCGTTACCGGAAAGTCTCTTTACTCGTTACGTAATGCATCATTCCATAACTAACTCATTAGATACATTGCTTGCAAGGCTTATAGTGATGTGCATTACCGAGAGGGCCCAGAGATACCTCTCCGACAATCGGAGTGACAAAACCTAATCTCGAAATACGCCAACCCAACATGTACCTTCGGAGACACCTGTAGAGCTCCTTTATAATCACCCAGTTACGTTGTGACGTTTGGTAGCACACAAAGTTTTCCTCCGGTAAACGGGAGTTGCATAATCTCATAGTTACAGGAACATGTATAAGTCATGAAGAAAGCAATAGCAACATACCAAACGATCAAGTGCTAGGCTAACGGAATGGGTCATGTCAATCACATCATTCACCTAATGATGTGATCCTTTTAATAAAATGACAACACATGTCTATGGTTAGGAAACATAACCATCTTTGATTAATGAGCTAGTCAAGTAGAGGCATACTAGTGACGTTATGTTTTGTCGATGTATTCACACATGTATCATGTTTCCGGTTAATACAATTCTAGCATGAATAATAAACATTTATCATGATATGAGGAAATAAATAATAACTTTATTATTGCCTCTAGGGCATATTTCCTTCATATAGCTTCGGTCATAATATTCAGTTCTGCACATACTTGAGCTTTCACCTCCACATCAACATTTGGACTGAAGTATATGCTACACTTTCCATCACTAATCAATTGGCCCGAAGTTGCACAATATTCATCCAGCGCATGTCTCAATGAGGTTGCATTAGTCATATCTGCTCTCATAAGGATTAGGGAATCATCATCAAATAATAAATGGGAAACTGATGGTGCATTTCTGCACTCCCGAACACCTTCAATGCCACAAACCTCCTCTTTTTGAGCCAACGCACTTGACAAACCTTCTGCACAAATCAAGAAAAGATATGGTGATAGAGGATCCCCCTGACGGAGTCCCCTGGTAGGCACAAAACCTTCTGTCTCCTGGTCATTAAATCTCACCTTGTACTTCACCGAAGTCACACATGCCATTAGCAAGTCAACAATGTTTCTGTGAAAACCTAATTGCACTAGCATTCTTTATAGAAACTTCCATTAAACACGATCATAAGCTTTACGCATATCCAAGTTAACAACACAATATCCGACCTTCCGTTTCTTCTTGTTCTTTATTGTATGTGAACTCTCATATGCTAGAAAGATGTTATCTGTGATAAGTATACCTGGTACAAAAGCACTATGTACAGGAGATATAATATCATCTAAAAAAGATTTGAGTCTGAAAGCTATCATTTTTGAAATGACCTTGTATAGAACATTACAAAGGCTAATGGGCCTATATTCGGTGATCATTTTAGGCTCATCTACCTTCGGAATAAGGACGATCACAGTATCATTCCAACCATCAGGTATCACTTTATTATTGATAGCATTAAGAACTTCTGCAGTCAAAGCATCACCAAGTATGTGCCAACACTTTTTGAAGAAAACGTCATGTAATCCATCCGTACCTGGTGCCTTCATGTCAACTATTGAGAAGAGTGATTTTTTCACCTCCTCTGCAGAATACGGCTTCATCATCTCCTCATTCATCTCAGTAGTAACACGTGGTATCACCTTTCCGACAAGGCTTGGGTCTGACTCGTCAATTTCCATGGTAAAAAGTCCCGCAAAATATTGTGAAATTAAAGGGTTCAAATAAGCTGTACCTTCTCTCCACACTCCATGGTTGTCCTTTAATTTATTGATTCAGTTTCGCAAACGACGAGCAGATGCAAAATTCTGAAAATATGAGGTATTTCGATCCCCATAACTCAGCCACTTTATTCTACTTCTCTGCGTCCAGTATAGCTTTTCCTGTTCTAGCAATCATTCAATCTCATCGGCAAGTTCCTTCTACCTAGCCAGGTTCTCAGGCAATAGGACATCACGGGTGACTGTCTCCAGTTCACGCTGAATCTTCTTTAGTTTTTTGTTTTCACAACACTGTTTGTCCCAATGGTGCAAAGCCTTATGGAGGTGTGATAGTCTGTCCACCAAGTTTGATGGACCATGTGGACTTGAGGCCTGCCATGCCTCCTGCACAACATCTCTCTACTTTGCTTCTTTGAGCCAGCGAGCCTCAAACCTCATAATTTTTGGTCCAAACGACTCATGTGTTGCACCCTCATCCATAGAAACAAGTAGTGGCCGGTGATCAGACTTGTGATATTCAAGATGCTCCACTATTGCTGCTGGAAATAAGTTATTCCATTGTTCATTAGACACTGCCCTATCCAAGCGTTCTCTCATCAAACTGTGGTGCCATGTAAGTCTGTCCCCATCGTAGCCAAGATCAGTTAAGTTGTAGTCATCTAACGCCTCTCTGAAAGAAATCATAACTGATTTGGCCTGGAAGGCTTGAAAAGGAGCTTACTTTTCCCACTAATGCTACTTTCGCTATCTCGTGAGGAGGATACGACTCATAAACCTCCCTTGGTATTTGTGTAGGGAGAAAGATAATTAATTAGACTAAGTGAGGAATGTGTACAACTACTGCTCAAAAGGCAATAAGAAACATACACTCCTACTAGACATGGAAGGAGTAAACCTAAAATATGATTTCTTCCCTTATGTTAAATCGACTTCCTTGTCTCTTTCTAGAAAGTCAACAGCTGGCCCAACATGACCTACTGGGAAATGAAAAATCAATTGGTTCAGTCGAGTACTTATAAGCTGAACGGAGTTCTCTCTCTCGAATTGTTATGTTTACCTGGAATGCCATAAACCTACTCTCAAGGAACAACTCGAATCACTACTGACGCGGGACTTGCTTTCGCACGGGGAGTTGGATAAATTACCCTCTTGTGGGTATGGTGATGGATAGCAATAACAACGGATTGATTATGATTATGATTAAGTAGGGTGACTGTTGGATGAGCTCCAAAAGGTGGTGAGCCTGATGAGTCAACCAAAGGGAGTGGGTCCTTTAAACCCCTAGGGCGTAAGCATTTCTGCCTATCCAAAATAAGAGGTCAAGTCAATCTTGAATGCAGTTAGTACCTATTAGTATTAGATACAGAATCCTATTTGCTTTGAATATCATATATTCTCTTTATCTATAGAGTAGAGAAAGACATGCTCGATATGAATTGGGACAAAGAAGAAAGTAAAAAGCAGGAGGTAGGTCCGTGGTTTCAAGTTGAGTAGTGAGTGGTTCCTTGAGGGGATCCGGCAGAAACCTTTACTCATTTGATTTCCTCCCAAAAGAAGGAGGGGTTTTCTTGTGGTAGGCGACAAGAAAGATACCATGAACTTAGGCACCAGGTACTATCCATCTCACTTAGAGTTGGTATTTATTGTTTGATTCAAATCCCCGCTTACCAAACATTTGTCATAATAGATTTGGATGACGATATCCAAATATGAAATGGCTAGAGGAGGCACAGAGATAAGACAGAACTGATGGTAAGGTAAATCAAAGGTTTTCATTTACCTTATCATCGCTGTAACTTTCTTATCTATTTGTGTATGCTATTAGTAAGGGAATTTCGATACAATCAATACGCAAAACCTTGCGTATTTCCTATGAAAACAACTTCCGCCTGGATAGAATAGTTAGCCAACATGAATTCCTGCTTATTTTCCTTCCTACCAATAAGTGAGAGCAAAGCCAAAGTAGAGCATAGAGCTTAGAAGTAGGATCTTGGTTCTGCTCCCCAGATGCAAAAAAGAGGTGTTTTTGGGGCGAGTCCCTGCCAAGCGGCTTTTGATGACGGCGTTGTCAACATACACTTCTGCATTACGACCCAACTAAGACCTCAGGATGACGCTCATTAGGCGCTTAAAATGTGACGCCGTCATTTATTAAACCTAAGGGCATCCGCTTGTAGCAGAAGAAAGGGGCGATAAAACTTGTTTTTCTTTGTCTTCCTCAGCCATATAGACTTGCTGATACCCAGAGTAGGCATCGTGGAAGCTCAACATCTCACACCCTGCGGTGGAGTCGACTAGTTTAGTCCTTGTACTTCGATGGAACCAAATTCCAGTATATGGATTGCAAACCTTTTCTACTTTGGGTCTTAAGTGAATGAAAGGATGGGTTAAAAAACCATGGCAAGACCCCTCAAGAAATCTTGCCTGTAGGTTACTGATGGGATGCTAGCTGCCGGTATACAGGAAAAACATGGCGCAGAGCACAAACAAGATGTGCTAACACATATCCCTTATATTTATTGGTTCTACATAATATGTATGATAAAGAGCTGGCATTAAGTCATGCAACATGCTCAAGCTTTGTATTATATGAGGAAAGACTCTCGCCACTATAGATTGAACGTACAACGCTTGTGAGGGAGTCCTGGACTAGGTGGTGTCCGGATAGCCGGACTATCATCATCGGCCGGACTCCAAGACTATGAAGATACAAGATTGAAGACTTCGTCCCGTGTCCGAATGGGACTTTCCTTGGCGTGGAAGGCAAGCTTGGCGATACGGATATGTAGATCTCCTACCATTGTAACCGACTCTGTGTAACCCTAGCCCTCCCAGGTGTCTATATAAACTGGAGGGTTTTAGTCCGTAGGACAACAACCATTACAACAATCATACCATAGGCTAGCTTCTAGGGTTTAGCCTCCTTGATCTCGTGGTAGATCCACTCTTGTACTACCCATATCATCAATATCAGTCAAGCAGGAGTAGGGTTTTACCTCCATCGAGAGGGCCCGAACCTGGGTAAAAACATCGTGTCCCTTGTCTCCTGTTACCATCCGCCTAGACGCACAGTTCCGGACCCCCTACCCGAGATCTGCCGGTTTTGACACCGACATTGGTGCTTTCATTGAGAGTTCCTCTGTGTCGTCACCGATAGGCTTGATGGCTTCTTCAATCAACAACAACGTAGTCCTGGGTGAGACTTTTCTCCCCGGACAGATCTTCGTATTCGGCGGCTTCGCACTGCGGGCCAATTCACTTGGCCATCTGGAGCAGATCGAAAGCTACGCCCCTGGCCATCAGGTCAGATTTGGGAGCCTAAACTTCACGGCGGATATCCGCGGAGACTTGATCTTCGGTGGCTCCGAGCCGCAGCCGAGCGTGCCGCACTGTCACGATGGGCATGATCTAACTCTGCCGCCGGACAGTACCTTGCAGGCCGCACACGAATCCGCTCCGACCCATAGTCCGGAGCCGATTGCGCAGATCGAGGACGGGTGGCTGGACACCGCCTCGGGAGCTGCAACTTCCACGGCGATGAGCCGAACACTGACCTCGTCCCTTATAAAGCTCATGACTCCGAGGTGCCGGACTCCGAACCTCCTGCGCCCCTGCCAATCGAATCTGATTGGGCGCCGATCATGGAGTTCACTGCTGCGGACATCTTTCAGCACTCACCCTTTGGCGACATCCTAAATTCGCTAAAGCATCTCTCGTTATCCAGAGAGCCCTGGCCGGACTACGGCCGGGATGGTTGGGATGCGGACGACGAAGAAATTCAAAGCCCACCCACCACCCATTTTGTAGCCACTGTCGACGATCTAACCAACATGCTAGACTATGACTCCGAAGACATTGACGGTATGGACGACGATGCCGGAGACGATCAAGAACCAGCGCCTATAGGACACTGGAAGACCACCTCATCATACGACATATACATGGTGGACACCCCAAAAGATGGGGAAGGCGAAGAAGCAGCGGAGGCAGACTCCTTAAAGAAACAGCCCAAGCACCGACGTCAGCGGCGCCGCTCTAAATCCCGCCACAGCAAGAATGGAGATTCCGGCACAGGAGATAATAACACCCCAGAGAGTGCCGAAGACAACCCCCTCCAGCAAGATTCAGCGCAGGAGGACGCAGAAGCCAGCCCTCACGAGAGAGCGGCAGACGAAGAGGTCGAGGATGATAATTACATACCTCCCTCCGGAGACGAGGCAAGCCTCGACGACGGCGAATTCGTCGTGCCTGAGGATCCCGTCGAACAAGAGCGTTCCAGACGCAGGCTAATGGCCACAACAAATAGCCTAAAGAAAAAGCAGCAACAGCTTCAAGCTGATCAAGACCTGCTGGCCGACAGATGGACTGAGGTCCTCGCGGCCGAAGAGTATGAACTCGAACGCCCCTCCAAAAGCTACCCAAGACGCAAGCTGCTCCCCCGACTAGAGGAGGAAGCATACAAACCTTCATCACCAGCGCACAATACGGCAGACCGACCACCTCGTGGCCGCGACAGAGAGGCATCTAGGCCCTCCATCAAGACCGTGCCCCGGCATCGCTCGAAAAGTACGAAGCCACGGGGGAACGCGCCGGACTTGCGGGATATATTGGAGGACAAGGCAAGACAATCCAGATCTATCTATGGATCATGTGGGCGCCCCACGACCCACGACAAATACCGTCGTGCCGGATACAGCAACTCCGGCGAGGCCGAACACAGCAGACAATGCTCTCTTGAGCTACGTCGTGATATTGCTCAATACAGAGGCGCCGCACACCCACTATGCTTCACTGACGAAGTAATGGATCATCAAATCCCTGAAGGGTTTAAACCCGTAAACATTGAATCCTACGATGGCACGACAGACCCTGCGGTTTGGATCGAACATTATCTCCTTCATATCCATATGGCCCGCGGCGATGATCTCCACACCATCAAATATCTCCCGCTCAAGCTTAAAGGACTAGCTCGGCATTGGCTTAACAGCTTGCCCGCAGAGTCAATTGGGTGTTGGGAGGACCTGGAAGCCGCATTCCTCGACAACTTCCAGGGCACATATGTGCAACCACTAGACGCCGATGACCTAAGCCACATAATTCAGCAGCCAGATGAATCGGCCAGACAGTTCTGGACACGGTTCTTAACCAAGAAAAATCAAATCGTCGATTGTCCGGATGCAGAGGCCCTCGCAGCCTTCAAACATAACATCCGCGACGAGTGGCTAGCCCGGCACCTAGGACAGGAAAAGCCGAAATCCATGGCAGTTCTCACATCACTCATGACCCGCTTCTGTGCGGGAGAGGACAGCTGGCTAGCTCGAAGCAACAACCTCAGCAAAAATGCTGGCAGTCCGGATACCAAGGACCACAATGGCAGGTCACGTTGAAACAAAAACAAACTCCGCGTTAACAGCGATAACAATGAGGATACGGCAGTCAACGCCGGATTCAGAGGCTCTAAACCCGGTCAACGGAAGAAGCCATTCAAAAGAACTACTCCTGGTCCGTCAAATTTGGACCGAATACTCGACCGCTCATGCCAGATACATGGCACCCCTGAAAAGCCAGCTAACCACACCAACAGAGATTGTTGGGTATTTAAGCAGGCAGGCAAGTTAATTGCCGAAAACAATGACAAGGGGCTGCACAGCGATGACGAGGAAGAGACCCGGCCGCCGAACAGTAGAGGACAGAAGGGTTTCCCCCCACAAGTGCGGACGGTAAATATGATATACGCAACCCATATACCCAAGAGGGAGCGGAAGTGTGCACTACGGGACGTATATGTGATGGAGCCAGTCGCCCCGAAGTTCAATCCATGGTCCCCTTGCCCGATCACTTTTGATCGAAGAGACCATCCGACCAGTATCCGCCATGGCGGATTCGCCAGATTGGTTTTAGACCCAATTGTCGATGGATTTCACCTCACGAGAGTCCTGATGGACGGCGGCAGCAGCCTGAACCTTCTTTATCAGGATACAGTGCGCAAGATGGGCATAGACCCCTCAAGGATTAAACCTACAAAGACGACCTTCAAAGGCGTCATACCAGGTGTTGAGGCCAATTGTACAGGCTCAGTCACACTGGAAGTGGTCTTCGGATCCCCGGATAATTTCCGAAGCGAGGAGTTAATCTTCGACATAGTCCCGTTCCGCATCGTCTATCACGCTCTGCTCGGACGAACCGCGTTCGCAAAGTTCAACGCGGTGCCGCATTATGCATACCTCAAGCTCAAGATGCCAGGCCCTCGTGGAGTCATCACGGTCAACAGAAATACGGAACGCTCCCTCCGAACGGAGGAACATACAGCGGCTCTCGCGGCAGAAGTACAGAGCAGCCTTCTAAGGCAATTTTCGAGTCCGGCCGTTAAACGACCGGACAAAGCCAAACGTGCCCGGAGCAACATCAATCAAGACCACCTGGCACGTTCTGAGTGCGCATAGCAATGCAGCCCCAACCCCAGCCCTTGCATGATTGCAAGACAAGCTCCCCGCGTACATTATTACGCTCTGAAGATACCATGGGCATAGGGGGAGGGGCACGACCACAACATACCCAGAGTGCGGCTCGACCATACCAGGGGCTCCCAAGTGTGTCGCTCTTTTTATTTTTATTTTCCTTCTTTTTATACACAGGACTCCGTTCACCAGAGGCCCTGTACGGCGGCGAACCTGCCGAACTCACGATGCAACAGCCAGGGAGGAACAAGGGCTACGACAAACACTCAGGTGGTCTCCATTACGAGCATTAAATCTGTTTATTACAGCATTCCGCAGCCCACCCCTGGAGGGGGACATGTTTAAAATAGTCCAATCCCTTGCTTACCGCACTATTTGTATTGCTCTGCGCTAATAGCAAAATTTCTTGAATAAACAATGCAGCACTTTTTGCTTATAATTGCATTACGTTATATATATGTTCATCAATGACATCTCGCACCCGTATATTTTGGTATGGCCGAATACACCAGGGGCTTATGTTCCCCGCATTATGGTGTGATAAGTCCGAACACTTTCACAAGTGCGGCACCCCGAATCGGCTCCGAATCATGTCTTGGGTCAATAGTTGGGTTTGCCCGGCTCCCATGTTTTGGTACCTTACGTTCCGTTCTGTCGGTAAGGTGGCACTGGGAGAACCACTGCGATTGCGCCCCGGTTAAGCTGGGCGAGCGCCTCAGTGGAGAAAGCTAAAACTGACAGTCATGATAAGGCGTAAGACTGGTCGTTGTTCGAGAGGTCTTTTCGAGTCCCTAAAGACTTATGCCGCTTCGAGCGAAGAACCGGATAATGTCCGGCCAAGGCGTGGATAGCGCCCCGAACTCGGTCTTCCGAATACTAGGGGCTTCGCCGAAATTTAAAATTATAGAATTCTATGGCTAAGTGAGAGTGTTCAAGCATTATAAGTCCGGTTGCCTTGTTCGTTGTGTTGAGCGCCTCCCTAGATGGACCCAAAAATGGGAACAAGAGTGCTCAAGTTTATCCCGAATACCCCAGCACTCGTGGCATGGGGGCTGAAGCCGACGACTTGCCATCTCTCAGATTTAATAAACGGCCGCACAGAAGGTAATATTTTAAATCAATAAGCGTTGCTTAGCGCATATGAACAAAGTTTTCAGCGCACAGGATAACACATTGCGAATTTACTCAATAATTACATCTTTGGGGCACTCATCGGCAATCTTGCGGGCACCCTTCAGGACAGTCTTATAGTACATCTCGGGCGTACGATACTCTTTGCCCGGCGGCGGCGCGTCCGTCAGGAGCCTCTCTGTATCCAGCCTGCCCCAATGCACCTTTGCACGGGCAAGGGCCCGACGGGCACCTTCAATATAGGCGGAGCGCTTGATGACCTCCACCCAGGGGCACGCATCCACCAGCCGTCGCACGAGGCCGAAGTAGCTCCCAGGCATGGCCTCTCCAGGCCACAGCCGGACTACGAGGCCCTTCATGGCCTGCTCGGCTACCCTGTGGAGCTCGACCAGCTGCTTCAGCTGGTCGCTAGGGGGCACCGGATGGCCGGCCTCAGCGTACTGAGACCAGAAGACCTTCTCCGTTGAGCTCCCCTCTTCAGCCTGGTAGAATGCGGCGGCATCGGACACGCTGCGAGGCAGATCTGCAAACGCCCCTGGAGAGCTCCGAATTCGGGTAAGTAACAGGTAATTTACATTCACATGCTTGCTTTGCATGAAAAATGCCTTACCCGCCGCTATCTTCTTCACCGCCTCAATCTCCTGGAGGGACTTATGGGCCTCGACCTTGGCGGCTTTGGCACTTTCGAGAGCCGAGGCAAGCTCGGACTCTCGAGTCTTTGAGTCGCGCTCCAAACTCTCATGCTTTTCCCGCACCTCCGCCACCCGCGCCTCCTGCTTCTCTCGCTCTGCCCGTTCCGCGGCCGCATTGCGTTCGGCCGCGGACACAGCCTCCTTCAGGGTTGCCACCTCATTCGTGGCCCCTGCAGTACCCACGTTATCCTTGTTATTTTTCTTGCAACCTAAATCCTTTTCTGTAAGGTACAAATTTCAAAGTGGTGTTACTCACCTTCTTTGTCCTCGAGCTGCTTCTTGGCACGGCCGAGCTCTTGCTCGGACCGCTCGAGGTCCTGCTTCAAAGCACCAACCTCTGCAGTCAGTGCGGCAGAGGTCAGCAGCGCAGCCTGCAAACCCATATTGAAATAATTTTTAGCACTCCTGCGTATATCTTTTTTAGATCCTCAATCCGGTTTTTCTTTCCGAACACCGAACCGAGCATCAGGGGCTACTGTCTATGCGGTATTACATTGCATATTTTTAACTTCTTACCTCAAAGCCTGTTAGAAGGCTACTGCAGGCTTCAGTTAGCCCGCTCTTGGCGAGCTAGACCTTCTGAATCACCGCACTCATAATAGTGCGGTGTTCTTCCTCGATGGAAGCGCCTTTGAGCGCATCCAACAAGTTGTCCGGCGCCTCCGGTTGGACGGAGGCCGCCAGCTTCACGGTCTTGCCCTTCTTGCGAAGGGGCCGCCGGCCGGACTCCGGAACCACTGCGGGTTCCGGCGTGGAGTCCGGTGCAAAGTCCGGGAGGCTGCCTCGCGGCGCCTCCGGAGCCTCCTCCTGATGGGTCCCTTCCTGGGATCCCACCTCGGCGTCCTCAGCGTCGCGAGGGGTGGAGGCAGTCGGGATGGAATCTACATCCGACAGAGCCAACTACCCGCTCGATGAAGCAGGGAGATCATCATCGGCCGGACTGCAGGCAGTGTGCGGCATTAGAAGGACACTATGTGAAGCAAAAGAGAAATTATAAATCATTCAGGAATCCGGATACTTACAATCTTGCCGGAGGCCTGGCCCTTGAGGGCCACTCTTCGTCGCCAACGTTGGCGTTGGCGGAGCTGTCCGGGGGAATAGTTCTTCCCCTCTTGGACCCTTCGGCCTCCCCTGTTGGGGAAGCCTTCCTCTTCCTCTCTCCTTCCTCTAGGAGAGAGTCCTCTTTCTCCTCCTCGTCTTCGGGGGAAGAGTCCGCCTCGGATTCGTCGGACACCTGAAAACGGGAACTCTTTCGAGTACCCGTAGCCTCCTTCTTGGCCTTCTTCTCCGGCACCACATGCGGTGTCGGAGCCAGCAGCCCCGCTAGACGGGCGTTTACTGGGTTTTCTGGCATGGGAGCCGGACAGATGATCTGCTCGGCCTTCTTCATCCAATCCTGTCAAAGGAAAAGGGAGATTGAAACCCGCATAGGGTCAAACTATTAAAAACAAGTGTCCCGTAAAGGGGTAGAATCACTTACCTCGTCAGCCGGATGCGGCGAGCAAAATCCGCGATCTTCACTGGCGGATGCGGGAGCTTCGGCGCCCTTGAACAGCACCCTCCAGGCGGCTTCGTACGTCGTGTCGAAGAGCCCGCTCAAGGCCTGGTGCTGTGCCGGATTGAACTCCCACAATTTAAATGCCCGTTCTTGGCACGGGAGAATCCGTCGGATGAGCATGACTTGGACCACGTTGACAAGCCTGAGCTTCTTGTTCACCAGCTTCTGGATACAGGCTTGGAGTCCTGTCAGCTCCTCCGAACTACCCCATAGCAAGCCCTTCTCTTTCCGGGAGGTGAGCTGCATAGGGATACCAGATCTGAACTCGGGGGCCACCGCCCACTTAGGGTCGCGCGGCTTGGTGATGTAGACCCACCCCGATTGCCACCCCTTGACGGACTCCACGACGGCCCCTTTGAGCCAGATGATGTTGGGCATCTTTCCCAACATGGCGCCTCCGCACTCCGCTTGAGTGCCCTTCACAACCTTCGGCTTGACATTGAAGGTCTTGAGCCACAAGCCGAAGTGGGGCTGGATGCAGAGGAAGGTCTCGCACACGACGATAAACGCCGAGATGTTGAGGATGAAGTTTGGCGCCAGATAGTGGAAATCCAGGCCGTAATAGTACATGAGCCCCCGGACAAAGGGATGCAACGGGAAGCCCAGTCCGCGGAGGAAGTGGGGAAGGAATACGACCCTCTCATGGGGCCTGGGGGTGGGGATGAGCTACCCCTTGTCGGGCAGCCGGTGCGCGATGTCGCTGGACAGATATCCGGTGCTGCACAGTCTTTCTATGTGCCCCTCCATAACGGAGGAGGCCATCCACTTGCCTCTCGCTCCGGACATGACTGGGGAAGGTTGAGACGAGATGTGCGGGCTTGGGCGCTGGATCTCGAGTGCGCGGAGATGGATAAGCAAAGGAGGAAGAAGGCGTAGGTAAAAAAGGGTGGATCCTTATCCCCTTATATATGGGCAGACGAAGACTATGCGTCCCCACTGGCCTGGTAAAACTCGCTTATCTCCCAAGTGCCACCATCAATGGCACGGTTGGGTTACCCACGTCCGTATTGATGAGAATCCCGGAATAAGGGGAACACGATCTCTGCTTCGACAAGACGTGCCAAGGAAACCGCTTCGCTAAACGCACTAAGGTGGTATAGTAAAAAACGATTCAAGTAAAGGCTTGGTAGTGGTGTGACGTCATGCCACAAAATACGTCAGCAGATTGAACTTGTGTACATATTATTCTCTCTATGGTGGAATGTGGAATTTATTATGCAGAGCCGGACACTATCCTGGTGTTCACAATCTTCTATGAATTATTCGGAGGAGGAACCCGCCTTGCAATGCCGAACATTATGCGCGCCGGACTCATCATCATTGAAGCCTGGTTCAGGGGCTACTGAGGGAGTCCTGGACTAGGGGGTGTCCGAATAGCCGGACTATCATCATCGGCCGGACTCCAAGACTATGAAGATACAAGATTGAAGACTTCGTCCCGTGTCCGGATGGGACTTTCCTTGGCATGGAAGGCAAGCTTGGCGATACGGATATGTAGATCTCCTACCATTGTAACCGACTCTGTGTAACCCTAGCCCTCCCCGGTGTCTATACAAACCGGAGGGTTTTAGTCCGTAGGACAACAACCATTACAACAATCATACCATAGGCTAGCTTCTAGGGTTTAGCCTCCTTAATCTCGTGGCAGATCCACTCTTGTACTACCCATATCATCAATATCAATCAAGCAGGAGTAGGGTTTTACCTCCATCGAGAGGGCCCGAACCTGGGTAAAAACATCGTGTCCCTTGTCTCCTGTTACCATCCGCCTAGACGCACAGTTCGGGACCCCCTACCCGAGATCCACCGGTTTTGACACCGACGGCTTGCTTACAAGACTGCTACTGAAAAAGGCTGCCTCTTCAAACTGCTGAATGCCCTATTCCATCTATCTTTCCCTGAAAAAGCATATACTTTTGTTCTATAAGCAAATAAAGCATACTTCTTTTGCGGATCAAGCAATCTTCTACCTTGGTGGGTATCAGAGAATCAAATCAATATCAGAATATTGCTTTAGCTGCTGTTGAATTAACCTAGATTTAATCGTGACTCTCTGAACTAGGTTGTGCTTTGTCTTCCCCTCTGGATCTCAGAAATGGAAAAAAGTTACTGGTGCGTAATTGAAGATTCGGTGAAAACTAGTTGACCGTTCATCACAAATTGAAGTAGAGGCTGTTAGTTGAAAATCCACTTGCAGATCCTGTTGTTGAGGTAGAACCAGCTTCACCTATATCATAGACTCTATCAGTCGAAGAGATTAGCAAGTACGAGGATAACAGAGACAGAGATAAAGGCTTCGCCAACAGAGACGAGAGCGGGGCCCTTTTGAAAATCAGAAATAAAAGGGGCGATCAACGAATTGACCATGTGTAAGCAGAGGGAACTGGAGCAGAGCAATATGTAGCATACTTTTCTGTTCGAGACCCGTATCTAGATCCTTGTGATCGATAGCCGGACCCATGCTGACGGCACCAAAATCTTGCCCCTCCCACGAAACTACTACCACCAATAGATAGGCCCGTCCCTTCTTGGGCAACCCTGAAAGTATCTTCTTGTACGGACTGAAACAAGAAAAACTACTCGCGGGACCCACTTAAGATCTCTTTCTTTAGTTTTTTGCTTTATTCCTTTCTTAGAAAAAAGTAGCTTCCCTTATTATTAGCGCTAGTATCTTTTCATAATGATGACTTTTTTCAGACCTTCCTAGATTTTGAGAAGCTGAGGCATTGTCGGCTGGGGGGGGGGGGAATTGATCGAAACTTATAACAACTATTCACGATTAGGGACAAATCTAAACTAGTATACGTAATGTGTTCAAGGTGCATTTCCTCCAATAACTAGACTAAATAAAATAAGGGCGGAAGGATTTACTTAAACATTGTTGCATGAGCGGCTTCTAAATGAGTGGTTGATGTTTCACTTTCAGATTATTACCCGCTAGCTATTGAAGCGGCAATGTGACGTCGGCCCACTGCGGAATGGGTGCCACCTAACTATGATTCAGTGAAGGTTCCACCTTCCTTCCACAGATATAGTTATAGTAGTTCCACTCGATGTGGATGGCGCCCATGCTTGCTCAGCTCCAGGATCAGGCTCCTCAACCTATTTTCAATAAATAAGTCATCTGGTGTATGTTGTCGGAGTTCCACATGACGCCTTAATCCCACCTCTGTGTCTAAGGAATAGCCTTTTCTTCTTTTCTTTATTGTTCGTGGGAACATGTAAGATTAGCAATGGAAATTTAGCTATGACCGTCCCTTGCTCAAGCAAACAACGCAAGACTTAGTTAATGAAACAGGAACTCCTTGACACGAATTTCTGATACAGAAGTGGAATCAAAAAAATGCGGGAAAAATGCATATTCAATACTGAGAAAATGTTGCGTAACTGCCCTTGCCTCAAGGTCTTGAGAAACCAGAAACTAGTGTTTGATGGCCCAACAAATCCTATTGGTTTTCGCAGGTGTCGGTGTCAAAACCAGCGGATCTAGGGTAGGGGGTCCCGAACTGTGTGTCTAGGCAGATGGTAACAGGAGACAAGGGACATGATGTTTATACCCAGGTTCGGGCCCTCTCGGTGGAGGTAAAACCCTACTCCTGCTTGATTAATATTGATGATATGGGTAGTACAAGAGTAGATCTACCACGAGATCAAGGAGGCTAAACCCTAGAAGCTAGCCTATGGTATGATTGTTGTTCGTCCTACGGACTAAAACCCTCCGGTTTATATAGACACCGGAGAGGGCTAGGGTTACACAGAGTCGGTTACAATGGTAGGAGATCTACATATCCGTATCGCCAAGCTTGCCTTCCACGCCAAGGAAAGTCCCATCCGGACACGGGATGAAGTCTTCAATCTTGTATCTCCATAGTCTTTGAGTCCGGCCGACGGTGATAGTTCGGCTATCCGGACACCCCCTAGTCCAGGACTCCCTCAGTAGCCCCTGAACCAGGCTTCAATGACGACGAGTCCGGCGCGCATATTGTCTTCAGCATTGCAAGGCGGGTTCCTCCTCCGAATAATTCATAGAAGATTTTGAACACCAAGATAGTGTCAGGCTCTGCAAAATAAATTCCACATACCACCGTAGAGAGAATAATATTTACACAAGTTCAATCCGCTGACGTATCTCGCGGCATGACATCACACCATGGCCAAGCCTTTACTCGAATTGTTTTAACTGTTCCACCTCAGCGCGTTTAGCGAAGCGGTTTCCTTGGGACGTCTTGTCAAAGCAGAGATCGTGTCCCCTTATTCCGGGATTCTCATCAATACGGACGTGGGTAACCCAACCGCGCCCGTTGGCACGCCCCCTCCATCGAAGGCGAGTCCCAAACGGTCACGGGGACGGCTCTTGGTATTCAACCACTTTATAACGAGACCATGGCATGTTCCTTTTCTTCAATCTTCAATCGAATCCGCCCCTCGCCCCGAGTTCCAACACCCAAGGCTCCAGATTAAGGCGCTTCAGACCTTCGACAATGTCCGGCTCCGACCTACAAGGCCGGTGGATGCCTTCTTCCGTCACGGAAGAAGATGTGCTAAAGCTGAGAGACGCCAGGTATCTAACCGGCGAAATTTCACATAGGCTGCCCGCCCAAGGGCAAGTCATTCCTACCGCCGAGCCTGGTGAGAGCGTGGTGTTCGTGTCTCACTTCCGTCGAGGTTTAGGTTTCCCGATGGACCCCTTCGTGAGGGGGCTCATGTTTTATTATGGGTTGGAATTCCATGACTTGGACCCGGAGTCCATCCTCCACATCTCATCATTCATTGTTGTATGCGTAGCCTTGCTCCGCACTACCCCTCACTTCGGATTATGGCTCAAGACCTTCAACATGGAGCCGAAGATGATCGAGGGGCGGCAGGCAGAGTGCGGAGGGGCAATTATAAGCAAGAGGGCAGACGCTCCATGGCCCGAGGGCTTTTTTCAAGAGGAGCTTGGTTTGTGGCAACAGGAGTGGTTCTACATTGCCGCTCCCAGGGGCACCAGATGGGTGGCGCCGCCTGCCTTTCGCTTGGGCCCTCCACAACGGCTGGCGTCATGGGTCAACAAAGGGCTTGACCGGGGGCCGTCCAAGGACGTACCTTTATTCAAGGGCTGTATTCGAGACCTCCAAGAGAGGGAGATCAATCTTGTTGTAGTGGCGCAGGTCATGCTGATTCGGCGCCTTCTGCCCTGCAAACGTGGCCCCTTCTGTTTGTGGGAATTCAATCCAGAGGGACCACAAGCTCTCCAACACTTCATGGGCGCGATGCCCGTGGAGATGTATAAACTATTCTTCGGATCACAAGAGATGTGTCCGGACTTGACCGAGGACGCAGGTCTAAGGTGCAATCGCCTGAATACTCAAGTAAGTAGTTCCTGTGCCCGGACACGCTATCCGTACATTTATTATAAACTTGCCCTTTTAAAGAGTTGTCCCTTGAACAGGAATGGATAGCAAAAGCAAAACTAATTAGGTGTCCGGCCCCCCTCCCTGAGATCACGCCGGATCTTGTGTTAACCAAGATGCTGGAGGCTGCGCTTTCGGAAGAGGGCGAAGGGGGAACAGAAAAGCTACCGCCTCCTCTAAGGAGGCTTTTAAGGAAGGGGGGATCGAGAATCCACCCCTCCAAGGGGAGAAGAGGACCGCTTCTGAAGATCCGGAGACCAAGGCCTCAAAGCGGGGGAAGAAATCTTCACCAGAGGGTCCTGTGCCGGGAGGAGCCCCGGCCACACTATTTCCCCAAGGAGATCAGCCCTCTAGCGAGCCGTAAGTAGAAACGGGTGTTTTGTAATAAGGGACATCCCCGTTTTTATTTCTGAAGATAAACGAAATTATTACCTTGTAGTTCGGATCTCAGCCCTTCTCAGCAGAGCTCATCTTTGGGGGATCTTCGTCCGGAGATGATGGAGAGCGAAACGCCTCCATCTGCCGCACCGTCAGGCGGGGCGGACGACCCTAAGGTGTCGTCACGGAGGGCTTCCCCGAGTCTGGCGGAGCCGGAAAGTTCGGCGCCAACTGGTGTGCGGTCGGAGGAGCTGAAGGATCTGCTCGGGCGGGCGTCCATCTCAGAAGATCACCGTACATTAATGGGTACGATGATTGAAAGGATCTCATCCGCTGAGAGCGGGTTGCATGAGGCCGTCAGAAGTTTACTGACGGAGTTTGAGGTACGCGAAAATGATGTACCTTTTGACAGTTTTGCATATAGAATGCGCCCTGTATAGATAGTAGCCCCTGAGACTTGGTGCGTTGTCAAAAGTGACAACGTGCCGAGGATCATAATCTCAGTTATAAGATGTCGCCCTTTCTATTCAGGGGGCGGAGCGTCCGGTGGCCAGCCGGACTGATAGATTTGCCGAACTGAAGCAGCAACTTGATGTTGCAGATGCGGACATCGCGCTGGTCAATAAGCGACTTGACGAGTCACAAGGTATGTGGCTTCTCCGCGGACACCTGGTAAGGGAGCTTGACGCTCGTGCCTTACAACATGTATGCTTAATGCAGATGGTGCCGCTGCTATGGAGAACCTTCGGGCGGAGCTTGCCCGAGCCAAGGAGCAGGCCAGAAAAAGTAATGCGGCTGCCTTGAAGGCGGCCGAAGAGCTAAAAGCCGAACTGAAGGAAATATGCCCTAGAGGCAATAATAAAGTTATTATTTATTTCCTCATATCATGATAAATGTTTATTATTCATGCTAGAATTGTATTAACCGGAAACATGATACATGTGTGAATACATAGACAAACATAACGTCACTAGTATGCCTCTACTTGACTAGCTCATTAATCAAAGATGGTTATGTTTCCTAACCATAGACATGTGTTGTCATTTGATTAATGGGATCACATCATTAGGAGAATGATGTGATTGACATGACCCATTCCGTTAGCCTAGCACTTGATCATTTAGTATATTTCTATTGCTTTCTTCATGACTTATACATGTTCCTGAAACTATGAGATTATGCAACTCCCGTTTACCGGAGGAACACTTTGGGTACTACCAAACGTCACAACGTAACTGGGTGATTATAAAGGAGAACTACAGGTGTCTCCGAAGGTACATGTTGAGTTGGCGTATTTCGAGATTAGGTTTTGTCACTCCGATTGTCGAAGAGGTATCTCTGGGCCCTCTCGGTAATGCACATCACTATAAGCCTTGCAAGCAATGTGATCAATGAGTTGGTTACGGGATGATGCATTATGTAATGAGTAAAGAGACTTGCCGGTAACGAGATTGAACTAGGTATTGGATACCGAAGATCGAATCTCGAGCAAGTAACATACCGATGACAAAGGGAACAACATATGTTGTTATGCGGTTTGACCGATAAAGATCTTCATAGAATATGTAGGAACCAATATGGGCATCCAGGTTCCGCTATTGGTTATTGACCGAGAATAGTTTTAGGTCATGTCTACATAGTTCTCGAACCCGTAGGGTCCGCACGCTTAACGTTACGATGACAGTTTTATTATGAGTTTATAAGTTTTGATGTACTGAAGTTTGTTCGGAGTCCCGGATGTGATCACGGACATGACGAGGAGTCTCAAAATGGTCGAGACATAAAGATTGATATATTGGACGACTATATTCGGACACCGGAAGTGTTCCGGACGTTTTCGGAGAAAACCGGAGTGCCGGAGGGTTACCGGAACCCCCCCAGGAGAGTTAATGGGCCACATGGGCCTTACAGGGAAGAGAGAGGGGAGGCCAGGGTGGGCCGCGTGCCCCCTCTCCCTCTGGTCCGAATTGGACTAGGAGGGGGCGCGGCGCCCCCCTCTTTCCTTCCCCCTCCCCCCTTCCTTCCCCCTCCTAGTAGGAGTAGGAAAGGAGGAGTCCTAGTCCTACTAGGAGGAGGACTCCTCCTCCTGGCGCGCCCCCCTTGGGCCGGACGGCCTCCCCCCTTGCTCCTTTATATACGGGGGCGGGGGGGCACCCCATAGACACACAAGTTGATCTACGGATCGTTCCTTAGCCGTGTGCGGTGCCCCCCTCCACCATATTCCAGCTCGGTCATATCGTCGCGGAGTTTAGGCGAAGCCCTGCGCCGGTAGAACATCATCATCGTCACCACGATGTCGTGCTGACGGAACTCATCCCCGAAGCTTTGCTGGATCGGAGCCCGGGGGTCGTCATCGAGCTGAACGTGTGCTGAACTCGGAGGTGACGTACGTTCGGTGCTTGGATCGGTCGGATCGTGAAGACGTACGACTACATCAACCACGTTGTGCTAACGCTTAGCACTCGTGCTTAAAGGTGGCTGGTGGGTGTCTATCTCTCTCACTTTAGCTGAATCGAGTGTGGCTACGCCCGGTCCTTGCGAAGGTTAAAACAGCACTAACTTGACGAACTATCGTTGTGGTTTTGATGCGTAGGTAAGAACGGTTCTTGCTAAGCCCGTAGCAGTCACGTAAAATTTGCAATAACAAAGTAGAGGACGTCCAACTTGTTTTTGCAGGGCATGTTGTGATGTGATATGGTCAAGACGTGATGCTATATTTTATTGTATGAGATGATCATGTTTTGGAACCGAAGTTATCGGCAACTGGCAGGAGCCATATGGTTGTCGCTTTATTGTATGAAATGCAAACGCCCTGTAATTGCTTTACTTTATCACTAAGCGGTAGCGATAGTCGTAGAAGCAATAGATGGCGTAAACGACAACGATGCGACGATGGAGATCAAGGTGTCGTGCCGGTGACGATGGTGATCACGACGGTGCTTCGAAGATGGAGATCACAAGCACAAGATGATGATGGCCATATCATATCACTTATATTGATTGCTTTATCCTTTATGCATCCTATCTTGCTTTGATTGACGGTAGCATTTTAAGATGATCTCTCACTAATAATCAAGAAGTGTTCTCCCTGAGTATGCACCGTTGCGAAAGTTCTTCGTGCTGAGACACCACATGATGATTGGATGTGATAGGCTCTACGTTCAAATACAACGGGTGCAAAACAGTTGCACACGCGGAATACTCAGGTCATACTTGACGAGCCTAGCATATACAGATATGGCCTCGGAACACGGAGACCGAAAGGTCAAACGTGAATCATATGGTAGATATGATCAACATAGTGATGTTCACCATTGAAACTACTCCATCTCACGTGATGATCGGACATGGTTTAGTTGATTTGGATCACGTGATCACTTAGATGACTAAGAGAGATGTCTGTCTAAGTGGGAGTTCTTAAGTAATATGATTAATTGAACTTAAATTTATCATGAACTTAGTACCTGATAGTATTTTGCTTGTCTATGTTTGTTTGTAGATAGATGGCTCGTGCTATTGTTCCGTTGAATTTTAATGCGTTCCTTGAGAAAGCAAAGTTGAAAGATGATGGTAGCAATTACACGGACTAGGTCCGTAACCTGAGGATTATCCTCATTGCTGCATAGAAAAGTTACGTCCTGGAAGCACCGCTGGGTGCCAGGCCTGCTGCTGATGCACCTGACGACGTGAAGAACGTCTGGCAAAGCAAAGCTGATGACTACTCGATAGTTCAGTGTGCCATGCTTTACGGCTTAGAACCGGGTCTTCAACGATGTTTTGAACGTCATGGAGCATATTAGATGTTCCAGGAGTTGAAGTTAATATTTCAAGCAAATGCCCGGATTGAGAGATATGAAGTCTCCAATAAGTTCTATAGCTGCAAGATGGAAGAGAATAGTTCTGTCAGTGAACACATACTCAATATGTCTGGGTATAATAATCACTTGATTCAACTGGGAGTTAATCTTCCTGATGATAGTGTCATTGACAGAATTCTTCAATCACTGCCACCAAGCTACAAGAGCTTCGTGATGAACTATAATATGCAAGGGATGAACAAGACTATTCCCGAGCTCTTCGCAATGCTAAAAGCCGCGGAGGTAGAAATCAAGAAGGAGCATCAAGTGTTGATGGTTAACAAGACCACCAGTTTCAAGAAAAAGGGCAAAGGGAAGAAGAAGGGGAACTTCAAAAAGAACAGCAAACAAGTTGCTGCTCAAGAAAAGAAACCCAAGTCTGGACCTAAGCCTGAAACTGAGTGCTTCTACTGCAAGCAGACTGGACACTGGAAGCGGAACTGCCCCAAGTATTTGGCGGATAAGAAGGATGGCAAAGTGAACAAAGGTATATGTGATATACATGTTATTGATGTGTACCTTACTAATGCTCGCAGTAGTACCTGGGTATTTGATACTGGTTCTGTTGCTAATATTTGCAACTCGAAACAGGGACTACGGATTAAGCGAAGATTGGCTAAGGACGAGGTGACGATGCGCGTGGGAAATGGTTCCAAAGTCGATGTGATCGCGGTCGACACGCTACCTCTACATCTACCATCGGGATTAGTTTTAGACTTAAATAATTGTTATTTGGTGCCAGCGTTGAGCATGAACATTATATCTGGATCTTGTTTGATGCGAGACGGTTATTCATTTAAATCAGAGAATAATGGTTGTTCTATTTATATGAGTAATATCTTTTATGGTCATGCACCCTTGAAGAGTGGTCTATTTTTATTGAATCTCGATAGTAGTGATACACATATTCATAGTGTTGAAACCAAAAGATGCAGAGTTGATAACGATAGTGCAACTTATTTGTGGCACTGCCGTTTAGGTCATATTGGTATAAAGTGCATGAAGAAACTCCATACTGATGGGCTTTTGGAATCACTTGATTATGAATCACTTGGTACTTGCGAACGTGCCTCATGGGCAAGATGACTAAAACGCCGTTCTCCGGAACTATGGAGCGAGCAACTGATTTGTTGGAAATCATACATACTGATGTTTGTGGTCCAATGAATGTTGAGGCTCGCGGCGGATATCGTTATTTCCTCACCTTGACAGATGATTTGAGCAGATATGGATATATATACTTAATGAAACACAAGTCTAAAACATTTGAAAAGTTCAAAGAATTTCAGAGTGAAGTGGAAAATCATCGTAACAAGAAAATAAAGTTTCTACGATCTGATCGTGGAGGAGAATATTTGAGTTACGAGTTTGGTCTACACTTGAAACAACACAGAATAGTTTCGCAACTCACGCCACCCGGAACACCACAACGAAATGGTGTGTCCGAACGTCGTAATCGTACTTTACTAGATATGGTGCGATCTATGATGTCTCTTACTGATTTACCGCTATCGTTTTGGGGTTATGCTTTAGAGACGGCCGCATTCACGTTAAATAGGGCACCATCAAAATCCGTTGAGACGACGCCTTATGAACTGTGGTTTGGCAAGAAACCAAAGTTTTCGTTTCTTAAAGTTTGGGGCTACGATGCTTATGTGAAGAAACTTCAACCAGATAAGCTCGAACCCAAATCGGAGAAATGTGTCTTCATAGGATACCCAAAAGAGACCATTGGGTACACCTTCTATCACAGATCTGAGGGCAAGATTTTCGTTGCCAAAATCGGATCCTTTCTAGAGAAGGAGTTTCTCTCGAAAGAAGTGAGTGGGAGGAAAGTAGAACTTGATGAGATAACTGTATCTGCTCCCTTATTGGAAAGTAGTTCATCACAAGAACCGGTTCCTGTGACAACTACACCAATTAGTGAGGAAGCTAATGATATTGATCATGAAACTTCTGATCAAGTTTCTATTGAACCTCGTAGGTCTACCAGAGTAAGATCCGCACCAGAGTGGTACGGTAATCCTATTCTGGAAGTCATGTTACTTGACCATGATGAACCTACGAACTATGAGGAAGTGATGATGAGCCCAGATTCCGCCAAATGGCTAGAGGCCATGAAATCTGAGATGGGATCCATGTATGAAAACAAAGTATGGACTTTGGTTGACTTGCCCGATGATCGGCAAGCCATTGAGAATAAATGGATCTTTAAGAAGAAGATTGACGCTGATGGTAACATAACTGTCTATAAAGCTCGACTTGTTGCGAAAGGTTTTCGACAAGTTCAAGGGGTTGACTACGATGAGACTTTCTCACCCGTAGCGATGCTTAAGTCTGACCGAATCATGTTGGCTATTGCTGCATTTCATGATTATGAAATTTGGCAAATGGATGTTAAAACTGCATTCTTGAATGGATTTCTGGAAGAAGAGTTGTATATGATGCAGCCAGAAGGTTTTGTTGATCCAAAAGGTGCTAACAAAATGTGCAAGCTCCAGCGATCCATTTATGGACTGGTGCAAGCATCTCGGAGTTGGAATAAACGCTTTGATAGTGTGATCAAAGCATATGGTTTTATACAGACTTTTGGAGAAGCATGTATTTACAAGAAAGTGAGTGGGAGCTGTGTAGCATTTCTGATATTATATGTAGATGACATTATTAATTGGAAATGATATAGAATTTCTGGCTAGCATAAAGGGATACTTGAATAAAAGTTTTTTAATGAAAGACTTCGGTGAAGCTGCTTACATATTGGGCATCAAGATTTATAGAGATAGATCAAGACGCTTAATAGGACTTTCACAAAGCACATACCTTGATAAAATTTTGAAAAAGTTCAAAATGGATCAGGCAAAGAAAGGGTTCTTGCCCGTGCTTCAAGGTGTGAAGTTGAGTCAAACTCAATGTCTGACCACAGCAGAAGATAGAGAGAAAATGAAAGATGCTCCCTATGCTTCAGCCATAGGCTCTATCATGTATGCAATGTTGTGTACCAGACCTGACGTATGCTTAGCAATAAGCTTGCCAGGAAGGTACCAAAGTAATCCAGGAGTGGATCACTGGACAGCGGTCAAGAACATCCTGAAATACCTGAAAAGGACTAAGGATATGTTTCTCGTATATGGAGGTGACAAAGAGCTAGTCGTAAATGGTTACGTCGATGCAAGCTTTGACACTGATCCGGACGATTCTAAATCGCAAACCGGATACGTGTTTTTATTAAACGGTGGAGCTGTAAGTTGGTGCAGTTCTAAACAAAGCGTCGTGGCGGGATCTACATGTGAAGCGGAGTACATAGCTGCTTCAGAAGCAGCGAATGAAGGAGTCTGGATGAAGGAGTTCATTTCCGATCTAGGTGTCATACCTAGTGCATTGGGACCAATGAAGGTCTTCTGTGACAATACTGGTGCAATTGCCTTGGCAAAGGAATCCAGATTTCACAAGACGACCAAGCACATCAAGAGACGCTTCAATTCCATTCGGGACCAAGTCCAAGTGGGAGACATAGAGATTTGCAAGATACATACGGATCTGAATGTTGCAGACCCGTTGACTAAGCCTCTCTCACGAGCAAAACATGATCAGCACCAAGACTCCATGCGTGTTAGAATCATTACCATGTAATCTAGATTATTGACTCTAGTGCAAGTGGGAGACTGAAGGAAATATGCCCTAGAGGCAATAATAAAGTTATTATTTATTTCCTCATATCATGATAAATGTTTATTATTCATGCTAGAATTGTATTAACCGGAAACATGATACATGTGTGAATACATAGACAAACATAACGTCACTAGTATGCCTCTACTTGACTAGCTCATTAATCAAAGATGGTTATGTTTCCTAACCATAGACATGTGTTGTCATTTGATTAATGGGATCACATCATTAGGAGAATGATGTGATTGACATGACCCATTCCGTTAGCCTAGCACTTGATCGTTTAGTATATTGCTATTGCTTTCTTCATGACTTATACATGTTCCTGAAACTATGAGATTATGCAACTCCCATTTACCGGAGGAACACTTTGGGTACTACCAAACGTCACAACGTAACTGGGTGATTATAAAGGAGTACTACAGGTGTCTCCGAAGGTACATGCTGAGTTGGCGTATTTTGAGATTAGGTTTTGTCACTCCGATTGTCGGAGAGGTATCTCTGGGCCCACTCGGTAATGCACATCACTATAAGCCTTGCAAGCAATGTGATCAATGAGTTGGTTACAGGATGATGCATTACGTAACGAGTAAAGAGACTTGCCGGTAACGAGATTGAACTAGGTATTGGATACCGACGATCGAATCTCGGGTAAGTAACATATCGATGACAAAGGGAACAACGTATGTTGTTATGCGGTTTGACCGATAAAGATCTTCGTAGAATATGTAGGAACCAATATGGGCATCCAGGTTCCGCTATTGGTTATTGACCGAGAATAGTTTTAGGTCATGTCTACATAGTTCTCAAACCCGTAGGGTCCGCACGCTTAACGTTACGATGACAGTTTTATTATGAGTTTATAAGTTTTGATGTACTGAAGTTTGTTCGGGGTCCCGGATGTGATCACGGACATTACGAGGAGTCTCGAAATGGTCGAGACATAAAGATTGATATATTGGACGACTATATTCGGACACCGGAAGTGTTCCGGACGTTTTCAGAGAAAACCGGAGTGCCGGAGGGTTACCGGAACCCCCCTAGGAGAGTTAATGGGCCACATGGGCCTTACTGGGAAGAGAGAGGGGCGGCCAGGGTGGGCCGCGCGCCCCCTCTCCCTCTGGTCCGAATTGGACTAGGAGGGGGGGCGGCACCCCCCTCTTTCCTTCCCCCTCCCCCCTTCCTTCCCCCTCCTAGTAGGAGTAGGAAAGGAGGAGGACTCCTCCTCCTGGCGCGCCCCCCTTGGGCCGGCCGGCCTCCCCCCTTGCTCCTTTATATACGGGGGCGGGGGGGCACCCCATAGACACACAAGTTGATCTACGGATCGTTCCTTAGCCGTGTGCGGTGCCCCCCTCCACCATATTCCACCTCGGTCATATCATCACGGAGTTTAGGCGAAGCCCTGCGCCGGTAGAACATCATCATCGTCACCACGCCATCATGCTGATGGAACTCATCCCCGAAGCTTTGCTGGATCGGAGCCCGGGGATCATCATCGAGCTGAACGTGTACTGAACTCGGAGGTGTCGTACGTTCGGTGCTTGGATCGGTCGGATCGTGAAGACGTACGACTACATCAACCACGTTGTCGGTGTCAAAACCGGCGGATCTCGGGTAGGGGGTCCCGAACTGTGTGTCTAGGCGGATGGTAACAGGAGACAAGGGACACAATGTTTTTACCCAGGTTCGGGCCCTCTCGATGGAGGTAAAACCCTACTCCTGCTTGATTGATATTGATGATATGGGTAGTACAAGAGTGGATCTACCACGAGATCAAGGAGGCTAAACCCTAGAAGCTAGCCTATGGTATGATTGTTGTAATGGTTGTTGTGTCCTACGGACTAAAACCCTCCGGTTTATATAGACACCGGGGAGGGCTAGGGTTACACAGAGTCAGTTACAATGGTAGGAGATCTACATATCCGTATCGCAAAGCCTGCCTTCCACGCCAAGGAAAGTCCCATCCGGACACGGGACGAAATCTTCAATCTTGTATCTTCATAGTCTTGGAGTCCGGCTGACGATGATAGTCCGGCTGTCCGGACACCCCCTAGTCCAGGACTCCCTCAGTAGCCCCTGAACCAGGCTTCAATGACGATGAGTCCGGCGCGCATATTGTTCGGCATTGCAAGGCGGGTTCCTCCTCCGAATAATTCATAGAAGATTGTGAACACCAGGATAGTGTCCGGCTCTATAAAATAATTTCCACATTCCACCGTAGAGAGAATAATATGTACACAAATTCGATCTGCTGACATATTTTGTGGCATGACGTCACACCACTACAAGCCTTTACTTGAATCGTTTTTTAATATACCATCTCAGCGCGTTTAGCGAAGCGGTTTACTTGGCACCTCTTGTCGAAGCAGAGATCGTGTTCCCCTTATTCTGGGATTCTCATCAATACGGACGTGGGTAACCTAACCGCGCCATTGATGGTGGCGCTTGGGAGATAAGCGAGTTTTACCAGGCCGGTAGGGACGCATAGTTTTCGCCCGCCCATATATAAGGGGATAAGGATCCACCTTTTCACCTACGCCTTCTTCCTCCTTTGCTTATCCATCTCCGCGCACTCGAGCTCCAGTGCCCAAGTCCGCGCATCTCGCCTCGACCTTCTCCAACCATGTCCGGAGCGGGAGGCAAATGGTTGGCCTCCTCCGTTACGGAGGAGCACATCGCAAAACTGTGCAGCGCCGGATATCTTTCCGGCGACATCGCGCACCGGCTGCCCGACAAGGGGCAGCTCATCCCCACCCCTAGGCCCCACGAGAGGGTCGTATTCCTTCCCCACTTCCTCCGCGGGCTGGGCTTTCCACTTCACCCCTTTGTCCGGGGGCTCATGTTCTACTACGGCCTGGATTTCCATGATCTGGCGCCGAACTTCATCCTCAACATCTCGGCGTTTATCTCGTGTGCGAGGCCTTCCTCTGCATCCAGCCCCACTTTAGCCTGTGGCTCAAGACCTTCAATGTCAAGCTGAAGGTGGTGAAGGGCACCCAAGCGGAGTGCGGAGGCGCCATGTTGGGCAAGATGCCCAACGTCATCTGGCTCGAAGGGGCCTTCGTGGAGTCCGTCAAGGGGTGGCAATCGGGGTGGTTCTACATCACCGAGCCGCGCGACCCTAAGTGGGCGGCAGCCCCCGAGTTCAGATCTGGCATCCCCATGCAGCTCACCTCCTGGAAAGAGAAGGTCTTGCTATGGGGTAATTCGGAGGAGCTGACAGGATTCCAAGCCTGCATCCAGAAGTTGGCGAGCAAGAAGCTCAGGCTTGTCAATGTGGTCCAAGTCATGCTCATCCGCCGGATTCTCCCGTGCCAAGAACGGGCATTTAAATTGTGGGAGTTCAATCCGGCACAGCACCAGGCATTGAGCAGGCTCTTCGACACGACATACGAAGGCGCCTGGAGGGTGCTGTTCAAGGGCGCCGAAGCTCCCGCATCCGCCACTGAAGATCGCGGATTTCGCTCGCAGCGTCCAGCTGACGAGGTAAGTGATTCTACCCCTTTACGGGACACTTATTTTCAATAATTTGACCCTACACGGGTTTCAATTTCCCTTTTCCTTTGACAGGACTGGATGAAGAAGGCCGAGCAGATCATCTGTCCGGCTCCCATGCCAGAAAAACCAGTAGACGCCCGCCTAGCGGGGCTGCTGGTTCCGGCACCGCACGTGGTGCCAGAGAAGAAGGCCAAGAAGGTAGCCACGGGCACTCGAAAGAGTTCCCGTTTTCAGGTGTCCGACGACTCCGAGGCGGACTCCTCCCCCGAAGGCGAGGAGGAGTAAGAAGACTCTCTCCCAGAGGAAGGAGAGAGGAAAAGGAAGGCTTCCCCAACAGGGGAGGCCGAAGGGTCCAAGAGGGGAAGGACTATTCCCCCGGACAGCTCCGCCAACGCCAACGTTGGCGACGAAGAGTGGCCCTCAAGGGCCAGGCCTCCGGCAAGATCATAAGTATCTGGATTCCTGAATGATTTGTAATTTCTTTAGTGTCACACAGTGTCCTTCTAATGTCGCACACTGCCTGCAGTCCGGCCGATGAGGATCTCCCCGCTTCATCAAGCGGGTCGTTGGCTCCGTCGGATGTGGATTCCATCCCGACTGCCTCCACCCCTCGCGACGCCGAGGACGCCGAGGTGGGATCCCAGGAAGGGGCCCATCAGGAGGAGGCTCAGGAGGCGCCGCAAGGCAGCCTCCCGGACTTTGCGCCGGACTCCACGCCGGAACCCGCAGTGGTTCCAGAGTTCGGCAGGCGGCCCCTTCGCAAGAAGGGCAAGACCGTGACGCCGGCGGCCCCCGTCCAACTGGAGGCGCCGGACAACTTGTTGGAGGCATTTAAAGGCGCTTCCATCAAGGAAGAACACCGCACTATTATGAGTGTGGTGATTCAGAAGGTTCAGCTCGCCAAGAGCGGGCTGACCAAAGCCTGCAGTAGCCTTCTAATAGGCTTTGAGGTAAGAAGTTAAAAATATGCAATGTAATACCGCATAGACAGTAGCCCCTGATGCTCGGTTCGGTGTTCGGAAAGAAAATCCGGACTGAGGATCTAAAAAAGATATACGCAGGGTTGCTAAAAATTATGTCAATATGGGTTTGCAGGTTGCGCTGCTGACCTCTGCCGCACTGACTGCGGAGGTCGATGCTTTGAAGCAGGACCTCGAGCGGTCCGAGCAAGAGCTCGGCCGTGCCAAGAAGCAACTCGAGGACAAAGAAGGTGAGTAACACCACTTTGAATAGTTACCTTACAGAAAAGGATTTAGGTTGCAATGAAAATAACAAGGATAACATGGGTACTGCAGGGGCCACGAACGAGGTGGCAACCCTGAAGGAGGCTGTGTCCGCGGCCGAACGCAATGCGGCCGCGGAACGGGCGGAGCGAGAGAAGCAGGAGGCGCGGGTGGCGGAGGTGCGGCAAGAGCTCCAGGCTCTCATGGAAAAGCATAATAGTTTGGAGCGCGACTCAAAGACTTGAGAGTCCGAGCTTGCCTCGGCTCTCGAAAGTGCCAAAGCCGCCAAGGCCGAGGCCCATAAGGCCCTTCAGGAGGTTGAGGATGTGAAGAAAATAGCGGCGGGTAAGGCATTTTTCATGCAAAGCAAGCATGTTAATGTAAACGTCCTGATACTGCAGACAAGGAGTGGTTCTCCAGGGGCGTTTGCAGATTTGCCTTGCAGCGTGTCCGATGCCGCCGCATTCTACCGAGCCGAGGAGGGGAGCTCAACGGAGAAGGTCTTCTGGTCTCAGTACGCTGAGGCCGGCCATCCGGTGCCCCCTAGCGACCAGCTGAAGCAGCTGGTCGAGCTCCACAAGGTAGCCGAGCAGGCCATGAAGGGCCTCATAGTCCGGCTGTGGCCTGGAGAGGCCATGCCTGGGAGCTACTTCGGCCTCGTGCGGCAGCTAGTGGATGCGTGCCCCTGGGTGGAGGTCATCAAGCGCTCCGCCTGTATTGAAGGTGCTCGTCGGGCCCTTGCCCGCGCAAAGGTGCACTGGGGCAGGCTGGATGCGGAGAGGCTTATCACTGACGCGCCGCCAGCGGGCAAAGAGTATCATACGCCCGAGATGTACTATAAGACTGTCCTGAAGGGTGCCCGCAAGATTGCGGATGAGTGCCCCAGAGATGTAATTATTGAGTAAACTCGCAATGTGTTATCCTATGCGCTGAAAACTTTGTTCATATGCGCTAAGCAACGCTTATTGATTTAAAATATTACCTTCTGTGCGGCCGTTTATAAAATCTGAGAGATGGCAAGTCGTCGGCTTCAGCCCCCATGCCACGAGTGCTGGGGTGTTCGGGATAAACTTGAGCACTCTTGTTCCCATTCTTGGGTCCATCTAGGGAGGCGCTCAACACAACGAATGAGGCAACTGGACTTATAATGCTTGAACACTCTCACTTAGCCATAGAATTCTATAATTTTAAATTTCGGCGAAGCCCCTAGTATTTGGAAGACCGAGTTCGGGGCGCTATCCACGCCTTTGCCGGACATTATCCGGTTCTTCGCTCGAAGCGGCCTAAGTCTTTAGGGACTCGAAAAGACCTCTCGAACAGCGACCAGTCTCTCGCCTTATCATGCCAGTCAGTTTTAGCTTTCTTCACTGAGGCGCTCGCCCAGCTCAACCGGGGCGCAATCGTAGTGGTTCTCCCAGTGCTACCTTAGCCGACAGAACGGAACGTAAGGTACCAAAACATGGGAGCCGGGCAAACCCAACTATTGACCCAAGACATGATTCGGAGCCGATTCATATAATGCTATAAGTTCGGTGTGCCGCAGTTGTGAAAGTGTTCGGACATATCACACCATAATGCGGGGAACATAAGCCCCTGGTGTATTCGGCCATACCAAAATATACGGATGCAAGATGTCGTTAATGAACATATATGTAAAGTAATGCAATTATAGGCAAAAAGTGCTGCATTATTTATTCAAGGAATTCTGCTATGAGTGCGGAATGATACAAATAGTGCGGTAAGCAAGGGATTGGACTAATTAAACATGTCCCCCTCCAGGGGTGGGCTTCGGACTGGTGTATATAATCAAATTTAATGCTCGTAATGGAGACCACCTGAGTGTTCGTCGCAGCCTTTTTCCCTCCCTGGCTGTTGCATGGTGAGTTCCGCGGGTTCGCTGCCGGACAGGGCCTCTGGTGAACGGAGTCCTGTATATAAAAAGAAGGAAAAAATAAAAACAAAAAGAGCGACACACTTGGGAGCCCCTGGTGTGGTCGAGCCGCACTCTGGGTCTGTTGTGGTCGTACCCCTCCCCCTATGCCCATGGTATCTTCAGAGCGTAATGATGTACGCGGAGAGCTTGTCTTGCAATCATGCGAGGGCTGGGGTTGGGACCGCATTGCTATGCTTGCTCGGAACGTGCCAGGTGGTCTTGATTGATGTTGCTCCGGGCGCGTTTGGTCGTGTCCGGTCGTTTAACGGCCGGACTCGAAAATTGCCTTAGAAGGTTGTTCTGTACTTCTGCCGCGAGAGCCGCTGTATGTTCCTCCGTTCGGAGGGAGCATTCCGTATTTCCGTTGACCATGATGACTCCACGAGGGCCTGGCATCTTGAGCTTGAGGTATGCGTAATGCGGCACCGCGTTGAACTTTGCGAACGCGGTTCATCCGAGCAGGGCGTGATAGCCGCTGCGGAACGGGACTATGTCGAAGATTAACTCCTCGCTCCGGAAATTGTCCGGGGATCCGAAGACCACCTCCAGTGTGACTGAGCCTGTACAATTGGCCTCAACACCTGGTATGACGCCCTTGAAGGTCGTCTTTGTAGGTTTAATCCTTGAGGGGTCTATGCCCATCTTGCGCACTGTATCCTGATAAAGCAGGTTCAGGCTACTGCCGCCGTCCATCGGGACTCTCGTGAGGTGAAATCCATCGACGATTGGGTCTAAAACCAATGCGGCGAATCTGCCATGGCGGATACTGGTCGGATGGTCTCTTCGATCGAAAGTGATCGGGCAAGAGGACCATGGATTGAACTTCGGGGCGACTGGCTCCATCGCATATACGTCCCTTAGTGCACGCTTCCGCTCCCTCTTGGGTATATGGGTTGCGTATCATGTTTATCGTCCGCACTTGTGGGGGGAAACCCTTCTATCCTCTACTGTTTGGCGGCCGGGTCTCTTCCTCGTCGTCGCTATGCAACCCCTTGTCATTGTTTTCGGCAATTAACTTGCCTGCCTACTTAAATACCCAACAATCTCTGTTGGTATGGTTAGCTGGCTTTTCGGGGGTGCCATGTATCTGGCATGAGCGGTCGAGTATTCGGTCCAAATTAGACGGACCCGGAGTGGTTCTTTTGAATGGCTTCTTCCGTTGACCGGGTTTAGAGCCTCTAAATCCGGCGTTTACTACCGTATCCTCATTGTTGTCGCCGTTAACGCGGCATTTATTTTTGTTTCGACGCGACCTACCATTGTGGTCCTTAGTATCCGGACTGCCAGCATTTTTGCTGAGGTTGTTGCTGCGAGCTAGCCAGCTATCCTCACCCGCACAGAAGCGGGTCATTAATGACGTGAGGGCTGCCATGGATTTCGGCTTTTCCTGTCCTAGGTGTCGGGCTAGCCACTCATCGCGGATGTTATGTTTGAAGGCTGCGAGGGCCTCTGCATCCGGGCAGTCGACGATTTGATTTTTCTTGGTTAAGAACCGTGTCCAGAACTATCTGGCCGATTCCTCTGGCTGCTGAATTATGTGGCTTAGGTCATCACGTCTGGTGGCCGCACATATGTGCCCTGGAAGTTGTCGAGGAATGCGGCTTCCAGGTCCTCCCAACACCCGATTGACTCTGCGGGCAAGCTGTTAAGACAATGCCGAGCTGGTCCTTTAAGCTTGAGTGGGAGATATTTGATGGCGTGGAGATCGTCGCCGCGGGCCATATGGATATGAAGGAGATAATCCTTGATCCAAACCGCGGGGTTTGTTGTGCCATCGTAGGATTCAATGTTGACGGGTTTAAACCCTTCAGGGATTTGATGATCCATTACTTCGTCTGTGAAGCATAGTGGGTGTGCGGCGCCTCTGTATTGAGCAATGTCACGACGTAGCTCAAGAGAGCGTTGTCTGCTATGTTCGGCCCGGCCGGAGTTGCTATATCCGGCGCGACGGTATTCGTCGTGGGTCGTGGGGCGCCCACGTGATCCATAGATAGATCTGGATTGCCTTGCCGTGTCCTCCAATATATCCCGCAAGTCCGGCGCGTTCCCTCGTGGCTTCGTACTTTTTGAGCGATGCCGGGGTACGGTCTTGGTGGAGGGCCTAGGTGCCTCTCTGTCCCGACCACGGGGTGGTCGGTCTGCCGTATTGTGCGCTGGTGATGAAGGTATATATGCTTCCTCCTCTAGTCGGGGGAGCAACTTGCGTTTTGGGTAGCTCTTGGAGGGGCGTTCGAGTTCATACTCTTCGGCCGCGAGGACCTCGGTCCATCTGTCGGCCAGCAGGTCTTGATCAGCTTGAAGTTGTTGCTGCTTTTTCTTTAGGCTGTTCGTCGTGGCCATTAGCCTGCGTTTAAAACGCTCTTGTTCGACGGGATCCTCGGGCACGACAAATTCGTCGTCGTTGAGGCTTGCCTCATCTCCGGAGGGAGGCATGTAATTGTCATCCTCTAACTCCTCATCTGCCGCTCTCTCTCGAGGGCTGGCTTCCCCGTCCTCCTGTGCTGAGTTGTACTGGAGGGGGTTGTCTTCGGCACTTTCTGGGGTGTTATTATCTCCGGTGCCGGAATCTCCATTCTTGTTGTGGCGGAATTTAGAGCGGCGCCACTGACGTCGGCGCTTGGGCTGTTTCTTGAAGGAATCTGCCTATGCTGCTTCTTCGCCGTCCCCATCTTTTGGGGTGTCCACCATGTATATGTCATATGACGAGGTGGTCTTCCAGTGCCCTATAGGCGCTGGTTCTTGATCGTCTCCGGCATCGTCGTCCATACCGTCGATGTCTTCGGAGTCGTAGTCTAGCATGTCGGTTAGATCGTCGACAGTGGCTACAAAGTGGGTGGTGGGTGGGCTTTGAATTTCTTCGTCGTCCGCATCCCAACCATCCTGGCCGTAGTCCGGCCAGGGCTCTCCGGATAGCGAGAGATGCTTTAGCGAATTTAGGATGTCGCCAAAGGGTGAGTGCTGAAAGATGTCCGCAGTGGTGAACTCCATGATCGGCGCCCAATCTGATTCGATCGGCAGGGGCACAGGAGGTTCGGAGTCCGGCTAGGAGTCCAGCACCTTGGAGTCACGAGCTTTGTAAGGGACGACATCAGTGTTCGGCTCCATCGCCGTGGAAGTTGCAGGTCCCGAGGCGGTGTCCAGCCACCCATCCTCGATCTACGCGATCGGCTCCGGACTATGGGTCGGAGCGGATTCGTGTGCGGCCTCCAAGGTACTGTCCGGTGGCAGAGTTAGGTCATGCCCATCGAGACAGTGCGGCACGCTTGGCTGCGGCTCGGATCCATCGAAGATCAAGTCTTCGTGGATGTCCGCCGTGAAGTTTAGGCTCCCAAACCTGACCTGGTGGCCAGGGGCGTAGCTTTTGATCTGCTCCAGATGGCCAAGTGAATTGGCCCGCAGTGTGAAGCCCCCGAATACGAAGATCTGTCCGGGGAGGAAAGTCTCACCCTGGACGGCGTTGTTGTTGATTGAAGAAGCCATCAAGCCTATCGGTGACGACACAGAGGAACTTTCAATGAAAGCACCAATGTCGGTGTCAAAACCGGCGGATCTCGGGTAGGGGGTCCCGAACTGTGCGTCTAGGCGGATGGTAACAGGAGACAAGGGACACAATGTTTTTACCCAGGTTCGGGCCCTCTCGATGGAGGTAAAACCCTACTCCTGCTTGATTGATATTGATGATATGGGTAGTACAAGAGTGGATCTACCACGAGATCAAGGAGGCTAAACCCTACAAGCTAGCCTATGGTATGATTGTTGTAATGGTTGTTGTGTCCTACGGACTAAAACCCTCCGGTTTATATAGACACCGGGGAGGGCTAGGGTTACACAGAGTCGGTTACAATGGTAGGATATCTACATATCCGTATCGCCAAGCTTGCCTTCCACGCCAAGGAAAGTCCCATCCGGACACGGGACAAAGTCTTCAATCTTGTATCTTCATAGTCTTGGAGTCTGGCTGACGATGATAGTCCGGCTGTCCGGACACCCCCTAGTCCAGGACTCCCTCACATGTTGTGCTAACGCTTCCGCTTACGGTCTACGAGGGTACATGGACGAACACTCTCCCCTCTCGTTGCTATGCCATCACCATGATCTTGCGTGTGCGTAGGAAATTTTTTGAAATTACTACGTTCCCCAACACGAACAGGCTGCTCATTGCCGAAGCAGGGAGGAAATGGCCGAAATGGCCGTGAAGCTGAAGGATGCTACCGACCGCTATGAGTTTATTGAAAGAGAACGCCAAGCGGAGAAAGAGGACCTGAAGAAGGCCACCGCCGAAGCCAAGGATGCCCGCTCCGCGATGAGGGCTATAAAAGAGGAGCTTCGTCAGGCCGGTGATATTGCGGCTGGAAAGCCTTTTCTGCTGCGTAGGAAGTTCACGGATCCGAAGTATGCTCAGTTGGGCCAGTTGTGGGGTGCGGAGGATGCTTATCTGAATTTGGCGGCGAGTGCCGCAGACGCAGTCGCACACTTCCGGGGCCAAAAGGATCACGGAATGGAAGAGCTTTTTTATCGCAATTCCATAGTCCGGAGCGTCCACTTCCATTAACTGATCGGTTAGCCGAGTGGGCTGAGCTGAATAGGTTGTCCGGACTTGCCATCAAGGATGTCGTGGCTCGTTTGTGTCCGACAAGGCCTGAGCCGAAGAGTTATTTTGGCTTGGTGCAGCAGTTCCTTGATGTGGTGCCGCATATCGAGGCGATGAAGAGGTCGGCATGCATAGAGGGTGCACGGATGGCTCTCGCCCGTGTCAAAACATACTGGGCAGAGATGGAGGCCACTGACATTGCATCCCAGGATTCGGACAGAAGCCCATTACCAGCCGAGCACTATTTTGGGGAAGTCCTACAGGGCGCTCGTTTAATAGAGACGCAGTGCTCGAAAAATGTTATGTTTAAATGACATGTATGATTTGTGAAACCATGTTTCAAATATAATATAAGGGCTTTTTATACTTGTGTGTTCAAGTGTTGAAATACCACCTGTGCGGCTGTTAACGTATATGTGTATATAACCTGAAAGATGGCAGTCTTCGGCTTCAGCCCCCACGCACAGAGTGCGGGGGTGTTTGCAAAAAAAAGGCGCATTTTCACACTTAATCCAACGTCTTGGTCCTGGGAAGGAGGTGATAGCGTAGCAAACTAGGCAACCGGACTATAGTGCTTTATCACTTTCACTTAGCCATAGGAGTTCGATGGTGGGGCTACTATATAGCCCCTGGGGCACTGCGCTCTCCGAATTTCAGGGCGCGTATGTGCCTGACCGGGAAACGGTCCTTCGTTAAAGCGGAGGAATTCTAAACATTCCAGTGGTCGATCGAGTGGTTGACCAGTCTCTCGCTGTATCATGACAGTCAGTTTTCAGCTTTCTCAACTGAGGTGCTCACCCGGACGAACTGGGGCACAATCGCAGTAGTTCTCCTGGTGCCGCATTAGCCGATAGAGCGGAACGTAAGGCAGCAAAATACAGGAGCCGGGCAAACCCAACATTTGACCAAAGACATGATTCGGAGCTGATGCATATAAGGCCTAACTCGAGACGCCGAACACTCCCTAAGGTATTTGGTCTTTATGAAGACGGGCAGAACAATGCCCTAAGCCCCTAGTGTCCAGGTACGCGCAAGAATATCTGACGCGGCCGATGCTAAAACGCCATCCTCCTCGGTTATTGTAAGAAACCGGGGGGTGTGTATCAACAAGAGACAGTAAGAAAGGTTTATGCAGGGTCTTAATCTAAAAAGAATCCTTGCAACGGGTCCCTGCTGCACGTCTGCGCCTGTGTCTCCGTTGTGCCGTATCCTGGACGGGCGTAGCATGGTGTTCATCTGTAAAAGACAAGAACTTAGTTTGAAAAGGGGATCATGCGAAAAATGTATAAACAAAGTATAGGTCAAAAAACGAATAAAACTGAGCTCTATCGTCTCTTATTTTACATGTGTGCAGCCCCTTGTAAGGGGGTATGCGGCTAGTAAGCCCTTGTTTATTTGTGCCGAACTCGCCTAACCGTGTCCGGGGTCTGAATGACCTGTTTGGGTGCTTTGATCGGCAAAGCCGGATTAATGTGTGGATGTCAAGGCAGTCTCACGTTCTTTCGTATTCGAGGAACACTTGAGGTTTCCCTTTAATGAGATTATGCTGCGTGGACCGGGCATTTTAAGTGTAAGAGATGCATAATGCGGTATTGCTTTAAAGCGGGCGAAAGCTTCGCGTCCCAATAGTGCTTGATAGCTACTTTTAAATGGGGCGATGTGGAAGACTAAATTTTCGCGACGGGAGTTGTCGGATGAGCCGAATACAACTTCTAGTGGTAGAGAGCCCGTACAATGGGCATATGGGCCTGGCATCACACCTTTAAAGGAAGTGTTACTATGGCGTATTTTGGTTGGGTCTATCCCCATTCTGCGGATTGTATCCTGGTATAGTAGGTTTAGATCACTGCCGCCGTCCATTAGGACTTGTGTAAATTGTAGTCCGTCGATTATAGGATCTAATGTCAGGGCAGTCCATCCTGTGTTCCGGATACTTCCAGAGTAATCCTGATGGTCGAAAGTGATTGGTTTTGACATCCAGTGTCGGGACTCCGCTGGGGTGGATCGTGCGGTGCGTATTTTAATAGGCGCCGCTCTATTTTTGCCTGTTGTCACATGAAGTGAGTTTACTGTTTTGACCTCTTGCGGGAAATTCCTTTGTTTGCTGGTGCTCTGCTTCTGGAGTTCGTCATCGTCCTCACTTGGTGTTTCGAGCCCCTTGTGTTCGGCATTAAGCCGGACGGACTGTTTGAAGACCCAACAACTCTGTGGGTATGGTTTGCGGGCTTCCCGGAGGTGCTGTGGATTTGGCATATCTTGTCCAAGATTTTGTTTAGGTTGGATAGCTCGTCGATGTTGTCCTTGAGAGGCAGTGTTTTGTTGTTCTGCCGAGAGCTTTTGAATCCGGCGTTAACTGTCGTGCTCTTTGGGCCATGTCCCTTAGTCCGGCGCTGGTCCTTTCTGCGTCGTGGTTTCCCATTTCCATCCCTGACCTTGGATGTACTTGGGTCGCTAGTGCTGCATCTTGCCAGCCAGCTATCCTCTCCCGTGCAAAAGCGGGTCATGAGGCTTGTTAGTGCGGCCATTGTTCTCGGCTTTTCCTGGCCGAGGTGTCTGGCGAGCCATTCGACTCGGACGTTGTGTTTGAAGGCTACTAAGGCTTCGGCATCCGGACAGTCGACTATTTGGTTCTTTTTGGTGAGGAACTTGTTCCAGAATTTGCGGGCTGACTCCTCGGGCTGTTGAGTTATGTGACTTAAATCGTCTGCATCCGGAGGGCGGACATAAGTCCCCTGAAAATTTGCCTGAAACGCATCCTCGAGCTCTTCCCAACTTCCAATGGTATTTTCTGGGAGGCTTTTGAGCCAATGCCGAGCTGGCCCTTTGAGCTTGACGGGTAAGTATTTTATGGCGTGGAGGTCATCTCCTCTGGCCATATGTATGTGCAGGATGTAATCCTCAATCCAGACTCCAGGGTCTGTTGTTCCGTCGTATGCCTCTATGTTTACGGGCTTGAATCCCACTGGAAATTCATGATCCAGCACCTCATCGGTGAAACATAAGGGGTGTGCGGCTCCCCTGTATTTGGGTGTGACGTGCTGTTCGAATACTCGACGTGTTGTTTTGCTTTCTAGAGCTTGCTTTCTTGGCCCATAGATGGACCGAACCGGGCCGTCCTCTTTGCGAGGATCCTTATATGGATCATGTGCTGGCTTGTTTGCGGCGCCGCTTGCCGCTCTTTGTTTTCCATGTGGTCGTCTATCCGACCGGGTGGCCTCTTTGTTTTTTGATTGTGGGGGCTCTACGGCCTCCTCGTCAAATTCGGGCAGTAGTTTGCGCTTCGGGTAGCTTTTTGCTTGGCGACTATCGCCGTATTTGTCTGCGGTCTTGAGTACTTTGCTCCATCTCATTCTGAGTACGTCTTCCGCTGTTTTGAGCTTCAGCTTCTGCTTCTTCAGTTTCGTGCAGTGGCGACGAGCCTTTTGTGGAGGTTCTTCTGCTCCAACGATGTGTCCGGCGTGAGATTATCCGGACTGTTGTTTTCGCCGGGGATGGATTGCTTATCCAATTCATCCTGTTCGGATGGTTGCTCGGGGGCATGTTCGTCATCCACCGGTTCGCCCTGCTCTATGGCTGGGTCTGTATGGGTGCTGTCGTTGTTGAGGCGGGACTTTTGGCGGCGCTTGCGTCGCCGCTTTGGCTGTTTTTCGAGGGAATTGTCCTTCGCAGCGTCCCGTTGCTCCTCGTTATCGCTTCCTTTAGGTGTGTCCACCATATATACATCATGAGTTGAGGTGGCCTTCCAATGCCCTGTGGGTGCTGGTTCTTAGTCGTCTCCGGCATCGTCGTCCATACCATCGATGTCTTCGGAGTCGAAGTCTAGCATATCGGTTAAGTCATCGACAGTGGCTATGAAGTGGGTGGTGGGTGGGCTTTGAATTTCTTCGCCGTCCGCATCCCAACCATTCTGACCATAATCCGGCCAGGGCTCTCCTGATAAAGAGAGACACTTTAGCAAATTCAGGATGTCGCAAAAAGTCGAGTGCTGAAAGATGTCCGCAGCGGTGAACTCCATGATCGGCGCCCAATCGGATTCGATTGGCAGGGGCGCGGAAGGCTCGGGGTCCGGAGAGGAGTCCGGCACCTTGGAGTCACGAGCTTTACGAGGGACAGGGTCGGTATTCGGCTCTATCGCCGTAGAGGTAGCAGCCCCCGAGGTGGTGTCCAGCCACCCATCCTCGATCGGCGCAGTCGGTTCCGAGCTAAGGGTCGGAGCAGACTCTAGTGCGGCCTCCAGGGCACTGTCCGGCAGCAGAGCTAGATCATGCCCATCATGACAGTGCGGCGCGCTCGGCTGTGGCTCGAGTCCGTCGAAGATCAAGTCTCCGCGGATGTCGGTCGTATAGTTCAAGCTTCCAAATCTGACCTGATGGCCAGGGGCGTAGCTTTTGATCTGCTCCAGATGGCCAAGCGAATTGGCCCGCAGTGCGAAGCCGCCAAATACGAAGATCTGTCCGGGGAGAAAGGTCTCGCCCCGGAGCGCGTTGTTGTTGACGATCGAAGGAGCCATCAGGCCTGTAGGTGACGACACAGAGGAACTCTCAATGAAAGCACCAATGTCGGTGTCAAAACCGGCGGATCTCGGGTAGGGGGTCCCGAACTGTGCGTCTAGGCGGATGGTAATAGGAGACAAGGGACATGATGTTTTTACCCAGGTTCGGGCCCTCTCGGTGGAGGTAAAACCCTACTCCTGCTTGATTAATATTGATGATATGGGTAGTACAAGAGTAGATCT
Organism: Triticum dicoccoides; assembly: GCF_002162155.2. Taxonomy (NCBI): domain Eukaryota; kingdom Viridiplantae; phylum Streptophyta; class Magnoliopsida; order Poales; family Poaceae; genus Triticum; species Triticum dicoccoides. The sequence continues at coordinate 254,258,151 of NC_041383.1, forward strand.
ACCACGAGATCAAGGAGGCTAAACCCTAGAAGCTAGCCTATGGTATGATTGTTGTTCGTCCTACGGACTAAAACCCTCCGGTTTGTATAGACACCGGAGAGGGCTAGGGTTACACAGAGTCGGTTACAATGGTAGGAGATCTACATATCCATATCGCCAAGCTTGCCTTCCACGCCAAGGAAAGTCCCATCCGGACACGGGACGAAGTCTTCAATCTTGTATCTCCATAGTCATTGAGTCCGGCCGACGGTGATAGTTCGGCTATCCGGACACCCCCTAGTCCAGGACTTCCTCAGCAGGGAATGTCATTTTTACAAGCATTCGCATGCTGAGCATGACTATGTATTTTATATAGTTATCGAATAACCTTCTTATCCACGAGTTCTTCGGCCAAAGACTCCTAATATCGCTTGTTGGGCCCTTGATTCTGAAGTACTAGTACCTAAGGCAGACTTGAATGCATTAGGTTGGGAAGCGACCTAGAAGGTGCTTAAAGATAGGTCACAGTTGTGAAAACCATGTTTAGTCGACTTGTCGGCAGCAACTGACCTTTCTTTCATCAAAAGTAGGAATGAAAGCTGGCATGCAGATAAGGAAATCTCTTTTCTTCTCTTTTACTCGGCTACGGACCTTCTAAAAGGAGAAGCAATAAATACAAAAGTGCTAGGTTTGGATTTGAGTGAGATCCCGGATTGGTAGCTTCAGATATCCCCTCAAACTGGAATGAGAATTTCGATAGATTTCTTTGCTTTAAAGCATAGTTGCAGGTAGGTTATGCTCCTTTGCTTCATCCCTATAGTCTAAGGATTGCCAATCAAACAGTAGAAGTAGACTAGCCATATTCATCTTCTACAGTCTCCTATTTCCCTATTTAAAATGGTCAGCCTGCGCAGCAGAAAAAAGGTGCTCTAATCATACTCGAGCCCTTAATCCCCCAATAGGGCTTACTTACCCGAGTCAACTCTTTCCTTCCTGTGCGAAAGCAAGGCCTCTTTCTAGACTATACTTGAATGCCATTTACTGAGCTATCTTCTTTTTTCTTCTTCTGGCGAAAGCACATTTTATTATTTAACGAAAGCAAGACGAAAGGTCATTTCATTCTAGGGAATAACAGTGAAAGCAATCGATCGGAGAATCCCACCCATAGTATTGAGAATGAAAAAGTGGATTCATTCCCCAAGCGTGTGTGTGTGCTTTCCACGGGCCTGATCTCTATTTCTCCTTAAGCTGTTATGCCCTCCAAAGTGAAGTGGATTAGTCGGAAGCTAGACTCCAACAACATGAATACTCAAATAATCCTCTCTAATACATCTCTTAGAACCTTCAATTTAGCCATTATTCCCAGTTCAGGTGGTTAGGTACCAAAAGTGATAAATAGGCCCAATTTCTCCTTTTATACTAGATTTCCTTAACAAGGGCGTCCAATTCTTGAAACAAGTCACGCTCCCTTCTCTTTCCACTTTCACTTTCATGCCCAGCTCTTTTTCAACTTGGCAATCGTAGCAATTTATGTAAAGCCTCCTGATCTGGATAAACATGCTCGATACATTCTAGTGAACTACAAAGAGAAGCTAGAATGGTGGAAGTCTAAATCCAGTGAGTGCCCATTCTTAATAAACTTGGGAATAGTAGCTCCTATGGTTTCTAGAGCGATTCTAGAGCGAGTGAATAAAACACTATCTTCTTATGAACGGAGATAGAGAGCTATGTCACAATCAATAAGTGAGATACTATGGGCGAGGAATCTTCTGTCACAATAGAGGTCTTCTTTTCGAATTTAAGTGGGATTAGCTTCTTCCTCAATTGATATTACTGACAATCTAGCAATTCCATCCATTAGAAGAAGATAAGTAAACCATTTCTTTGAATTGCATGATTGAGTGATGGATGCGGACAATCAAAAGCCTACTTTGTTTATAGAAAAGAGCGTATAACCCCTGATCCCTACCTGTTGTAGAGAATCTATCATCTAATGTCGGGGAAACTGATCCACGAACACCTATGGGACCGGCGGACCGAGCCCCTTTCGGTTCGGCGGGGGGGGGGGGCGGAGATCGCGCGAAGAGCGGATCGAGGCGAAGCACACGAGCAGTTTACCCAGCTTCGGAGCTCTCCGGAGAGATAATACTCCTACTGTTGCATGTCTGAGTGTATTGAGTTCTTGCTCGGGAGCGCTGAGTGCTACAGTACACACTAGCTGCTAACGAGACCGAGCATGAGTGTTTTTCTGCCTTCCGAACCCTCTCTACGTTGCGCATGGGCCTCCTTTTATATGCTCAAGGGGTCACCGACAGGTGGCAACGCAGACAAGGGTAAAAATGGAAAGGTGTTGTGGTTGGTACAACTACCTGTATAGTGTATCATACCTAACCCTGACGGCAGGGGACAAAGGCATTAAATGCCCGTCTGCGTCGCCCAAATAGTGCAAAAAAGGGACCGTCAAGGACGCCACCGCTTGCCACGATGGCAATCTTGTCAGCGCCGCTTGCCACCGCACACCGCTGGCTGCACAGCCTCTTGCCACGCGCGCCTGGAAAGGTCCCAGGGCGACACGTTGGTGGATGTGCTGGAGCGCGGGTACAGAGTGGTAGCTTGCCGCGGTCGTTGTCTTGTCGCGTCCGGAAGTTTGTCGCTCACTGGGCCTCGCCGGGACGCGTGGCGCGTCGCGGCAAGTTCCTTGAGATGCCTTGGTTGGCCTTCCCGGCAAGCTCCTCTTGCTGGGGCCTTGTCTCCTTGGCTTGAATACTTTGTTCTTGAATGGCTCCAAAGGAACCACGGAGGACCTTGGCGGTCACCCGGCAAGCCTTGCCACGGGGTGCTGCGACTGCCCGTGCACAAGTTCGGGATACTAGGGTACCCCTACTCTAGTACACCGACAGGAGCCCCCGGGCCTGGGCCACACACGGTGCCGAGCGCTGTTGGGACAGGCCCAAAACAAGGCACGGGCACGCGCGGCCTGGGTTATGCCGTATCTCACTCCGTATCCACCGCGCCCTCCCCGAACGACACGCGTCAAATGCAGCATCGTGGGAGAGATCGTGGGTGGTTTCTTTATTCGGAAAGACGGTACGTCCGCCCCCTCCCTCTTTATAAGGAGGGGAAACAGGGGCAGTTCGCCCATCTCGCCGGTTGCTATTCCAATCTCAAAAACCTCCGCCGCTCCCCCCTTCTTCCCAAAGCTGAAAGAGAGCAGCGCTCCGCCCCCCATCGCCACCGACACCACCAACGCCGTCGATCTCTCTCACCACCTCCGCCATGGCTCCGAAAGCCGGGAAGGTCGTGAAGTCGGCCGAGGCGCAGCGGCTCGCGGCGCTGCGAAAGGAGCGGGCAATCTTCCCCCCCAAGCTCGCCGCGAAGGAGCTGAGGGAGTATTACTACCTCTTCTGGTCGACGAAGACGCGAGCGCATCTGCGCACGAAGGTACTCCCAGCCGTCGCTTCGAAACTGGCTCCGAATGGATATCCCTTCTTCGCGTTGTTCTTCTACTGCGGGCTCTGCCCGCCTATCTCTGAGTTTTTCTGCGACATTATGAACACCTACGGGTTCCGCCTCCTTGACTTCACCCCCAATGTTGTTCTGACCATGGCAGTTTTCGCACATCTCTGCGAAAACTTTGTCAGAGTCTATCCAAATGTAGCTCTTTTTCGCCACTTCTTTATGCCCCGAGTTGAGAGAGGGGAGCCTTTATCCGGCGGAATCGCCTGGATCTCGAGAGCTGGCAAGAAGGAAGCTTATCTGGAGGGAGAGTTCTGCAGCAAGTGGGAGGAATGGAGAGCAGACTGGTGCTGGATTGTCGAGGAGAACACACAGCCATTTACCGCCCGGTGCCAAGCCCCAGTAGCGCGTGGCAACGATTGGAGCAACGTGGCCCCGGAAGACGATAGGCTGAAGATTGCCGTCACCCGGATCCAACGCCTCAGGCTTGCCGGGCTCACTGTAGGCGCCGTTGGCGCAGATTTTCTTCGCCGCCGCATCGCCCCCCTGCAGGAGAGGAGGAGACCCGCCTGGGAGTTCAAGAATGTGGCGGACATCATGAGGCTGCGCCCGGGCCTCAACTTCAACTTCACTATCCTGGAACTGGACGCGATGCTCCAGGAACTGTACAAGCACGACCCTCAACATCCCGAAGTGTTCAGGTTGCCGAAGGGTGTTGTTCCGCTGTGCAACAACTCCTCGCTCGACCGCATCCGTGCAATGATGCCGTTGTGTGATTCGCATGGAATTGTCCCAACTTGGCAAGAGCCTATAGATGACGTCGTGCAGGAGTTCTTTGACGGCTTGGTAGAAGTGCCGGTCCGCTCCAATGAACAGAAAAGCCTTACTCGCGACACCACCGATGCGGAGATGCAGCGCATCGCCACCAGGCTGGAAGAGGCGGCGGCAGCCGCTGCCGCGGGCGAGTTTGGATTCACCGTGGAGGAGGCAAAGGCAGCAGAGGCGGCAAGCCTTGCCGAGCGAGAGGGGCTTGCCGGCGAGGGAGAGATTGCCGGGCCTGAAGTCGAGTCGAGCGAGCCCGCCGAGGGTGCGAGCGGCTCGTTGAAGATCAACTCCTCTTCCTCCTCATCTTCAGACAGCTCGCCGCAAGCAGAGCCCCCAGCTCCACCAAGAAGGCGTCTCCGCAAGGCCGGGGACGTAGCGGGCGGCAGACGAGTCAACAGCCGCCGCGCCGCGCGACACGCTCCACCATGGCAAGCACTGTTGCCTCGGGAGCACCTCACACCGCTGTGGCAACTGGAGCGGGGTCCTCCCGGACCACCGCTTCTGCTCCTGCCACTTCTCACGCCGCGGCGGCGGCCGGAGCTGGGCCGTCTCAGACCACCGCCACTACCCCCGCCAAGCGGCTAAGGGAACCTACTCCTCCGCCTCGTCGCGCCGGAGGTGAGCCGGACTTCGACCTCTCCGCGCTCAGCTCCGACGAGGAAGAAGAAGAGTAAGATTCTCTGATGTACTTGTAGTTCTTCAATTCTTGCTGTTTTGTCTTGTATCTGATTTGCTTTACTCCGAACTCATTCCTTTTCAGGACCTTGGCCCAGAGAGCGGCGAAGAGAGCCAAGGTCCCGGTGATTGTCATCGAGGACGAACCCACCGCGACAGCAGGGGGTGTGTCCGAGACCACCTTGCCGGACCAGGCAACTATTCCCCAAAGTAGCCCCCAGCGCAGCCCCAGCGTAAGTATATGGTTTACTTCCCGCTGTTAGGCGTGCATGGGTGCTCTTTCTTTGCTGACATCTGACTATTGGTTTGTGTAGGAGCAGAGCAGCCTCACCAGGAGCGCCCGGAAGCCGCCCCCGACATGCCATCTGCTTCGACTACACCGCCAAGGGAGGGTTCCCCGGCAAGGGAGCGTTCTCCGGCAAGGGAGAATTTTCCGGTAAGGGAGAAGTCTCCGGCAAGGGAGAGTTCTCCGGCAAGGGACAGCACCAGCGACCCCCCGGTGGCGGCGACCATGACTGTAGAACCCAGTACAGGTAATCCTCTTGCTTGAAAACTTCCCTTGGGTTCTTCTTCTTCTGATTTTCTTTTTGGATATTTGCTTGACTTTTCTCCCTTTTCCGGCCGTCAGATCCATCTTCCGCGGAGCCGATGGAGACCGAGGTTGCCGGCGAGGAGAACGCGCGCGGCAATACCGATGACGTCGCTGCTACCGAAGAAGCAACCGGCGCTGATAATCCCGCCGGTGAAGAGGCCGCCAAAGCTGCTGCCGCAAAAGCTGGCGAGGGGTTTGGCGATCGCACTGACGGTCCTGAGGCCGCAAGAGCGCCAGGCGCTACGCCGACCGCCGATCCCTCCGCCGCTACTGCAGCGTCAGGTTTCGAAGAGCCCCAGCCCGGCGCCTATTTGAAGGCCGGCGATGGCGTCTTCATCAAGCTCCCCTGGGCGTCAAGCTCCAGGGCGCCGATCGAAGGAGAAATCTTTGATGGAGAGGTGCTCGCCTCCGCTGGGCTGACGCTGGTTGACGCGCCGAGCAGCAGCAGCGGCGATCCTGAGGAGGAGCGGCTGCTGCGGAAGCTGGTGTCGCTCTACCGCGCTCGACAGGCCAAGCTGGAATCCCGAGAAGCACTTGTTGCGAAGGCGGGAGTGGATATCGAGAAGCGCGCGGAGGAGCTCCGGGGTCTTAACCAGCAAGCTCTCCGGTCCCTAGCAGAGGAGCGGGAGCAACTTGCCGAGGAGCGGAAAGCCTTCTTCCTCGAGAGGGCTGAAGTTGAAGAGCAACAGCGGCTTGCCGCCGAGAAGCTGTCTGTGCGGGAGGGCGAGTTGGCGCAGCGGAAGGTCAGCCTTGACAGCCACGAGGAGGAGCTTGCTGCGCGCGAGCAAACATTCGGCGGGGCTCTCAAGCAAGCAGAGGATACTGCCGCAGCTGCCGAGGCCGCCAAGAAGGAGCTGGAGACGAAGGTGGCGCAGCTGGAGGCCGATCTCAAGGCGAGCGGTGAAGAGCTTGCTGCGCTCAAGCATGAGCGCGAGAAGGACGCCTACAGCTTTTGCAAGCTGCAGGGTCGTCTCGCCGAGAGGGGCAAGGAGCTTAGCGCCGCCAAGGACTCCAACGCAGATCTTGAGTTGAAGTTGACTACTTTGACCAAGACGCTGGACGGCGCCAGGGAGCAGGAGGTGGCCTTGAAGGAGAAGATCAAGGCCGACGAGGCGCTGCTGGCGAGGGCTGCTGCCGCCCAGAACACTTTTAGGGAGAATGTGGAGCACTGGACGGAGGGTCTCGTGGATGTTGCCGCAGCCATTGACAGGGAGCTGGCGCAGCTGGGGATGGAGGATCTCGGGTATCCTTCCGATGAGAACCTCCAACCCAGCGTCAAGCTCACCTTGTTCTTCAAAGGCGTGGTGACGGCCCTCTAGCGACTCCGGGAGAAGATCCCAAAGCAGCTGGCCGACGAGTCGCGCAAGATCTGCGCGGGAGCTCTTCAAAAGGTGTTGGTGAAGGTGGCCTTCCGCAACCCGGGCCTCAACCTCACCAACGTCCTCAAGACCCTGTCGCCGGATGCTGATCTGGAAGCGCTCAAGACCCTTGTCGCACCCATTGTGGACAAGGTGAGCGGGATCAAGAGGGTTGAGGGCGATCGCGTAGATTTGGCCACCCGTTTTCTCCTTTTCTTGTCGCTGTTGGTCATGTTATGAGAACAATCTGTTAGAGCTGCGACAAGCTATCTTGTAATATAACTCTATTTTGGGTAGCGATTGCTATGTTATTTCATTCCTTTGTATGTTTTTGCCCTACGCTTTTAGGGAACCTGCCGGTGCAGGCACCTTAGCCGCGAGCGCTGAGTGCGGGACGTCAGCAGCCTGCCGGCGGCGCCGCTACCGACAAGAAACCTTGTCGCAACTAGTCGCATCTCACTTAAGTTGTTGAGCGGACTCGAAACAAAGTAAGGGCGCAACTAGTTACGAGTTGGTTCCTCCGCGCACAGGTTTTCCATACAAAGCACGGTCGTTTGAGGAAGATAACTTAAAAATTTTAAAAAAAAAACTGATTGCTCAAACTTTGGCAACTTAGCTTTTCTGTCATTTGCTTCCCGGTAAGGCGAAACTTTCTTGAACGACGCCTGGTCCACACCATTATCTTCTCCTTTCCCCCCAGCAAACTTGTGGGCGAGGGAACCTTCCTTTCTTTGAGAAAAAGAAAGAAGAGAAAATAAAGATATGGAGCCTTACGGCTCGTTATTGCTTACCGGGGGTAGGCGCTGCACAAAGTGTCAGATAACACGTGCAAAAGAAAGCATGAAATTGACAAGATGTGCGGAGCACATGAGCTTTACTTATGCACGGGGTCTGCGCCCGGCTTTGTACAAAGGATTACATGCAACATCGGCAAGACTTGTACAAAAGGTGGTTGTCGGAACAGGTTCCGGCAACCGCGCCCTACGGGTAAAACTTACGAAGATGCTCAATGTTCCAGGAGTTGCTCACCGGAATGCAATCTTCGGTCTCAAGGCGGACAGCGCCAGGCCTAGTGACTCGTTTCACCCGGTAAGGGCCTTCCCACTTCGGCGTCAACTTGTTGGAATTCTTGGCGGACTAAACGCGCCGAAGAACAAGGTCGCCTTCCTCCAGACTTCTGGCATTAACTTTGCGGCTATGGTAGCGGCGCAAAGCTTGCTGGTATCGAGCAGCTCATACAGCGGCCTGAAGACGGTCTTCCTCAAGGAGCAGCGCGTCATCTTGTCGCAGCTGCTCTTGCTCAAGCTCATCATAAGCGAGCACTCGAGGTGACCCGTATACGAGTTCCGTGGGGAGAACTGCCTCTGCTCCATAGACTAGAGCGAAAGGTGTCTGGCCAGTGGCTCGATTTGGCGTCGTCCTGATCGACCAAAGAACCACCGGCAGCTCCTCAATCCAGTTCTTTCCGCACTTGCGCAGCCTGTCGAAAGTCCTGGTCTTGAGCCCGCGCAGCACTTCAGCATTTTCCCTCTCCGCTTGACCGTTGCTTCTCGGGTGAGCAACAGAAGCAAAGCAGACCTTGGCGCCAAGATCTTGGACATACTGCATGAAGGTGCGGCTCGTGAATTGCGTGCCGTTGTCGGTGATGATCCTGTTAGGGATCCCGAAGCGGCACACAATCGACCTGAAGAACTTGACTGCTGACTGTGCTGTCACCTTCCTCACTGCTTCCACTTCCGGCCACTTTGTGAACTTGTCGATTGCAACGTACAAGTACTCAAAGCCCCCGACAGCTCGGGGAAAGGGGCCGAGGATGTCGAGCCCCCAGACCGAAAATGGCCAGGATAAAGGGATCGTCTGGAGAGCTTGAGCTGGCAGGCGTATCTGCTTGGAATGGAACTGGCACGCTTCTCACTTGGTTACTTGTGCAGTTGCATCCTGGAGGGCTGTCGGCCAAAAGAAACCTTGCTGGAATGCTTTGCCGGCAAGTGCTCTTGCGCCAATGTGGTGACCACATATGCCTCCATGTATCTCTGCCAACAGCTTTTGTCCGTCTTCCCGGTGAATACACTTCAATATCACACTGTTGAGTCTTCTTCTGTACAGTGTGTTGTCGACAAACTGGTACATACTTGACTGCCAGGCTACTCTTTCCGCTTCTTCTTGCTCTTCGGGAAGTTCTCCTGTCTGAAGGAAACGGACAATCTGCTGTGCCCATGCTGGAGCTTGTGGCTCGACAACAAGGACTAAAGGCACATCTGCTGCTGCGGGAACATCCGCTTCTATGGCGAGAACCTGCGGCTCAGCCGGAGCTTGATGTTCCCCGGCAAGCTTGTCGGAGCAAAACTTGTCGGGAGCGTCTGCTTCAACGGAACAAACCCTAGGGCTTGTCGGAGCAGACTGCTCCTCAGCACCCTTGGTGTTGATCTTGGGGACCTTCTTGGCGGCGGCTTCGAGGAGCTCTGCCGGAAAATAGTCACCAGAAATCAACTTCCTCTTCTTGCTCTATCCAATTGATGGCGTTACAGACGGTTGAGTCAGTTTGAGCACAAAGATTCCTGGTTCCACAGGTAACTTAAGTGCTGCGCACTTCGACAGGCCATCGGCAATGTCGTTATCAGCTCTTGGAACATGCTCCATCTGTAGGCCGTCAAAGTGCTCTTCTAGTTTTCTCACTTCATCAACGTAAGCTTCCATCAACGGACTCTGATAATTCTTGTTCACTTGGCGGACGACAAGCTGCGAGTCACCCCTGACGATGATCTTCTTGATCCCAAGGTCTACCGCGATCCTGAGACCGGCAAGAAAACCTTCATACTCTGCGGTATTGCTTGTTGCTTGCTCCCTGGGAAAGTGCATCTGGACTACGTACTTGAGGTGCTCTCCGATGGGTGCAACAAGTAGCACGCCCGCACCGGCGCCTTGCAGCGAGAAGGCACCATCAAAGTATATCAGCCACTCTTTGCTTGCTTCCTTGACGGGGATGCTCGTTTCTGGAATTTCTTCATCTGGTGTTGGCGTCCACTCTGCTATGAATTCTGCCAATGCTCTGCTCTGGATAGTTGAAGTGCTCTCAAACTTGAGGCCAAAGCTTGACAATTCCAGTGCCCACTCGACAATCCTGCCTGTTGCTTCTGGATTCTGCAGTATCCTCTTCAGCAGAAAACGAGTGACAACTGTGATCTCATGTGCTTGGAAGTAATGGCGCAGCTTTCTCGAGGCCATGAGAAGGCCGAAAAGCAATTTCTGCGCACCAGAGTACCTTGACCTAGCCCCCTGCAGAAGGGAACTGACAAAGTAAACTGGGCGCTGCACCATTCTCTTCTGCATCTCCTCACGCGCCTGCGCAGATCCATCTTTGTCGGGACCAGAGCTTGTCGGTGAAGTCCCCTGCTTGTTGCTGGATGCATCTGCCGTGGTTGCTGGCTCATCATCCGCCTCCCTCTCTGCTACTAACGCAACACTAACCACTTGATTGGTTGCCGCTATATACAGCAGCAACTTCTCTTGTGGCTTAGGTGCGACAAGTGTTGGAGTGGAGGACAGGTATCTCTTTAAGTCCTGCAGCGCAGCCTCCGCTTCCGGAGTCCATTTCATTGGACCTGCCTTTTTCAATATTTTGAAAAACGGCAGGGCGCGCTCAGCAGACCTAGAGATAAACCTGCTGAGAGCAGCCACGCAACCGGCAAGTCTTCGTACATCCTTGACGCGCTTTGGTGCTTCAATCTGCTCAATGGCCTTGATCTTGTCGGGATTGGCTTCAATTCCCCGCTGAGACACGAACCTTGTCGGAGGGGACTCCAAACACACACTTCTCGGGGTTAAGCTTGAGGTTGATCTTGCGCAGATTTGCAAAGGTTTTGTCTAAATCTTGAATCAGAGTTGCCTTGTCCTTGCTCTTGACCACTATGTCATCCATGTAGGCTTCCACATTTCTGTGTATTTGTGGCTCAAAAGCGTCATGGACTACCCTTGCAAATGTTGAACCAGCATTCTTTAAACCGAAAGGCATCCGTATGAAACAGCATGTGCCACATGGAGTGATGAATGCGGTCTTCTCCTCATCCTCTTATGCCATGAAGATCTGATGGTATCCTGAGTATGCGTCAAGAAATGAAAGCAAGTCACATCCGGCCGTGGAGTCAACAATCTGGTCAATGCGCGGCAAGGGAAATGGGTCTTTGGGACAAGCTTTATTGACATCAGTAAAGTCGATACAAAGCCTCCATTTCCCGTTTGCCTTGCGCACGACTACAGGATTGGCCAACCACGTAGGATGGAGCACTCCTCTGGCAAGGCCTGCTGCTTCCAATTTCTTAATTTCTTCTGTGATGAATTCTTGGCGCTCCACTACTTGTTTCCTGACTTTCTGCTTGACGGGCCGCGCATGAGGACAGACGGCAAGATGGTGCTCGATTACTTTCCTGGGAACACCGGGGATGTTAGACGGTTGCCACGCAAACACGTCGATGTTCGCCCGCAGGAAAGCAACGAGCGCGCTTTCCTATTTAGGGTCGAGAGTGGCACTGATGGTGAAGGTACCACTAGTGCTGTCCTCCTTGGCGGACACCTTCTTGGTCTCTGGTGGAGCTGCCATTGTCTTCTTACACTTGCCGGTGGAGCTCGATGGGGCGTCCTCGATGGTAGCGCAGCACTCCGAAAAGGTGCGCCTGCCGGAGTGGGCATCAGAACTCTTGCCGGACTTGGTCTTCTTCTTCCCCCCGGGAGCTTCAACGGCAAGTGACTTGCGATCTGTTGCGGCTGCTGCTTCCCGGTAGATCTTGTCGGTGCAGATAAGAGCATCCTTCTTGTCGCCAGGGACAGAGATGACACTTATTGGGCCTGGCATCTTGAGCATGTTGTATGCGTAGTGAGAGGCTGCCATGAATTTGGCGAGTGCTGGACGGCCGGGTATCCCATTGTAAGGCAATGGAAAGTCAGCAACGTCAAAAGTGACCCTCTCAGTCCTGAAGTTCAACTCGCTGCCAAATGTCACCGGCAACGTGATCTTTCCCTTCGGCTTGCTCCTTCCTGGATTGTTTCCTTGGAATGTGCCAGTCTCTTCGAGCTCACTGTCAGGGATCTGGAGTTTCTGGAGTACCGCGGAGGAGATCAGGTTCAAGCCGGCCCCGCCGTCAACTAGCATCTTAGTGACCTTGAGGTTGCGGATAGTTGGTGAAACCAACATCGGCAAGCACCCGACCGCAGTTATGCGATCAGGGTGGTCCTCAATATCAAAAATGATAGGCGTGCTGGGCCATTTCAGAGGCTTGCGTGACTCGACGGGTGATTCTACCGCATTGACTTCCCGCACCCACTGCTTGAGCTGGCTGTGTGAAGTATGTAGAGAAGCACCGCCGTCAATGCACAAGACCTCTGTGGATTTCTGGAACTCCTGCTCACCGGTCTCGTCATCATCCATATCTTCATCGTCGTCGTCATCTTCAACCTTGTCGCGGCCGCGGGGAGGTCTGTCTCCTTGCCGCTGCTTGGCCTTGCCGCGGCGTCCTCCTTGGCCGGGGCGTTTCTTGCCGGATCCTCCAGCACCTTCTTGGGCCTTCTCCTTGTCGCGTCGCTCGTATTCAGCCTTTTGCTGCTCGACAAGCTGCTCGACAAGCTGCTCGACCTTCTTGCAGCTTTGGAGGTCATGGCCCTTGGTGCGGTGGATCATGCAGTACTGCTTGTTGGTGTCGTCCTGCTTGTCGGCGACCGCCACAGCCTGGCAGTTGGTGCATGCGGCAATCTCCTTGCCGGAGCTACCAGCTTTGGCTTTCTTGGCGCCACCTCCGTTGCCGGACTGCTCAACGACTAGCACATCTTTGCCTTTCTTCTTCATGTTGTTTCGCCGCCGGTTTTTCTTTGCCGGGGCAGCATCCTCGCTATTAGATCCTCCTGCTTCTGTATTCTCTCCGGGGAGTTTCCTCCCTTCCTCAGCACGTGCACACTTGTCGGCCAGGGCATATAGCTCACTGATGTCTCTGATCTTGCACATCGCCATCTCCTCCCGCATCTTGCGGTTTCGCACGTTCTGATGGAACGCGCTGATGACCGCGGCAGGGTGGACATCTGGGATGTTGTGCTGTACACGGCTGAATCTTTGAATGTACTTGCGCAGGGGCTCTCCTTCCTTCTGGGCGAGCAGATGAAGGTCGCTCTCTTGGCCATGAGGCTTGTGGCCGCCTGTAAAGGTGCCGACAAACTGATGGCATAGGTCGGCCCAGGAGGATATGGAATTGTCCGGCAAGTGCATGAGCCAGGACCTAACATTGGGCTTGAGCACCAGCGAAAAGTAGTTGGCAAGGATCTTGTCGTCCCGCCCCCCGGCAGCTTGCACCGCGATGGTGTAGATGCTGAGGAACTCCGACGGATGCGACTTGCCGTCGTACTTCTCTGGTACGTCTGGCTTGAAATTCTTCGTGCTGGGCCACTGGACTTGCCGCAGCTTACGAGTGAACGCAGGGCAACCTACCACGTACGGCAAGTCGCCTGGTTCCCCTGGCGCATGCATGTCGACAGAGGGCCCAGCGCGCTGGTCCGATTGACGCCGCGCTTCTCTTCGGCGCTCGATGCGAGTACGAGCATCTTCTTGCTGTCATTCGTGAAGAACTTGGCGCTGATCGCGACGAGCTCGTGGATTTGATGATGCGGTGGAGTCGCTGTCGAGGTAGATCCGGCGAGTCGGCGATCTTGGCCTTCGGGGCGGAGAGTGCACGGTGGTTGCACCCCCACCGGTTTTGTCGCCATCGGCTCGTGCCTGGCAGTCTTGCCGCGGCTGCGATGCACTCGGCTGCCGTGGAGTGTCGCCGTTGGCGAAGCCGATGAGACTCTGAATGGTGGCCCTCCATTCATCGATCTTGTCTGCCATTGGAGGGTAATCTAGGAGCAGTTGAGCTCGCGCCAAAGCTTCTGCTGGAGTGGTGAGTGGCAGTGGCGAACGGCGCGAGGAGCGGGATATGCTCGGACTTCTAACTGTGTTGGAAGGAGCAGTATCCCGTCCAGGCGACCGTGTCTCGCTCGTGCCAGCATGTTGGCGTGCATGCTGGTCTTGAGCACCCCGAGATCCACCGGCTCGATCTTGGTCCAAAGAACGTATGGTACCGTGAGTACCATGACGTTGTCGGTCCCGCGCCTCCTGAGATGGGCGCGGTGCATGTACGGACGCCGACGTCTGTGCAGCCTTGTCCTTGGACCTGGCAACACCGTGACCTCCCTCGTCAATGCCTGTTCTTCCGCCGGCGTCTACCCCACCACCCGTTTGCTCCGGTGGTGGTGGGATCGACGCGGACGGACCAGCCGCCTCCGAAGCCTTCTTCTTCGGTGGCATGTCGATGAAAAAGATGAAGATCTAGCTCGTGTGAACGCCGGATCAGGTTCACACAACCTCAACGCCCCCCTACCTGGCGCGCCAAAGATGTCGGGGAAACTGATCCACGAACACCTATGGGACCGGCGGACCGAGCCCCTTTCGATTCGGCGGGGGGGGGGGGCGGAGATCGCGCGAAGAGCGGATCGAGGCGAAGCACACGAGCAGTTTACCCAGCTTCGGAGCTCTCTGGAGAGATAATACTCCTACTGCTGCATGTCTGAGTGTATTGAGTTCTTGCTCGGGAGCGCTGAGTGCTACAGTACACACTAGCTGCTAACGAGACCGAGCATGAGTGTTTTTCTGCCTTCCGAACCCCCTCTACGTTGCGCATGGGCCTCCTTTTATATGCTCAAGGGGTCACCGACAGGTGGCAACGCAGACAAGGGTAAAAATGGAAAGGTGTTGCGGTTGGTACAACAACCTGTACAGTGTATCATACCTAACCCTGACGGCAGGGGACAAAGGCATTAAATGCCCGTCTGCATCGCCCAAGTGCAAAAAAGGGACCGTCAGGGACGCCACCGCTTGCCATGATGGCAATCTTGTCAGCGCCGCTTGCCACCGCGCATCGCTGGCTGCACAGCCTCTTGCCACGCGCGCCTGGAAAGGTCCCAGGGCGACACGTTGGTGGATGTGCTGGAGCGCGGGTACAGAGTGGTAGCTTGCCGCGGCAAGCGCCTTGCCGCGGTCGTTATCTTGTCACGTCCGGAAGTTTGTCGCTCACTGGGCCTCGCCGGGACGCGTGGCGCGTCGCGGCAAGTTCCTTGAGATGCCTTGGTTGGCCTTCCCGGCAAGCTCCTCTTGCCAGGGCCTTGTCTCCTTGGCTTGAATACTTTGTTCTTGAATGGCTCCAAAGGAACCACGGAGGACCTTGGCGGTCACCCGGCAAGCCTTGCCACGGGGTGCTGCGACTGCCCGTGCACAAGTTCGGGATACTAGGGTACCCCTACTCTAGTACACCGACATCTAAACTCTTCTATGTCATTTCCCGCCTAATACACTATTTCATTATAGTGTTGTTTGCTGGTGCATATCTCTTGATTGACTATTTATTGGTTATTAAGCATTAGTGAGCTGACCTATGTACAAGTTCTGAGTCAACACCCAGATATGTATCTCCTTGCCTTGTAATCTCTCATTCATTTATTTATGTGCATGCTTTAGCGAAGTCTCCAGCCCCATAAATATTAGTTAATGCGTGATGCATAAATCAATAACTAAAACTAAAGTGCCGATCATCCCATGCCACCACAGGATTTTTCAACAACATGACATATTGAGAAAAATCTATGTTAGAGCCGCCATTTCTTTACAGTTACATTAGTGTGGATTGTTCTTCTGATTCTGATAGGCCTGGCACCCTAGCTTGGATAGATTTATTTGATTTTGCAAGATATGGCACAGGAATGTGATATGGGTCGTATCCCGCACCTCCCTTGATTCCGTGTGAAATCCATCCTAAAAAGCATGAGTTAGATTGGCGTAAATAACAAGATGAATATGGTATTATCTCTATTAGGATGGTTATGAGGCTCTACTCTCTTTTTTCTTTATTCAATATCTATTCTTTGTTTCTTATATTCTGCTAATTGTTATCTTGAATGTATCTTTATTCTTAATAGATAACTAGTGATGCTAGAGCTATCAAGAAGGCATTGTTTGCAGTATCAACCATCACCTACAAATGCCCATCAAAAGAGACCATTTCTCTTGAAACTTCTGTCCCTCCAAGCATTGTACATCCTTCAGAGCTTCATGTCTATCCTACTAGTAACTTCTACTCAGTGTCAGATGCAGCTATACCTTATGGAATGGACATCCAAATCTAGCTATCTTAGCAAAGGAAGTGGCACTCAAATCTACATGTTTTTCTTCTTTAGCCTTTTCGCCCAGCGTTGCCATTATTGACAATTTTTGCGGTCCTTGTTTTTGAGATCTTCAAAGACTACCACCAGAAAGGGAATGTGACCACCATTCTTATTTGAGAAAAGTGTCTCCGCTATAGCAGTAACGATCCTAGACATCAGAGAAAGCTTGATTAGATCTAAGAACTATTTCTAAAGGATCCCTTCCACTCTTGTGCGGAATGATCTTTCTTGCTTCAATCCAGTCTGATTTAAAATGTGTTGTCTACTATTATAGGGGCTATCGTTAGGGTCACTCCTTATGTCGGGAGATGGCAATTATCTATATTTAGAAATAATAAAGAATATGGGTGTGATTGTCATCACAATGGAGTGATCGAGTAATCAGCCCTATAGGTTCCTCTCTATTTAGATAGACCCCATCAACATGGCCATTCCCTTCTCCTGGTAGCAAAAACCCATTAGAGGTTTGATTCTCAAAAGAAAACATACCAGAAACTCGGAACTATTCCTACTCGCCAGGTGACTTTATCAATTTGAGTTTAAAAATAGGGGGAAAAGGTGTCAAAAGTAGAAGTATCATATCTTCATAAGGAGCCCAACTCTAGCTAGAGAATAAGAGGATTAGGTTTTGGCAGGATGCGAGGTGCCAACTTATTAAGCACGAGAGTCGTAAGATCCCGGTTATAGAAGAAGAGTAGGCCAATCCCAATCTTAGGCTGCAACAAACAAGGAAATTCCTGTCATCAAATCGGCCTGATCCCCAAAAGGAAATCACAATCCAAAATCCCTATATATGATATACGATAGGTTCTGGGCACCTTGCTACATGACACTTGTCTCGCATTGCATTACTGACTGCTTCTTCTTCTCATTTCTTTGCTTTGATGATGCCCTTGTCCCAAAGAGAGTTCTTCAGCTGAAGAGTACTTTGGCACCCTAGAACACATCTCCCTCTGGATGAAGCCAACAGGTCTCAGACAAGAGTAGTATCTGTGGCTTCATCAAAAACTATCAGCCAAAATCCAAATAAAATGCATCATAAACCCAGCATCATCCTTCACTGGGAACTACAAAAGTAACATCCAACTTCAACATGGCGGCCTCTGCACACAAAACCTCTGATATATCAGAAAAGAAAACATTTTTTACAGTATGGGAATTTGGCCCAATAGTCCCTCCAATTTGAAGTGATCAAGCCACCACTGGTACCAGTAGGGAACAGGTACTACCACCTCCTCCAGCTCTAGCTGAGCTCTCCAGTTGTTCTCCATCAGTGAGTTGCAATGGGAGCATCTCAACATCCTCTGTTAGAATCTGTGCAATCCAAGACTTCTGGGACATCATCCACCCGCAACTACTTTCTCTCTTGCATCTCTTTCATAGCAATGGCCTTTATGTTTGGAGGCTAACCAAGGCATCCATCACTCTCCTCCCAAAGAAAAAACATGCCAACACCGTCGAGGATTTCAAGCCAATCAGTATCATCTCGAGATTCATGAAAATCGTTACAAAGAAGACAAACAAACATTGTCTTTAAAAACACTCATCCATTTATTGACATTGACACGTATCAATCGGCGTTTATCAAGGGTCGCTCACTCATAGAAACTTTCTTGGTTGTGACAGAACCACTTATCTTTCGCCACAAACATAAGATCCCTATGGTCCTACTCAAGGTAGACTATCACAAGTCATTTGCCCGATAAAGAGAAGAGTTGTGTCTTAAAGTAAAGATGAGGATGTGGAAATCCACACACACTTGTCTTTCAGGCCCAGCCCACCAGGGATTTCCAAATTGTTAGCGGCGGGTCTTTCTTCTTCTGGGCAAGCTGCGGAGCTACTTTTCTTTCTTTCATTCCATCTGTGTCTGTATGCTTGGGTGAATGCCATAAGCGGATTTATATGCCCTGGTTCCCAGGGTTAGGGTATTCCCTATGTTGAGCCTACTCAGATCAGAACAAGACTTTGGATTCTCTTTTGCCTATCAATCGTCTTTAAACAACCTTCACATTTCCTGGTGAGATCCCAAGTCTCCAAGTGGGCCCTCTTGGCCACCTAATACCTTGGTTTTTTAGAGAATCCCGCTCCTGTGTCGTAGGACTTGTAGCTCGGCTGTCCACCGGGTAGGTTTGTTTATCTTCCTTTTTCGAGTGTCTTCTTGGATAGTTTATAGCAACCCATAGGCGCAAGATGTTCCTTGTGGAGGGTGGCGGTCCCCTGGACATAGCATAGTCCTTTCAGGCAGTGGCCGTTTAGTCCATGGTCCACTAGATTGTCAGTGCAAGGCCAGAAATTGGAACAATTGATTCCGCTCATTCCTGTCCTTCGCTTCAGGGCCTGTCCCTTGTGTGGTCAGTACTCCATATGTCGGGCAGCAAAGCTTACACTTGTTCACTTAATATGACGGTTCACCAGGGCCCCTTTCCTCCTCCCTTTTCTGCTCACTCGTAGGGGTCCAGACCCCCACAAAGGGGGAGGGAGTCGACTGAACATCTCAGCCATTGGCGGGAATTTCGCCCGCATCCGATCCCAATTCTTGTTCACCCTGAATGATCGTTTTGGGTAAATTGTGACCTCAGACAATCGTATCGGGTGAGCAATAGCCGCTTCGTCACAGTATTGACTTATGGACTAACATGTCACACTTTGGCCAAGTATCCTGCAAAGAGACTCCTGAGAGCCAAAAGTATTAAAGGAATGGCCATAGGAATGGGCGCATCATGACATCGTAACCTGTCTCGCCCGAATGAATTAGTTGGTACTAGAAATGTTAGAAATAGTAAATGAAAGGAGTAATAAGAAGTGAAAAGGATAGAGACACTTCCAACCAGAAAGCAAAGTTCCCACTGATGTTATACTTTGTGTAAGCGAGCTCTAAGATCACATCTTTAGAATAAAATCCTGTTATAAAAGGAAATCCAATAAGAGATAAGCTGCCCATGAGCATCATGGCATAGGTAAAAGGAAAGGAGGAGGCAAGTCCTCCCATCTTCCGCATATCTTGCTCATCCGACATGGCATGAATCACCGGACCCGCACTCAGAAAGAGTAATGCTTTGAAAAACGCATGATTCATTAAGTGAAAGATGCTAACTGAATAGTTAGAGATGCCGCAAGCAAAGTTCAAATACCCTAATTGACTATAAGTTGAATAAGCTATGACCCTTTTTAGATCGTTCTGTAATATTCCAGTGGTTGCCGCAAGGAATGACACCATAGCTCCTGCAAAAGTAATAACAATCAAAGCGGTAGGTGAGTATTCAAATAAAGGGAAGCACCTTTCTATCTTGAAAGCACCAGTAGTGACCATAATAGTTGCATGAATCAAAGCAGATACTGGAGTGTGATCCTCCATTGCATCGGGTAACCAAGTATGCAATCCTATTTGTGCAGATTTCCCAACAACACCAACAAAAAGTAAAATACAAATCAGAGTTATGGCATTCAATCTCATATTGCAAAAAATCCATTCATTTCTGTGAGCACTAGCACAAGCAAAAATGGTTTAAAAGTCTGTTGTTTGAAAGAGAGTAAAACAACCAAAAATCCCAAGAGATAATCCAAAATCACCTACTCGATTGACAAGCATAGCTTTTATAGCAGCTTTATCCGCCTGAAGTCGTGTAAACCAGAAATGAATTAATAAACATGAAGCAAGACCTACTCCCTCCCGTCCCAGGAATAATTGAAGAAAGTTATCTCCAGTCACCAACATTAGCATAAAAAAGTAAAAATGGATAAATAACACATAATCTAGGGCTATGCGGATCCTCAAACATATATGAAATGGAATAAAGATGGACCAAGCTACTTATGAATGTAACCACAGTTAACATCACTACGGTCAGGCTATCGAACATGGAGTCAAAAGTGAATTACGAGTCAGACCAATCTACAAATCGAGCAAGCTCCCCTTGCAATGATGTGGTGGTGAACCTCTCATTCGTCTTCAGTGCTCTCCGAACCGTGCGGGGAGGTTTCCCATCACAGGACTCACCAACTTGATGTTCTGCGGGAACCTTATGTAAGAACAGGCCTGGCAAAAGAAGTACGGTCTCGCTTTCCTTTGCCACTCAAGTGTATGCTATCTGTCGTGCTTGGCCCCTTCTTCCCTTCCCTAATCCAGAAATGAGTCAACCGCCTGCCTGGCACTGTATGGGTATAGGTATGGTGTGCAGGCCAGCCTCCCTTGGATTTTAGGTGATTAACAACCGAAACAAAGAAAGGGGGGTAATATGAGCCCTTTCCCCATGAATCTAACCATCTCGCGTGGTTCACCGGTTCCATCAACATCACCCTTAGATAGAGTTATTCAGTTGATATAGAGATGCGCTTAAAGTGGGGGAGGGTGTGTTGTCTGATGTCTACTATGCAACTTTATTCTTGTAGACTCGTGTTGGGCCTCCAAGCGTAGAGTTTTGTAGGACAATAGCAATTTTCCCTCAAGTGGATGACCTAAGGTTTATCAATCCATGGGAGGCCTAGGGTGAAGATGGTCTCTCTCAAACAACCTTGCAACCAAATAACAAAGAGTCTCTTGTGTCCCCAAACACACCAAATACAATGGTAATTAGTATAGGTGCACTATTTCAGCGAAGAGATGGTGATACAAGTGTAATATGGATAGTAGATATTGGTTTTTGTAATAAGAACAATAAAAAGCAGCAAGGTAGCAATTGTTAAAATGGAGCACAAACGGTATTGCAATGCTTGAAAATGAGGCCTAGGGTCCATACTTTCTCTAGTGCAATCTCTCAACAATAATAATCTAATTGGATCATATAACCATCCCTCAAAGTGCGATGAAGAACTACTCCAAAGTTCTAGCGGAGAACATAAGAAGAAATTGTTTCTAGCTATTCTTTCCAATCGATCTATCTAAGAGTTCGTATTAAAATAACACAAGTTATTCTTTCGGATCAATCTACCAAGAGTTCGTACTAAAATAACACTAAGTTATTCTTTCCGATCGATGTATCAAGAGTTCGTACTAAAATAACACCAAAGCAAATTCAGATTCATAATACCCAATCCAACACAAAGAACCTCAAAGAGTGCCCCAAGATTTCTACCGGAGAAACAAAAGACGAGAACGTGCATCAACCCCTATGCATAGATTACCCCAATGTCACTGAGGGAGTCCTGGATTAGGGGGTATCCGGACAGCTGGACTATATACATCATCCGGACTATTGAAGCATGAAGATACAAGACTCAAGACTCTGTCCCGTGTCCGGATGGGACTCTCCTTTGCGTGGAAGACAAGCTTGGCAATCCGTATATTTCCTTCCTTGTAACCGACTCCATGTAAACCCTAGCCCTCTTCGGTGTCTATATAAACCAGAGAGGTTGGTCCTTAGAAGGCCGATCACAATTACAATCATAATCATCATAGGCTAGCTTCTAGGGTTTAGCCTCTACGATCTCATGGTAGATCTACTCTTGTACTACTCATATCGTCAATATTCATCAAGCAGGAAGTAGGGTTTTACTTCCGTCGAGAGGGCCCGAACCTGGGTAAACATTGTGTCCCTTGCTTCCTATTACCATCAGCCTAAGACGCACAGATCAGGACCCCCTACCCGAGATCCGCCGGTTTTGACACCGACATTGGTGCTTTCATTGAGAGTTCCTCTGTGTCGTTGCTGCAAGGCTTGATGGCGCCCTCAATCGTCAACAACACAGTCCAGGGCGAGACCTTTCTTCCCGGACAGATCTTCGTGTTCGGCGGCTTCGCACTACGGGCCAATTCACTTGGCCCTCTCGAGGAGATCGACAGCAACGCCCCTGGCCACCAGGTCAGGTTCGGAAACTTGAACTACACGGCGGATATTCGCGGAGACTTGATCTTCGACGGATGCGGGCCTATGCCAGGAGCACCGGACAGTCGCGATGAGCACGGCTTAGACCTGCTGTCGGACAATGTTCGGGATATCACCCCTGCAGTAGCCCCGGACCTAAATCCGGAGCAGGCTGCATCGCCTAAGGACGGAGGGATGGGACCCGCCCTGCAGGCTGCACACTCATCGGCGGTAGAGCCGAACATAGGCGTCACTTCTGAGGAAGCCTGTAACTCCGGACCCCCGAACTCGTATCCGGTTGTTGGTTCCAGTCCGCGCACTCTCGAGCTAGTCGAGCCAGGTTGGGCTCCGGTAATGGAGTTTACCGCTGCACACATCTTCCAGCACTCGCCCTTTGGCGACATGCTAAACTCATTAAAGTCTCTCTCTTTGTCAGGAGGCTCTTGGCCGAACTATGTCCGGCTTGAGTGGGAAGCAGGCGACAAAGGAATTCGTTGCCCACCCACCACCCACTTCATTGCCACGGTCGATGACTTAACCGACGTGCTTGACTTCGAATCCGAATACATCGACGGTATGGACGACGATGCAGGAGAAGAACAGGAACCACCGCTCACGGGGCGGTGGATAGCCACCTCCTCATACGATATATATATGGTGGACACTCCAAAGGAAACCAGTGGCGATGAGGCTTCGGAGGATAACCCCTCAGGGAGAAAAACAAAGCATGGGCATCACCGACGCCGCTCCAAGCCCCGCCACAGCAATACCGGCCCAGGAGACGAAACAATCCGGATGGTGCGAAAGAGGAATACAACCCTGATCAGCCCGCCTTCGAGCAGGCCGAGCAGGAAGATGAGCAGGTCAGCCCAGACGAACAGGTGACGGACGGATATCCGGAGGAGGACAACTACATGCCCCCTCCGAAGACGAGATTAGCCTCGGCGACGACGAGTTCGGCGTGCCTGAGGATCCCGTGGAGCAGGAGCGCTCCAAGCATCGGCTTATGGCCACTGCGAGGAGCCTGAAAAGGAAGCAGCGGCAACTCCAGGCTGATCAAGACCTGCTCACGGATAGATGGACTGAAGTCCTGGCAGTCGAGGAATACGGACTCGAGCGCCACACGGCTGACCGGCCACCCCGTGGCTGGGACAAAACGGCATATCAGCCCGAATACCAGCCCGCACCCCCACACCAGTACACTACGGCCCGGGGCAATAGCCAGGACCTGCAAGACATACTGGAAAACAAAGCAGGACAGCCAAGATCAATCTACGGATCACAGGGGCGCGCCCCAGCATGCGACGATGACCTTCATGCCGGATACATTATGAACAAGTCCGGCCGGGCGGAACACAGCAACCCAGAACTGCGTAGCCACATAGCCCAGCACAGAGGCGTCGCGCAACCCCTCTGCTTCACTGACGAAGTGATGGATCATGAATTCCCAAAAGGGTTCAAACCCGTAAACATCGAATCATACGATGGCACAACAGACCCCGCAGTATGGATCGAAGATTTCCTTCTCCACATTCACATGGCCCGCGGAGACGATCTACACGCCATCAAGTATCTTCCCCTTAAGCTCAAAGGACCCGCCCGGCACTGGCTAAACAGCCTGCCAGCAAATTCCATTGGCAGTTGGGAAAACCTGGAAGACGCATTCCTCGACAACTTCCAGGGCACATATGTGCGAGCACCGGACGCTAATGACTTGAGCCACATTACTCAACAGCCCGGGGAGTCAGCCAGGAAATTCTGGACTCGGTTCCTAACCAAAAAGAACCAAATAGTCGACTGCCCGGACGCCGAAGCCCTGTCGGCTTTTAAGCATAATATCCGTGACGAGTGGCTCGCTCGACACCTCGGCCAGGAAAAACCCAAATCCATGGCAGCTCTCACAACACTAATGACCCGCTTTTGTGCGGGCGAGGATAGCTGGTTGGCTCGCAGCAGCACTACGCCACATTCTGGCACTTCGGATGTCCGCGACAATAACGGCAAGCCACGGTGCAACAGACATAAGTGACGGAACAACGGCGACAACACTAAAGACACGGCAGTCAACACCGGATTCAGCGGATCTAAGTCCGGTCAGCGGAAGAAGCCGTTCAAAAAGAACAATCAGGGACCGTCCAGTCTGGACCGTATACTGGAACGCTCGTGCCAAATTCATGGCACCTCGGACAAACCAACTAACCACACCAATAGAGACTGTTGGGTGTTCAAACAAGCCGGCAAAATAAATGCCAAAAACAAGGACAAGGGACTGCACAGCGACGATGATGAGGAGCCCCGGCGTCCAAACACGGGGGGACAGAAGAAATTTTCCCCCAGGTGAAAATGGTCAACATGATCTACGCCACTCACATTCCCAAGCAGGAACGGAAGCGAGCACTACGGGACATCTATGCGATGGAGCCAGTCGCCCCCAAATTCAACCCATGGTCAGCTTGTCCGATCACCTTTGATCGTAGGGATCATCCTACTAGCATCCATCACGGTGGCTTAGCCGCATTGGTCCTAGACCCAATCATTGATGGATTCCACCTCATGCAAGTCCTTATGGACGGCGGTAGCAGCCTAGACCTGCTTTATTAGGACACAGTGCGCAAAATGGGCATCGACCCTTCAAGGATCAAGCCCGCCAAAACCACCTTTAAAGGTGTAATTCCTGGAGTAGAGGCCCGTTGTATGGGCTCTATAACATTGGAAGTGGTCTTCGGATCTCCGGATAACTTCTGAAGCGAAGAGTTAGTCTTCGATATCGTCCCTTTTCGCAGTGGTTACCACGCCCTGCTCGGACGAACCGCATTTGCTAGATTCAATGCAGTACCACACTATGCATACCTCAAGAATAAGATGCCAGGACCGCGCGGGGTCATAACAGTCAATGGAAACATGGACCGCTCTCTCCGAACAGAAGAGCATACTGCAGCCCTCGCGGCGGAAGTACAATGCGGCCTTCTCCGACAAACCACCAATCCGACGACAGCAACTTTGAGCACCGTCAAACGAGCCCGGAGCACCCCGCAACAGGATCACCAAGCACGCCAAGAGCGCGACTAGCAGTCCTGCCTCCGCTCAAGCCCCATCAAAGCAGCATTCATGACATGCGTACACAATTACGCACTCAAAATACCATGGGCATAGGCGGAGGCGCAGCAATGACTCAGTCAACAGTGCGGTATCACCGCAGCATACCTTCATAACCTTCCCTCCTTATCTTTCAGGACATTGCTTTAGGGCAGCCTCTTCAGAAGAGCCGGATTGACGGACTTGCATATGAGAGGAAACCAAGGAGGCAATAGGCTTTGCGCACAAAAGGAAATACACATGTGGAATCTGTTCACGATCGTTATACCTGTTTTATATACCTACATGCAGCCTGCCCTTGGATAGGACATGTTAAATAGTCCTATTTACTTCTGCCTAAACGCACCCATTGTAAACATCCGCTTAAACTATTATTCATCAGTGGGAAATAATATATAGCGTCAGCTCATTATCCCTATTTGCGCATGTTTTTTGCAAATATTTATTTAATATCGCATTCGTACACCTTGGTACAATCAGTTTGCCAGGTGCTTCTTATGGCGCCTCACAATATGGCAAAACAAGTCCAAACACTTTCAACAATGCGACACCCTGAACTTATAGCACTATATGCATCAGCTCCGAATCACGTCTTGGGTCAATAGTTGGGTTTGCCCGGCTCCCTTGTTTTGGTACCTTACATTCCGTTGTATCGGCTAAGGTAGTGCAGGGAGAACTACTGCGATTGTGTCCCGGTTCTTCCGGACGAGCACCTCAGTAGAGAAAACCGAAAACTGACCGGCATGATGCGGCGAGAGCTGGTCGCAGTTCGAGAGGTCTTAAAATCCCTAAAGATTTTTTCCTCTTTAGGCGATGAATCGGCCTCGTCCGATTTAGGCGTATATAGCGCCCCAATTCAGCCTTCCGAATTCTAGGGGCTTCGCCGAAATTTAAAATTATAGACTTCTATGGATAAGTGAAAGTTATAAAGCCGCATAGTCCAATTGCCTTGTTCGCTGCGCCGGATACCTCCTTAAGGGACCAAACATTTGGATAAAGAGTCCGGGTTTTTCCAGGAACACCCCGGTACTAGTTGCGTGGGGGCGGAAGCCGACGACTGGCCTACTTTCAGTATTCTATAAACAGCCGCACAGAAGGTAATATTTTAAATCAAACAGTGCTACATAGCACAAGTAACTTCATCTTTAAATTACAACAGCGGCAGAGGTACATTTAGTCAAAGATCTTGTCCGTGGTACATTCATCGGCCACGAGACGAGCTCCCTTCATAACGCCATCATAGTACTTCTCGGGATGGCGATGTGCCTTGCCCTCTGGTGGCCCGTCCTTCACCAGCTTCTCCGCATCCAGCTTGCCCCAATGCACCTTCGCGCGGGCAAAGGCCCGGCGGGCACCCTCAATGCAAACGGGTCGCTTGATCACTTCAAGCCGTAGACAGGCATTCACCATCTGCTTGATCAGGCCGAAGTAGCTAGTGGGCAGGGGCTCACCAGGCCACATCCGGACTATGAAATCTTTCATAGCCACTTCGGCCGCCCTGTGGAGTTCGACCAACTGCTTCAGTTGGTCACTCAGAGGCATTGGGTGTTCGGCCCCAGCATACTGGGACCAGAACAGCCTCTCCCTGGAGCTCCCCTCCTCGGCACGGTAGAACTCCGCAGCGTCTGAGACGCTGCATGGCAGATCTGCGAATTCCCCTGGAGAGCTCCGAATTCGGGTAAGTAAAAGAAACGCCTCCTCCACATGTTTGCTTTGCATAAAGAATGTCTTACCCGCCGCTATCTTCTTGGGTGCCTGGATTTCCTGCTATGCCTTGTCGGCTCCGGCCTTGGCGTCTCTCATACTCACAAGGGCCTTCGCAAGCTCGGCCTCTTTCATCTTCAGATCATGCTCCACGGACTCGAACTTTTTGCCGAGGTCCCGGAGCTCTTGCTGTACCTCGCCCACTCTAGCACTTTGCTTTTCGCGCTCCTTGCATTCCAAGGTTGCCTTATCTTCGGCCTCGGACAATGCTTTCTTCAGGGACGCCACTTCGGTGGTGTCCCCTGTTACACAGTCACGATGCTTCGTCGTTAGACTAATCGATTTTATCTATCCTTAAATACATAAGAGCGGGGAATCACTCACTTTTGTTCTCTTTGAGCTGCCTCTTCATGAGGTCGAGCTCTCCCTGCGCCTGCTCCAGGTCCCACTTTAGTTCGGCGACCTCGGCTGTGCAGGCAGCAGCAGCAAGCAACACAGCCCGCTTATTCACATGCACATTTATTATTAGACTCCTGCAGATTATAATTGACCCTCCGTTTGGCTTTTCTTTCCGAACACCAAACAGAGTATCATGGGCTACTACCTATCGGGTGGTAATTTCACACATTTTTTACTTACCTCAAAGCCTATCAGGAGGCTGGTGCAAGCTTCGGTTAGTCCGCTTTTGGCGGACAAAACCTTCTGAATAACCGCACTCATAAGAGTACGGTGCTCTTCATCCATGGAAGCGCCCCAAAGCGCTTCCAGCAGACAATCCGATGCCTCGGGCGTAGCGGAAGTCCTCGGCATGGACGGCTCGCCCTCCCTAACGAGGGGCTGCCTGCCTGAGTCCGGAACCATTGGGGGTTCCGGAACAGTGTTCGGCTGAGAGCCCGGCCTACCGCGGCTCTCATCGACATGATCCGCGGGGAACTTGGACCCCGTGTGTCTGACATCTGGAGCTTCGCCTTGATGCGTCTCCAGAGTCACCTCCCCCCGCTCTAGGAGCCTTCGGGATAACACCTCTGTGTCGTCCGCAGGCTGAGGAGTAGTGGCCGTCAAGAGCGAGTTCATCGCTGAATCACTCAGGGATCCGTCCAAAGACGATATCTCGGGATGAGCCCTGGCCGGACTGCATATATGTTTGGTGTTATAAAAAAGACTATGAAGTAAAATCATGATAGAGTGTAGATACTTACGATCATGCTAGGGGCTTCCCCCTGGGCAGCCACCCCTCCTCGCTATGGGCGGCCGTGGTGGAGTAGTCCGGAAGGGACACCTTTCCCTTCTTGGACGTCCCAGCCCCCTCCTCCGGGGCGACTTTCCTGTTTTTCTCCTCCCCAGTGCGGGGAGGTAGAGTCTCTTTCGTCTTCCCCCTGCCTCTGCGGGAGGAATCTGCCTCGTCATCGTCGGACGACGAGGGAATGACGGCCTTGCGCTGGGGGCCTTTCCCGGCCCCCTGGTCCGCCTTCTCAGGCCCCCCATCCTCTCTGGATGGGGTGGCCCCTTCTTCTTCCTCCTCCCCTTCGGGGGAGGAGTGTGCCTCGTCGTCTTCGGACGAGGCTTCTGGTACAACCTTACGCCAGAGACCCTTCCTGGTCCCCGGGGCCTTCTTTTCGGCCTTCTTCTCCGGTGCCTTGTAGGGCGCCGGGACTAGCATCTCCGTCAGGAGAGCATCAACTGGGCCTTCTGGCAGCGGAGCCGGACAGTCAATCCACTCCGCTATCTCCACATAATCCTGATTAAGTATGCACAATTACTTAAGACTCCCCCACAAATATACTTTGAAGAGCTGAATCTGGTGGTAGTCAGAAAACTCACCACACTAGGAGGCCGTGCAGCGTGAAGTCCACGGTCCTCGGATGTGGGAGGAGGTACTTCGGAGGCCTTGAACAGCGCCTTCCATGCTTCTTTATGCGTCATTCCTTAGAGCCTCCGGAGCATCTGGTGTTTGGCAGGGACGAACTCCCACAAGTTAAACGCCCGCCTTTGGCACGGAAGAATCCGGCGAACGAGCATGACCTGGATCACGTTGACGAGCTTGATGTTCTTGTCCTTCATGCTCTTGATGCAGATTTGGAGCCCGGTCAGCTCTGTAGGTTCGCCCCAGACCAAGCCCTTCTTTTCCTAGGAGGTGAGCCGCATGGGGGTTCCGGATCGGAACTCGGGGGCCGCTGCCCAGTTGGGACCGCGCGGCTCGGTGATGTAGAACCACCCCGACTGCCACCCTTTCACGGTCTCCGCAAAGGAGCCGTCAAGCCAGGTGACATTAGGCATCTTGCCCACCATGGCCCCTCCGCACTCTGCTTGCTGGCCGCTCACGATCTTCGGCTTCACGCAGAAGATTTGCAGCCATAAGCCGAAGTGAGGCTTGATGCGGAGGAAGGCCTCGCATACGACGATGAACGTCGAGATGTTGAGGACGAAATTCGGGGCTACATCATGGAAATCTAGCCTGTAGTAGAAGATGAGCCCGTGGACGAAGGGATGAAGTGGAAATCCAGTCCTCGGACGAAGTGAGCGACAAACACGACCCTCTTCTGGGGTTCTGGGGTTGGAATGGCTTGCCCTTTGTCCGGTAGCCGGTGCGCGATGTCTGCGTCCAAGTATCCGGCCGCCCGACGATTCGCGATATGCTTCTCCTTCAATGTGGAGGCCACCCACTTGCCTCCTGCTCCGGACATGTTTAGCTGTGTGGGGAAGACTTGGGCTTGGGCGCTGGAGCTCGAGGGGGCAAGAGTGGGCAAAGGAGGAAGAATGCATGGGTAAAAATGGGGAACTCTTATCCCTTTATAGAGCCAGCAAAAGCGGTGTGCCTCCCCACTCGCCCGTTGAGAATCGCTTACTTCCCAAGCGCCACGATTGATGGCGTGATGGGATTACCCATACCCGTATTGATGAGAATCCCGTGATAAGGGGACACGATCTCTGCTTTGACAAGACGTGTCAAGGAAACCGCCTCGCAATATGCGCTGTGGCTGGTTGTGGGAAAACGGTTCGAATAATGACCCGACCATAATGACATGTCATGTTGTCTAAAAAAGTTGTTAGCAGATTGCATTTGTGAAATATCATTCTCTCTACGGAGGTATGTGAAGATCATTTTGCAGATCCGGACACGGTTTAAGTGTTCGATAATTATCTTGGAGTATTCAGAGAAGGAACCCGCCTTGCAATGCCGAAGACAAGACTGCGCGCTGGACTCATCGTCACTGAAGCCTGGTTCAGGGGCTACTGAGGGAGTCCTGGATTAGGGGGTATCTGGACAGCCGAACTATATACATCGTCCGGACTATTGAAGCGTGAAGATACAAGACTCAAGACTCCGTCCCGTGTCTGGATGGGACTCTCCTTTGCGTGGAAGACAAGCTTGGCGATCCGGATATTATATTTGCTTCCTTGTAACCGACTCCATGTAAACCCTAGCCCTCTCCGGTGTCTATATAAACTGCAGAGGTTGGTCCTTAGAAGGCCGATCACAATTACAACCATAATCATCATATGCTAGCTTCTAGGGTTTAGCCTCTACGATCTCGTGGTAGATCTACTCTTGTACTACTCATATCATCAATATTAATCAAGCAGGAAGTAGGGTTTTACCTCCATCGAGAGGGCCCGAACCTGGGTAAACATTGTGTCCCTTGCTTCCTGCTACCATCAGCCTAAGACACACAGATCGGGACCCCCTACCCGAGAACCGCCGGTTTTGACACCGACAGTCACCTCGGGAATCCGTGAGTTGAGTGCCAAAACATATCTCAAGTGAATCAATATAATACCCCATTTTCACCATGGGTATTCATATGCAAGACATATATCAACTGCTCTCAAATCCATAATAGTGTTCAATCCGATAAAACGAAATCTCAAAGGGAAAACTCATTTCATCACAACAAGATAGAGAGGGAGAAACATCATATGATCCAACTATATTAACAAAGCCCGCGATACATCAAGATCGTGCCATCTCAAGAACACGAGAGAGAGAGAGAGATTGAACACATAGCTACTGGTACAAACCCTCGGCCTTGAGGGTGGACTACTCCCTCCTCATCATGGTAGCCGCAAGGATGATGAGGATGGCCACCGGTGATGATTTCCCCCTCCGGCGGAGTGCCGGAACGGGGTCTAGATTGGTTTTTCATGACTATAGAGGCTTGCGGTGGCGGAACTTCTGATATAGAGTTATTTCTCATGGTTTCACGCGAAGATGGGCCTCGAGGTGAACACAACCCACCGAGGCAAGCCCGGCCCCTCAGCCGTGCCACGGTGTCTTGTGTCCTACTCCTTCACCTTCTGGTCCTTCCATGAAGCTTCGGGGGTCCCTTTTGTTCCAAAAAAATCATCAAAAAGTTTCAGCCCATTTGGAGAAACTTTCATTTCTGCACAAAAAACAACACCACGGTTGTTCTGCTGAAAAGGCATCAGTCCGGGTTAGTTCCATGCAAATCATACCAAAACCATATAAAATTATTGTAAACATGGCATGAATACTTCATAAATTATAGATACGTTGGAGACATATCAGCATCCCCAAGCTTAATTCCTACTCGTCCTCGAGTAGGTAAATGATAAAAGAAATAATTTATGAAGTGTGCATGCTAGCAAAGTGCACAAGTTTGATCAATAATAATTTCAATCACTTTCCTAGCATCATAACAACAATTCTTTCTCATAAAACTTCTCATGTTAAAGTAGCAATTGAAAACAGAATTTTTGATGTGGAATGCTACCTATCATATTTATCATATACTCTTTTCTTTTGTAGCATGGACATTTGGACTTGAATGATTCAAAGCAATAGTATATAATTTGACATGAGGACATCAATACTCAAGCATATCAACAAGCAACCATGTCTTTCAAAATATTAACACTAAAAAAGCTATCCCTAGCCCATCATGCTCAATCATTGATCCATTCATGAAACACACTCGCATATTAGCTACACCCAATGCTCAAGTACGATCATACTGCCCCTTGGTTGGTGCTTTATAAGAGAAGATGGAGACACAAATAAAAATAAGAATTGCATAAAGTAAATAGATAGGCCCTTCGCAGAGGGAAGTAGGGATTTGTAGAGGTGCCAGAGCTCAAAGCTTATATTGAGAGATAAAATTTTTGAGAGGCATACTTTTCCCGTCAACGAAAACGACCGAGTAATTCCCAACACTTTCCATGCTAGATATATCATAGGTGGTTCCCAAACAGAAAATAAATTTTATTCCTTTTTCCACCATTCTTTTACAATCCATGGCTAGCCGTATCCACGGGTGCCCTCCATACCAACACTTCCAAGAAATTTATTATTTGACAACATAAAGTAAATTTCTTTTTCATTTCAGGATTGGGCATCCCTATTACCGCCACACTCTCATGCAATGACAAGTAAATAAACACTCATCTTGAGAATAACACATCTAGCATGGAAAATATTGGCCACCCCCTGCCGCTTCATGAGCGGTATGAGCACACAAAAAGGAAATTTATTTTGAAAATTAGAGATGGCACATACAAATTTTCTTAGAATGGCACGGGAATACCGCATATAGGTAGGTATGGTGGACTCATGTGGCAAAACTGGGTTTAAGGATTTTGGACACAAGTAGTATCTCTACTTAGTACAAGTGAAGGCTAGCAAATAGATTGATAAGCATCCAACCAAGAAACTAAAAATTACATAAGCGAGCATTAAGCATAACTAACACCGAATAATGCACCACAAATAAGATGTAATTTCATTACATAACTATTGACTTTCGTGCTTGCATAGGGAATCACAAACCTTAACACCAATATTCTTACTAAAGCATAACTACTCACCAACAGACTCACATATTATTATCATCATATCACAAAACTATTACACAGAATCAAGTTTATTTTGTCCAATTATATACATGAAAGTTTTTATTATATCCCTCTTGGATATCTATCACTTTGGGACTAATTTCATAAGTTGCAATTGCTTTTGACAAGCTCAAGCAAATTTATGTGAAGAACATGAGCATAAAATCTTCTTCACTCAAAATAATATAAGTGAAGCATGAGAGAGTTTATTCAAAAAAGTTAAAGCACACCATGCTCAATAAGATATAAGTGAAGCACTAGGGCAAATAACAAGCTACTCCAAAAAGATATAAGTGAAGATCAAGTGAGCAGTTAAGTAAATAGGTAAATAATTGTGGACTATCTCTTATTTAAAAACTTTCATATTTAAGTATTTTATTAAAATAGGAAGCAAAACAAAATAAAATGACATTCCAAGAGTAGCACAACTCATGTGAAGAAGCCAAAACTTAGGCTCAACCGATACTAACCGATAATTATTTATGAAGAAAGGTGGGATGCCTACCAGGGCATCCCCAAGCTTAGATGCTTGAGACTTCTTGAAATATTATCTTGGGATTTCTTGGGCATCCCCAAGCTTGAGATCTTGTGTCTCCTTAATTCCTTTTATGTCACGGTTTCCCTGAATCTCAAAAACTTCATCCACACAAAACTCGACAAGAACTCATGAGATAAGTTAGTATAAATCAATGCAAAACCTTATCATTCTATACTATAGAAAATCGCTAAAATTATTATTCAATATTGCATACTAAATGCCTCTGCATTTTTAATACTCCTATCCACAAATAGAATCAATAAACAAGCAAAATATGCAAACAATACAAACATAACAGCAATCTGCCAAAACAGGGCAGTCTGTAAAGAATACAAGAGTATTCATACTTATCTAACTCAAAAAATTCTGAACAATTAGCACACTGTAGAAAATTTATCAGAGCTTATTGTGAAAAAAGTTTCAACATTTTATCACATTCTAACATTTTTGGGGAATTTTTGTAACATCGATAAACTTTCTGTTTTTAAACAGCCACATATAGACTTGCAAAATAAGCATGGCAAAGGGTATTGACATTTTTATTGAAATAAAAGATGCAAGACATTATTCTGAATAACAGCAAGCAAATAAAAACAAAATAAAATGATTCTCCAAGCAAAACTCATATCATGTGACAAATAAAAAATATAGGCTCAAGTAAGTTTACCGATATTGTTGGAGACGAAAGAGGGGATGCCTTCCGGTGCATCCCCAATCTTAGTTGCTTGATCTTCCTTGATTATTACCTTGGGGTGCCTTGGGCATCCCCAATCTTATGGTCTTTCCACTCCTTATTCTCCTCATATCGATATCTCACCCAAAACTTGAAAACTTCAATCACAGAAAACTTAACAGAACTTCGTGAGATAGATTAGTATAAAAAACACAAATCATTCAATTTGGTACTGTCAAAGAAAAGATTCATAATTGTTATCACACAATGCCTACTGTACCCTATCATTTCTACAATTTGTACTGAGCAATATAAGCCATAGAAACTAGAAAACAAGCAAACTATGCAGTGAAAACAGAATCTGTCAAAAACAAAACAGTTTGTAGTAATATGTACTCCAACCATACTTCTATAACTCCAAAAATTCTGAAACATTAGGAAAATGTAGGTATTTTGTATATCAATCTTGTGTAAAAAATTTAGAAGCTTTCATAACTTCTATGATTTTTTACAATTGTTTTACTGGACACAAAAGTTTCAGTTTTCCAACAAGATCAAATCAACTATCACCAAACATAATCCCAAAGGATTTACTTGGCACTTTATTCATACAAAAGCTATAAAATATGATTATTGCAGTAGCCTAATCATGCGAACACACAAAAATAGTAGGGGTAAATGTTGGGTTGTCTCCCAACAAGTGCTTTTCTTTAATGCCTTTAGGCATGATGATTTCAATGATGCTCGCATAAAAGATAAGAATTGAAACATAACAAGAGCATCATGAAACACATGGCAAGCACATTTAAGTCTAACCCACTTACTACGCATAGGGGTTTTGTGAGCAAACAATTTATGGGAACAAGAATCAACTAGCATAGGAAGGAAAACCAAGTGCAACTTCAAAACTTTCAACACATAGAGAGAGAACTTGATATTATTGCAATATGTAAAATCATATGTTCTTCTCTCATAGTAATTTTCAGTAGCATCATGAATGAATTCAACAATATAACTATCACATAAAGCATTCTTTTCATGATCCACAAGCATAGAAATTTTATTACTCCCCACATAAGCAAATTTCTTCTCACGAATAGTAGTGGGAGCAAACTCAAGAAAACAACTATCATGGGATTGAAAATTAAAATCATCATGATAAGTTTCATGGATATCATTATTTTTTATAAAATCCATGTAATTACATTAATCATCATAGATAGCAACTTTGTTTTCATAATCAATTGCAACCTCTTCCAAAATAGTGGATTCATCTTTAAATAAAGTCATGGCCTCCCCAAATCCACTTTCATCAAATATAGCATCCCCAAGCTTATGGCTTTGCATATCGTTAGCATCATGGATATTCAAAGAGTTCATACCAACAACATTGCAATCATGCTCATCATTCAAAGATTTTTTGTCAAACATTTTATAGAATTCTTCTTCTATCAATTGAGCAAAATTTTCCTTTCCATCATTTTCACGAAAGACATTATAAAGATGAATAATATGATGCAACCTCAATTCCATTTTTGTAGTTTTCTTTTTATAAACCAAACTAGTGATAAAACAAGAAACTAAAGATTCAGTTGGAAGATCTAAAGATATACCTTCAAGCACTCACCTCCCCGGCAGCGGCGCCA
The DNA here is from genome assembly GCF_002162155.2 of Triticum dicoccoides. Classification (NCBI taxonomy): domain Eukaryota; kingdom Viridiplantae; phylum Streptophyta; class Magnoliopsida; order Poales; family Poaceae; genus Triticum; species Triticum dicoccoides. The sequence continues at coordinate 254,293,578 of NC_041383.1, forward strand.
GAAAAGAGCTTGATGTCCACTACACAACTTTATTTCTATAGACTCGTGTTGGGCCTCCAAGCGCAGAGTTTTGTAGGATAGTAGCAATTTTCCCTCAAGTGGATGACCTAAGGTTTATCATTCCGTGGGAGGCTGATACGTCTCCAACGTATCTATAATTTATGAAGTATTCATGCCATGTTTACAATAGTTTTATATGATTTTGGTATGATTTGATTAGAACTAACCCGGACTAACGTTGTTTTCAGCAGAACTACCGTGGTGTTATTTTTGTGCAGAAATAAAAGATCTCAGAATGCGCTGAAAATCAATGGAGATTTTTTTGGGAAAATATAAAAAATACTGGAACAAAAATCTACCGGAGGGGAGTCCCGTGGGCTCCACGAGGGTGGGGGTGCGCCCACCCCCTGGGGCGCGCCCCTGTGCCTTGTGGATTCCCCGTGGGGCCGCTTGACTTGTCCTCGACGCCAACCTCTTCTATAAATACCCAAACCTCCAGAAAATAACCTAGATCGGAAGTTCCACCGCCGCAAGCCTCTGTAGCCACGAGAAATCAATCTGGGCCCTCTCTGGCACCCTGCCGGAGGGGGCCATCATCACCGGAGGCCATGGTGGAGGATCCCAAAGGGGCCATCATCGCCATGAAGGCCAATGACCAGAGGGAGAACCTTTCCCCATCTAGGGGGAGGCCATGAAGGAGGAAGCACAAGGGGGAGAACCTCTCCTCCTCTCTCTCGATGGTGCCGGAGTGCCATCAGCAGGGGAATCATCGCTGCGGTGATCGTCTTCATCAACATCACCATCATCATCATCATCATCATCATCATCTCTTTTACGTGATCCACTCTCCCGCACCCCGCTGTAATCCCTACTAGAACATGGTGCTTTATGCCACATATTATGATCCAATGATGTGTTGCCATCTTATGATGTTTTGAGTAGATATCCTTTGTCTTTGGGTTGATTGATGATCTAGATTGGTACGAGTTGTATGATTTATTTTGGTGCTGTCCTATTGTGCCCTCCATGTCGCGCAAGCGTGAGGGATTCCTGATGTAGGTTGTTGCAATATGTCCATGGTTTACTTATTGCCTATGTTGCTTGAGTAACAGAAGCATAAACACAGATAAGTGGGTCACGGCGTATGGGATAAAGGGGAGTTGATGCTTTAATGCTATGGCTGGGTTTTACCTTAATGATCTTTAGTAGTTGCAGATGCTTGCTAGAGTTCCAATCATAAGTGCATATGATCCAAGAAGAGAAAGAATGTTAGCTTATGCCTCTCCCTCATATGAAATTGCAATGACGACTACCGGTCTTGTTAACAATTGCCTAGGATAATTCCGAACACCGACCCATCATTATTCCACACTCGCTATTTATAGTATTTAGTAATATTTTCTAACTTTATGATAAAACACCTACTTTTATATTTTAGCTCTCTGATATCATGCAAAGTTATCCTCTTCCTACCCACAACGTAGTTTTATTTCTCGCTTCTAGTTGGAAGCAAACGTTTGGTGTACGTAGAGTCGCATCAGTGGTAGATAGGACTTGATAGAATATTGATCTTACCTTTAGCTCCTTGTGGGTTCGACACCCCATACTTATCACTTCCACCTTTGGGAATTGCTACGATGATTCCCTGCAGTTGGGGATTATCAGAGGCATAGGATGAAGATGGTCTCTCTCAAACAACCTTGCAACCAAATAACAAAGAGTCTCTTGTGTCCCCAACACACCAAATATGTAATTTGTATAGGTGCACTATTTTGGCAAAGAGATGGTGATACAAGTGTAGTATGGATAGTAGATATTGGTTTTTGTAATAAGAACAGTAAAAATAGCAAGGTAGCAATTGATAAAATGGAGTGCAAACGGTATTGCAATGCTTGAAAATGAGGCCTAGGGTCCGTACTTTCCCTAGTGCAATCTCTCAACAATGCTAATCTAATTGGATCATATAACCATCCCTCAAAGTGCGATGAAGAATCACTCGGAAGTTCTTATCTACCGGAGAACATAAGAAGAAATTGTTTTAGCTATTCTTTCCAATCGATCTATCCAAGAGTTCGTACTAGAATAGCACCAAGTTATTCTTTCCGATCAATCTATCAAGAGTTTGTACTAAAATAACACTAAGTTATTCTTTCTGATCGATCTATCAAGAGTTCGTACTAAAATAACACCAAAGTAAATTCAGATTCATAATACTCAATCCAACACAAAGAACCTCAAAGAGTGCCCCGAGGTTTCTACCTAAGAAACAAAAGATCGGAACGTGCATCAACCCCTCTGCATAGATTACCCCAATGTCACTTCAGGAATCCACGAGTTGAGTGCCAAAACATATCTCAAGTGAATCAATATAATACCCCATGTTTTTCCATTCAATGTCTTCTAAATTTAACACAGGGGACTTCACCGGAAATTCGTTTATAGATTTGCCACCAAAGTGTGATTTCCTCAGGTAACACCAATACTGCTACAATGCTTCCTTGAAAAGCACAAGCAAGCTTTCCTCGTCATGACTGTCCAGATTGACCCTCGCCTAGTTACAACAATGTAATGTAAATCAGTGATGTGTTCAATCAGCAGAAAACAGGAAAATAATAACCATGAATAATAGCACTTACACGTAAGTTGGACAGGAAGATGTGAAAATGGTGTTTGTCTTCACAATAATCTTCCCATGATGGGAATATATGCACGTAGTCCCTAACAACATTGAAAGCATTGTCTTTTAAACTGGGAATAAATGGAATGGGGTTCCAATTTGCAGGAATTGGCCGTCTCTGAAGTTGGGATAGGTCTTCGGCCGGTGGACTTGCTGTACTTTTTGCTGGAGTGGGATTTTTCTGTGGTACAGCTGGTGCTATGGCAAATGAAATGGGTATACCTTTTGCTGGAATGCAGGTCCTATGTGGTGGGCCTAGTGGTGTGGTCAGTGAAGTATGGGTACAGTCTGCTGGAGTCGGTCCTACGTTTTGTGTCATAGCTCTATCGAACATGGTAAAGAAGAGCAAGCAGATTTTGGATAATAAAATGTTGGTTGCGCAGTGCCCACACATAATGAACCAAAGCGCATTAAGAATGCAACTCCCAGCTGTCTCTCGACCATTTTAGGCAGTTGGATGAAGATCCTACGTCTCCTAACCCTTCTTCTTCCTCGTCTGTGATTCTTCCCATACAGAACACCGCACGGGCCACCGGCCGGACCACCGCCCCCACCGCCTGTGTTCCTCCGCCACCCCCACCCCCCACCCGCATCGAGTTTTCTTTGTTCGGTGAGGCCCCACAACCACCCGAGCCCCTTGGATCGCACCGGCGAACTCCGGCGAGCTCTGAAAAATCGACTGACCCAATTTTGAAATTTAGTCTACCAAGATTTAACTAGTGTGGAATATAAAAGGGGAAAACCATAAGCATTGGGAGTATAGTGTTGAGCGTGCCATGGCGTATCTGAAGGTGCAAACCGGACAAAGGCAACTTCGCAACCAAGACAAGAAATCAGAGTAAAGCAGTGGCGATCTATTTTCTTGCTGCGATAAATAAGTTGAGCAGATACGAAAGAGTACCGCCTCTGGTGCGGCGCCGTGTACGCATCTGGTGAGAATTTGACGGTGCTGCGGTAGCGATGGCTGTCGGCGGCGTGGAAGCAGATCTAGGAGGGTAGACGGTGGCGGCAGGGCGCGGTGGACGAGATGGTCGTAGGAGCGGCGCCGACAAGGTGGACGATGGCGGGGATGAAGCGAGAGGACGGGATGCAAGGATCCCGGTCCGAAGGTGTGGATGAGAGAGGTCGATCTCTTGTAATGGACGGCGGCGTTGGGGTATCAGCTTCGGCATGGTGGAGGAGGACGGCGGTGGATGGGGTGGCGGACGGCGGCGGACGGAGGAGGGTGGGGTGGAGAGGGTGTTTTGGTGCCACGGAGTACGAATAGGGAAAAGGGAGGTAGAGAGGAAGGGGGGAACCATGTAGTCAGGGCGCGCTTGTCTCAAATGCGAGGAAATTTACAAACTTAGCCCCCGTTTCAAATTTCTACTACATAACAGCAACATTAGTCGGTTGGGGATAGGACGGTAATCTCGCATACACCGAATATTTGCCGACAAGAGTTTGTTTTTGGCGCCCACCGTGTATGAATATGAATCGGGGAGGGAGTCGATTTTGGTCGAGGGCACACTGTGTTTTGGCGCCCGCCGTGTATGAATCCGGGTGAGAGGGGGTTACGTCACATTTGGGTGAAATTACAAACCTACCCCTATTGAAACCTATAGAAATCCAGCAGATAGGCTTTGCGCGGCAGGGATAGGCAGTAGTGATTTCCATCTCGCAGATTTTGGTTTCGGGCGGTTACTGCGACTTTCCCCGCTTCGTTCAAATTTTGCACAGTGCACGTTTACCGTGCCAACTCAATTCGAATCCCGTTTGTATTCTACTATTTTTTTCGGGCGGGATCCAATTTCAATTGGAATTGCATTCTATATACATCATTTTTTTTACATATATACTTTCAAAAGCACAACAAAGAATTCTGCTCCTTTATATGTATAATATGATTTACAAATACAACGATCTCGAAATCTTAAGGTTGAATTCGAAAAAATTTAACCAAATTATGTTCTACTAAAATGTATGGATCTGTAATATCTACATATTAAATAACATAGATGTGCGTGAATTCATATGAGTATGCATGTTTGATAGATCAATTTTGGTTCGAGTATGGATTACATGTATCATCATCTCGAATTCAAATATTTGAATCCCTTTTTTGTTCACTCCTTTCACGCCCATCTCTCTCGCATGCATGCTCCTTCAGGTAACCATCACTCTCTTTTCTCCACCTCACCCGCACGCTCACTTCATGTTTCTCCTATCCTCGCAAACATGGTCTCTCGACGTCTCCCTTGAGAAGTGTCACACTCTCCCTATCATTATACATTACACGGTTTTCATTATCTCTCACGTCTCTACTATTCTCTGGTATCACTCGGTACCTAAGCTTTCTTTTTCACCGCCACACACACAGTCTCCACTCGTCTTTCACTTTGTCTTTCTCTCTATGGATTCTCTCACACACCCTATATGTCTCTACATATGACTCATACCACTAAAATTACTCTCTCTCTCTCTCTCTCTCTCCTGTAGACACAACATTTGTTGCGGTCTCCTTTTCGTCTCCATCCCAGACTGACACCGATCAGACAACCCCGACTACCGTCTCCTCTCTCTCTCTCTCTCACAGACACACACACAACTCCTGCTTCCACCCCCCTTCCCAACTACGTCTCTCTCTCACACACACAAAACTCTCGCTTTCGCACCCCGACTCGTATTTCTCTCACAAGCATTTATCGACTAGCTAGCCTCTAGATAGGTTTATACACCCGCACACTCATGCTTCCACCATCGCATACATGTCTCTCTCTCGCTCCTTGTATCTATGTAGCTTTTTCTTCTCTTCTTGAGACACGCCCTCTCGATCGTGCACACACACACACTATCGCCTCATTTTAAGTTGATACCTATCGCACACACACTACTTGTGTCTTTGTCACACATGCACTCCGTCCTCCTCCACTCTCCCTCTCTCTCACACACACATGGGCTTTTTGCAACAACTAGCAAGATGCCATGCGTTGCACGGAACATCAAGATGCATTTTTATGAGTAGTTTATCTTGTGGGGGAAAATGATGAACGAGGGAAGACCTTATTTGCAAATGTGGAGAGGGGTGTGGGTATCTTTTTGCAAAATTGCCATAATTTCCTTCCTATCCGTCAGATATAGATCGGACGGCCTATATTGTAGGATGGCAGGCACACGATCATCACCGACAATGCTTTTTATAAGAGTAGGGATAAAAAATAGAGTTGGTGATGATGGTGGGCCTGCCATCCTGCAATGTAGGTCGCCCGATTTATATCTGATGGATAGGAGGAAAATATGGCAATTTACCCACACTCTTCACCACATTTGCAGATAAGGCCTTCCCTCGTTCATCCTTTTCTCCCACGAGATTTTGATGTTCCGTGCAACGCACGGGCATCTTGCTAGTAAGAGTAGAAATTAGACATATACCACTTCTCGAATCTTGAAACCAACAACATACCTCCCTTATCTCATCAAAATCGCCAAAGGAATATATTTTCAGTGAAACATAACATATTTTTAGTGATATACGTATTTCAAAACTAGACTTTTTTTCTATCAAATCGGTGAATATGTATTAATCTACTTTGATCGTGTGGCAACGCATTGGCACATTGCCAGTAGTTATTATAATTTTTTGGACACCAGACAAACGGTGGAGTACATATACGAAGAGAAGAGGCGCACGCACGCAGTCGGCCTCTCGCTGTCTCGCACACATGAGTGTTACGTAAAGGCGACATTAACAAATAAACCCTAAAACCCTAGGTGCATGATTGCTACATTCGTGGGTACCGGGTACGTGGTGGAGCACCTTTGTAGGAGTTGATGGTCGGGACCACAGATGGACGACTTGGAGCGGGGTGGCTCGCCAGTTGCCACAGACCGAGTAGCCACGTTTAAAATATCATTTTTTTAGCGGGGTTAAGAGTTCCGATTTTAAATGGCACATTATAAGTAGTAAGTAGTTTTTAGAACGATTGGTATGGAGCGAAAATGGAATTCATAGTACTACGTACCTCCTTGGCGTATGGTTGTATGGGTTTATGTTACGAGATGTTGAACCTGGTAGTTCTAGGGAAAATACTATGATTTAGATTTAGATGCTGGGGAAACCCTTCTTTGATTAAAACAAACTACTACCTCCATTCTGGTTTACTAGTCCCCATCGTACTTTGGGTCAAAGTTTGTCCATGAATTTTACTTGTAAAATGTGAATGGAAAACGAGATTTTATTATACCCAAACAAAAAAGGACTGCAGGGAGTGATTGCTCTGACACAGACGCGACCTCTCATAGCATAGGCATTGAACCGGAGCGCCGGCCAAGAGGGTCGCACTCGCTGCAGGCCCGGCTGGGCACGCCTCCTCGCCGCATGCAACCAGCTTAAGACTGCCCCGCCTGCCTTCATTGAATCCGCGCGTGTGCCGGCAACACGTCCTTCCGCGAGCTGGCAGGCATTTTAGAACACAAAAATGACTAAAATATAATTAATTTACGCATGGTCTTGACTTGTTGTGCTCGCACTGGTAGCAGGAACTAGTAGAGGTTTTTCTTTATTTATAACTCTCCTCATATATTTTTTTGGCTTTGAAGTGAATCATGGTTGTGGACATTATGTATGAATGTGCAGATATCTGTGAACATGAGTTTGATGTGGAAGTTGGACTTGGAATGTCGGGCTTGCGCGTGAACTATACCATGTCCAATGCTTCATCTGTTATTGTTTGGAAAGTAATTGTTGTTATTACATGACCCAAAAAAACATTTTGTGCCACATCAGCAGATGCACAGACATCACAATAGGCATGCTGACTGGATAAACATTTGAACCTAGCTATTATGAAGGAAATTTTGTATTGACAACAGTTTTAGATAGCAGGAGACGCCTAGCCTGCTCTGCCTCTGCTAGCTTATTTCTGGCTTCTTCCATCTCTTCTTTGGCTTGGGTGAAGAGAGCATCTGATTGCTCTTTTCGCTTCTTCAGGAACTCAGCTACATTCTCAAGGACTGCTGCATGCTTTCTTTCAGCCTTTACTAATGCCACGAGGACACGAACAGCTGACGACTCCACCTGGCTTGTGTGTAATCCAGCATCATCTGGGAATTTACACCTTGTGTCTAATCCAGCATCATTAGGGAACTAGCACCTTGTGTGTAATCCAGCCTCATTTTGGAAACATGATCTCGAGGTTGACCACACTTCCCTCCTCGCAGGAACTGCATCCTGACATGAAGTTACTTCTTTTTTAGATCAATACTCAGAGAAACCTAGATCCATTTAGTAGAAGCCAGATAAACAGAACTCGGAGAAGTGAATTCAAAAGGAAAAGAAATATAAAAATAGACTACACGGTGAGAACACCCACTTCCTACATCAAGTTAAAAACGAAAGCATTAGGACGATTAAGACTCTTCTTATTACACATCGAAGAACACCACGCTTAAGAGAAATAGAAACTACAACATATACACATCGAAGAACACGAGGCTAAACGAAAGTAATTGAAAGGGTGTTACTTACCAAAGCTCGTTTTACAGGTTTGGTGCAGCTCCTCTTTAACTTGCCACGCTCCTTGAAGATGTCCCGAATATCCCGTGTTTGGTATTCATTGCTCCTCTACATGTTCACACTCGTGGTTTCAAAATCTCAACCTGGCAAGAAAAATACTACTAGTAATACTCACGCATCTTGTGGGCAACATTAAACCACTCGTCTGCCATGTTAGAGCATCTCCAACAGAATCGCAACACGCCGCGCTTTAAAAAAACGTTTACAGTGCTGAGATCGAGAAGTAGATACTAGAGAGTAGAGGATAGTTCTCAGCATAGATAGATACAAAAAAGATAATTCAACTACTCCTCGTCGTCCGACTGCTCCTCGGTGATGTCCTCCTCCGACGTTTGACTGTAGGCGTGAAGATACCGATCGTCGTCGGATTCCCAGGGCGACGCTGCTCCTAGCCTCATGTTGAATTGAGCGTCCGCTTTTCGCCTACGCTTGTCCTCGCGATAGGCGGCTCGCTCCGCCCTCCTCTTATCCCTCTCCGCCCTCCTTTGCGCGTAGAACTCGCGCTCGTTGATGATGTCCTGCGGGAAGTGTTGGTGCCATAGTGCAATGGCTTCCTCGTCCATCTCGGCGATGCCGAGACGGTGCTCCCACCTCCGGTTGTTGCGACGATCCTCGTCGGTGCTAAGCCGCGGCAGAGGTGCGAGCTCCTGCGCCCGCTCCTGCGTCGGCACGTTGGGGAAGTTCAATGTTCTATGAGGCCACCGGAGGCGCCACGCCATCGTGTCGTACGCGCGGGCAGCCTCGGTGGCGGTGTCGAAATTGCCGAGGCCGAGGCGCATCCCGTGGAACCGGATCTCGGCGGAGAAGCCACCGGAGGGGCGCGCGCGGACGCTGCGGTATCCCCAAGTTTCCCGGTGACGCGGCGGCATGGTGGCGCGGCGGCGGCGATGTGAAAAAGAGCGGGGAGAGAGCGGTGGTGAGGCACAGAGCGGTGGCAAGGCACAGAGCGGTGGGAGGGCATTGGATTTTATAAAGCGCGCCGGACGCCGCGCGCCAAAACTAGCGCACGCCCGGCCGCTTTTTCCCACGCGCGCGCGATCCTTTCCCGGTGTCTCTGCTATCTCTACTCTCTTCTCTACGGTTATATTTATTTTATATTTAATATTTAATATTTATCTCTACTTCCTTTACTGTCTACTTTTTTTCTCTATACTTTTTTTCTTGCAATATAGGTCGTCCAATTTATATCTGACAGATAGGAAGGAAACAAATGGGAATTTTGCAAAAGGATACCCATACCCCTCTCCAGATTTGCAAATAAGGCCTTCCCTCGTTCATCCTTTTCTCCCACAAGATAAACTACTCATACAAATGCATCTTGATGCGTGCAACGCATGGGCATCTTGCTAGTTCTAAAAACCTTTCCATCATTTGCCACACTGCTGGTTGCAGATGAAAAACCTACCCAAGCACAGCGCGATACAGGAGCGACGCACAATTACAAGCTGATATTCTGTTGGACAATGGAGGCTATAACCAATTACTTTTACGGGAACAATAGCACCCAGGAAAATTGAAGGGTACGTATGAACAAAATTGGAACTGCACCTGTACTGCTAAGTGATTCAATACACACATTACCAATCGAGGAGGAGAACGATGGTCGCGGCGGCCTCTGTGAGTCATGGTCGGCAACGGGAGTCAGTTCATTGTCCATGACGGTGGTACTTCTGCGCTTGGCCTCGGCTTCCGGGAAGTAGATCCGAGACCGTGGAAGACGATGCCGGGGAAGAGGCTCCGTCTACGACGACGACGGTGGACCGGCTCTAGTGCGGCGTACGAGGTCGTCGATGAGGCAGATGCACTGCGGTGGACGAGTGCGCCGATGTAAAGGGGAGGAGCACGAAGGCTGCGGTGCCGTGGAGAAGTCTATTTTGCAGTGGGGATAGAAAATGGGGAGTATTCAGGTGTACTACTCTGGGTGCCGGGGTGGGGCTGGCTGGGTAGGGTGAACCTGAAGTTACGAAAACAGCCCCCTACCAAGCGTCGTACGTAGGCCTGTTCCGAAGGCTATGATGGTAACTTCCCACTGCTCGAATCAGGGTCACGGGATATTTTCCCACCGACCTCAAAATTTTGTGACACTGGACTCCCCGTGTGGCGTGTTGAGTGATTCGGCTAAGCAACTAGCGAGTAGTAGTAGTAAACTCTGCATATTAGGTTTGACCGAAGTCAAACTTCCTAAAGTTTGACCAAGCTTATATAAAAATATAAACATTTACCATAACAAATATGTATGATGTGGAAGTACATTCAATAATGAATCTAATGGTATTTATTTGTTATTGTATATGTTAATATTTTTTGTTATAAGCTTTCTGAGAGTTTACAAAACTTGACTTTGACCAATGCTAATACGTGGACTTAAATAAAAGTGGAGGGATTACACATTTGTTTTATTAGTTTGTAGTGAACTAATCATTTGTTGAAATTGTGAAATAAATATATTAGGCTATTGACTTCGAATGTAATGGTCTATACAATTCAATAGTTACAATCATTGTCGAATCCCAGGATGTATACAAGGTCTATAGTACTTCACAACATGCTCAAACTCACATAATCCCAGTCAAATGAGAATCTAAATGCATTTCATAGTTATTACTTTGTAGGATGCAACAAAAACAACCAAAACTCTACACCAGCCATTATAGAAGCAACATTTTGACATATCCCATTGTGTGAATGAAATGTGCAGAGAGAGCTTTTGAAGATGGAGCAGATAGGGCGGGAAAGATTGTATGTATGTGGACGAGAGAGTAGGAGACAAACCTAACGAGACACACATACACACACACACACAGAGAGATAGAGAGAGAGAGAGGAAGAAGTTAGGTCTATGAGAAAGATGGAGACATGTAATATACGTGATTCTATATACGTGGAAGGAGAAGAGACAACATGTTTGATGAGAGAGCTGGAAAAACATGGACGAGAGGGGAAGGATCTCATGGGTTGAGGGATTGACAATTTTGTGCGGGGGAGAGAGGGATTGGTAATTTTGTGCAAGAGAGAGAGGGTGGGGGGAGGAGTCAGTCAGCTGTCGTCACATCACCCTGCTTCCAAATGACACCGCATTCTCTAGCGCGGTGTGGTCGCCGTCTTCGATCTGCTCGATGCCCTCTTTGAAGATTGAGGTGTTGTGCATGTTGGGGTGCAAAGAAGCACAAGCGAGAGTGGTCGTCGTATAACCTTGGATGGGGATGAATTGTGTGCTCGGGGGAGTGTGTGTGTGTGTGTGTGTGTGTGTGTGTGTGTGTTGTGTTGCGTGTGTGCGTGTCTGTGTGTGTGCGTGCGCGCGTGTGTGTGTGTGGGTG
>NC_041383.1:254305564-254340461 GCF_002162155.2 Triticum dicoccoides
GCGTGTGTGCGTGTGTGTGTGTGGGTGCGTGCGTGCGTGCATGTGTGTGTGTGTCAGATATTGAGCGAAAACAAACCTAAGGAGAGAAATGGGTATTCATGAAGAGATTGCGCGGGCCCTTAGGTGGGCAGGGGCCGAGTGAGGGTGTCAAAATGTGCACGTTGATGCATATGTTGCATGCGATCGTGCGAGGGACGGACGAATCGAGAGAGATGGTTGTTGTGTTACAGATGCTCCTCTCTCTCTCTCTCTCTCACACACACACACACACGCAAGTGAACTAGAAGACCGTTCTCTCATGTATACACAACGTATCGGCATCTGTCTATGTCTCACTCATGCATGATCGTTTGCACATTCACACCTCTCTATGTCTGTATCACACGCACACAGTCTCCACATTGCCCTTCCACCACAACACACATATGGACACATACACACATTCTCTCTCAGTCACACACACAAAATAAGTATTAAAAAACTAGGGCGCACCTAAAACGTCCAAATCCAAATAAACATAAACTGGAGCTAAATTCAAATATATGGAAATATTGTAGCGTCAAGAACTTTCCCAGGAAAAAAAAGTTGATTAATATTCGAGGATTGTTTTCACACACACAAAAAGGTTCGGTGGATGTCCTTCGAGCGCGACACGGTGACGCACCGTTCGATCGACCACGCGGCCGCGGTTCACGCGCTTGCATAGGATTCCGTATCGTGGCTGTGGTACTAACTTCAAAAAAAGCGCTGCCTAAGTCTAATGTTTACGTGTACTAGTACGGTTTTCTTTTAAGTTTGACCAACCTCATATAAAACTAAAGTAAGCTCCCATACGCGCACTCATCAATATGCCGTCGCCGTTGTGCATGCCGGTGCCCACCTGCTCCGGCCAACAATTTCTCGCCTATCACCGCCGTGTCGCTGCCATTCCTGTGCCATGAAGCCGAAGGCTTGCCCGCTCACGTCATCTGCAGTCCCTCCTTGCCATGCCGCCGCGCTGCCAAGCACGCGAGCAGCTGGTGGAGCCGCGTCTATGCACACAGCATACGAAGAGGAGGACGAGCGCGTGCTCCAGCACGCCGGCGAGGAGGAACTAGCGTGTCATTGTCGTCTCCGCCCGCGCGGAGGAGGCGCGCATGGTGGTTGTCGCAGCGGAAGCCGGTCGCGCGCGCGTCGACCAGCAAACCGGGTGCGGACGCGGAATCTACCTTTGAGACCTTGAATGCCACGTGGATCCTGCAATCTGAAGGAGCAATTTGGGTCAGTCGACTCATGTGAGCCGTTTGATGCAACATGGATGGCTAGAAGGGCTTCTTCCACCTCTTCTGCCATCTTCTTCCTCCGCTCCGTCGAACTTCTTTCACAAATCGACTGACCCAAATTATACTACTAGTACGAACGTATTAAGTACAGTGGGAACACGAAGGTACGAGCAGTAGTACCAACTGCAAGAAGAACAGTAGTAAGACATAGTACTAGTACTACTCTACGTACTAAACGGTTCAAACAACGAGAAAGAACATAAACATAGTTCTGCTGGGGCCTCAACACAACACACCCTTGAAAATAAACTAAGCAACTAGTCATCTTGACACTGCAGTAGAACCAGCATGAGCGACGGCACTGCCACCTACTCGGAGTCCGAGTCCACGTCCTCGACTTCATCCTCGTCCCTCTTCCTCTTCCTCTTCGCCGACGCTTCTTTGCTTGAACCGGACACTGGGCTCTGCTTCTTCATCCAACCCATGTAGATATTTAAACAAAGGTAGGCATCCATTGCTGCGTACAGGATGTGATCTTCATCTAATGTATTCGACTCCCATGCATGATGAAACTCGTGATGAGGTTTCTTCAGTTTAGCGTACGAAGGATCAATCATGGCTGCTGCCAGGGTCAGCATTGAAGGTTGAGAGGAGGACACCAGGCTTGCCTTCTGGAGATCGAAGGGCTGGCCTACAACGAGACCTATCCGACGCAGGACTTCTTTGTCGTTCTTAAAGCCTACAGTAACAAATTTCACTCTTTTGTCCTTGAGGAAGTTCTTAAAATCCTGGCACTCAACATCGGCATGGCATATGTGGTAGACCAAGCAAACGTTATGTACGCAAACCTGGATCACGGCGGGCTTCTTCCTCTCTTCGTCCTTTAGATCCTTCTCTCGTCCCACGACTGTGGTGTACTCAACATCTAGCCCAGCGACCCACTCATCCGTTGAACTGTTGAACATGCGTAGGAAGCAAGAAAGCCATGCTTTCACCGTCGCGGATCCACGTGTGTAGATGATGATGAACTGATCGCCGGTGATGGCTCTAACCTGGTACTCAGCGGCGACCATGGAGATTTGGGAGGCCATGGATTTTGGAGGAGGGTTAGGAGACGTTGAACTGTTGTACCCCGCAAAAACTGGGAGCGAACTAATGTGAAAGGACGGGACGACTGGGAGCGAACTGTTGTGAGGTAGAAGACGGGGACGAGTAGGGCGTGCGAACGGCGTGGGGTTGCTGGCTTGCCCGGTGGATAAATGGCTGCAAGCCCCCAAAGAGTTATCGAGAACTATGCGGGACCCACTAGATGTCATGTCTACTGACCCATATCGTAGGCCTGGCGGTATAGCTTCTGCCTATTCGCACGCCATGCTGGCGCATGGATGTAACTTCACTTAATTCCGTCAACCGTCGCTCCTCCCACGACCTTCGCCTCCCTCGCGCGGTCGCGCCCTTTGAGACTTCGACCGGCTAAAAATGAGCAATTTTTTTGCCTACTTCGCATGCATGATACTCCCTCTGGTCCTTTTTACTCCCGTCAACCGTTTGCAAAGTGTTTGACCAAATATATACTTTTTTTAAACACCACCTTATATTAATTAACTAGCCACACCAGTACACTCATTCGATACAATATTCACCACACAAGGTGGTATGTTATTTACAAGAATACCATCTAATCTATTGTCAAAGCTATACTTAGCGATTAAGTGTGCCACCTTATTGGCCGAACGGCTAATCTTTGACAATTGAAGATTGTTGATCAACTTCGAGATGCTCAACGCTTTCATCTTCAGGTCACGCATAGCAGACCTATCATAGTCCCCCGATGCAAGAGACGCTACCACAAAAGCGCAATCAGTCTCTAAAATTACATGATTATGAACAAAAATACCTATGTAGAGACCGGCAATGCAAGCCCTAAGCTCCGCTTCCTCCACGCTTTGACAGGCATCAATGAAATCCCACGACCAAATTTATACTAAAAATATCAATATCTACAATACTGATTATAATGAGTATAAGAACTACGTTTTATAATGAGTGTAAAAATATTGATTTGACATTGTGAATGTTGATACTCCCTCCGTCTAGGCGAGTAAGTCATCTTAGGCTGTGCACCGTGACCAAGGAGGAGGGGAAAACGAGAGACATTAATGTTTATTTGCTAATTAAATAGTATTGCATGCAATGAACTAACCACTGCATGTCATGTTTGATAGTCTCAGGTCATTAAAAGCATGCAAACCCTCATCTCTTATTGGTTGATATGTCAAGAAACAAGAAACGAGGTAGAAGTTAATGCACCGCGCCTACGTGTTTTGGGATTATTTGGTTTTTGCAAGATGACTTACACACCTAGCTATTAGAGTACCACTACATCCCTTCTAGTTTAAAGGGCTCGACTCCAAAATTTCACCTACACTTAGCAAGATAGTAGAGGCGGTGGAATAGTTTTTGAAGTCTGCAAAAGTACTCAACTAATGTTGTCATTCTTCACAAAAAAATGTGTTTACCAATGCATGCATGAACACTAGTTAGTCTAGCCCCCCTCTCTTCTTTAATTCTTTGCCACATCAGCATGTTTGCTATTCCCGTGTACCAGCTAAGATACCACCATGATGGCCAGCCTTAATCATCGCATGCAATAATTCAGTGCACCTTGAAATATGAACATGTATGGGCCGTGTATGTTTTTAATGACTTGAGACTATACCTAGCCCGGCATGCAAGATGACTTATTATGCACCGTTCCCCATACCTGCAGGAAGCTCGTTCGTCTCCAAATCTTTTCCTCTCCATGTGTGGAAACAATATGCCTGCCAAACTCTCCTTCTCCCTCCGGCGGTCCCACCACTCCACCCCGTGTGAAAAAATCTGCATGCATGACTCTCCTCCCCCCACGCTCGTCCAATCCGTTGTGACCAGCAATATTTCCACCCCTTCGCTCCCCCGTAATTTACTCGAACAAATATGCCCACGTAGCTTTTACTTAACTTCAGGTGCATTGGGTCACTGACATACGGGCCCAGCAGTGTACTGGCCCATGTCAGTGACGCAACTGGACCTGCAGTTAAGTCAGTGCAGCTCAGTCCATATCTTACGTAGGTGTGCCTTTGCTCGCTATAAATACTACGCCTCCCACGACATCGCTATCTCCTCCCCCTCACGTTCACGTTCATCGCTATCTCCTCCCCCTCCCTCTCACGTCGACCACCATGGCATCTCCCCTCCCAAGCCCTAGGAGCCCCTCGCTGCACCGCGCGAACGGTCACGCGTCGCCTTTCCGTTCCTTGCCGCCACTAGTCGAGGAGGACGCGTCGGTGTTCCGCTACGCGACGCGTCGCCGTTCCGTTCCTCGCTGCCACTAGTCGAGGAGGACGCGTCGGTGTTCCGCTCCACACCACGACGCGACGCGTCGCCGTTCCGTTCCTCGCCGCCACTAGTCGAGGAGGACGCGTCGGCGTTCTCAATCTCGCCGGCACGCGCATCGGAGGACGCGTCGGCTCCCTGCTACGAGGAGAACGCCGCGCCGCCCGCCGAGCCCCCCAGCCTTGAGGAGCTTTGGAAAGAAATGGATGTCGCCTTGTGGGAGGCTTTGCCTCCAGCAGAGCGCGCCAAAATAGAGGCGGAGAAGAAGGCTGAGGAAGAGAAGCGCACCGCGCAACAAGCTTTCTGGGAGATCTATGTCGCGTCCGAGAGAGTCAAGCAATTGGTTCTTTGGCAGAAGGCTCGTGCGAGGGCCGTGAGGGTGGCGGAGGACGCCCGTGCCGACGCCCTGAGTGCAGTCGGGCCCAAGCGCCTCATCTACGCTTGGCGGTACATGGACCGGGTGCACGCTTCCAGCCAGGAAGAGTACCTGTTGGCGCCGGATCACCACACCGGTGAGATCGCGCTCGCCCGTCGGCAAGCCGCCAATCATCACCTCGCGAGTTGCGAGGCTGAGGAAGAGGCGTTGTGTCGGCGCGCTTGGTAACGGTCGTGCACCAGGGCACTCGTGGCGCGCCGCAAGTGCTCCTGTGAGCGCCGTGGCTTTTAGGAGGAGTATAATTTTTGTTTCGTGAGGCGATCTCATTAGCTTTGGGACGCAAATGATAAATCCCGAACGTTCAGGAATTTTTAGCATCCTTAATTAAGTATGTAAAAGGGAAAGTTTGGAAACGTTATGTATTATTACGCATTTTGCAAGTACGTGCATATAGCACAAACTTTACTATATACTATCGGACTACGCGTCTCTCTCGATATATGCTTGCAGACTGTGCTACTCCCTCCGTCCAGGCCAATAAGTCATCTTTGGTTGTGCACGGTGACCAAGAAGGAGGGAAGACTTGTACACCTAGACGGAGGGCGTACTGCTATTACTTATGTACGTGCAAATGCACGTTTGAACATTACGATGCGGTTTTTGTAAAAGTGGAAAAACAGCACTAGTCAAGCTTGTGAAACGATTCAATGCAAAACAAATGCAAAAGTGCTCGTTTGATTGTTTACTTTTAGCTTGCTTCTCTGTGGTTATTTCTCTGTGCACCGTGACCAAGGAGGAGGAGAAAACGAGAAACGTTAATGTTTATTTGCTAATTAATAGTATTGCATGCAATGAACTAACCACTGCATGTCGTGTTTGAAATCTCAAGTCATTAAAAGCATGCACACTCTTTATCTCTTATTGGTTGATATGTCAAGAAACAAGAAACGAGGTAGAAGTTAATGCACCGCGCCTAAGTGTTTTCAGATTATTTGGTTTTCGTAAGATGACTTACACACCTATATGCACCGCGCCCGAGTGTTTTGAGTAACATTTTATCAGTTAAATCTTTGGTCAAAATTTAGCACAAATTACAATGGTGAGGAATAAACCAGGACGGAGTAGTAGTTTAGAAGCCCAAATAAATGAGTGAGGCGCCTTATTGTTACTCTCCACTTTGACTAATCTTGTGGGAAAAGCTGGGGAAGCCGCCAAAAGAACTGGCCCTAGGAGTAGTAGCTACGGATCGAGCGTGGGAGATGAACCGGAGAAAGTAAATGCAGAGAGATGAAATGCAAAAAAGATGGAGGGATGTGATGGTTGCTTGTCTGTTTATTTTACCAGGCCATTTATTACTGGGAGTGGTTGGGTTTTGTGATATGACGGCTTTACTGCCGCGCCACGAGCGGGGTGAGAGGTGAGACTCCCGTGCAGCGCCGCCCTCTACACTTGTACTACATCGGTCGTGGTTTATTAGTCCCCCATTGAATTTGACTGAAGATTTAACTGACAAAATGTTAGTGCATGTCAACAAAAACTATATCGTTGGATTCGTATTTGAACATAGTTTTGAATGATATAATTTTAGGTGACATGCATCAGTATTTATCGTACTATATATAATGTTAGTTCAATTTTTGGTCGTACTAATCTATAGTAGTAAGGTGCCCGTGCATTGCACCGAAGAGTGAAATGCATTGATCGGGGAGTTGTTTATTTTGACAAAGGATGTGGGGGTCATCTCATGTGTAACGGGTATCAATAGGTTTCTTCGGATATTATCTCATCTGTAGAGCTCACAAACATCCGGGTGAAATAGATAAAAAGGTATCTTTTGCAAACAAAAGCGTTCAACTGTTCAACCTGCATCCAAAACTTGTGAAGAAATAACACTTATTGTGCTTTGCAAGAAATGATCTTTAAGAATTAGTTTTTGAGTATCGATTGTTATACATGTTGGCTATAGATGGCATGGCACTTTCTTATGGTCAACAGTTGGCTATACTATTAAGTAATATTAACCATGCCCTTATACACCTGGACGGAGGGATTAAATCAGGATGACTTGCAAGGGGGCAGAGGAGATGTAAGAAATGGTTCATCGTAAGTCTTTCACCAGTACTGTAGTAAAAATTCATACATGGAAGATTCTAGACTAAACCATAAACGGATACACTTTTATTCATGCGTGATACTCCAATAGAGCAAGATCCTGCATGGAAGTCTCCACATGCTTAGACAGCGGATTACATTGAGCGAAGACTAATGATCAACATTTAACTTGATAATGCGTATTTTTTTAGAAGAACAGGGAGGCTCCTCCCCGGTTCCATTATCAAATGAAACCCAAAGTGTCTTGCATTAGCTCACTGAGAGGAGCAGTTCAAAGGAAGGACTGCGGCGAAAGCCACTCAAGTTTAATGACAAGCTTACAGAATCAAAAGCGGCAAAGACATGCGCCATAAGCGCCCACACACACACTACATGTTTTCTAAGTGCACTTGATAATGCGTATGTCCAGGTGAACCTCCTTGGAGTCCCCGTGCACTGAGTCGGCGGGTAAAGGATAGAACGGATGCCATGGGTTTTCCAAGTCCACATTGGTAGGATAGTCCCAGCTCCTCAGATTCCAAGTCTGTCCGATGAGGCCGGTTTCGCCGCCCAGGTGACCCGGAGGGGTAGTAACATTGACCTTGCACCCGTACACCTGCCTCGTGTCAGTGTCAGCGTCAGCGGCGACGCCCCTGACGCACGCTACAAAGACGGGGCGGCGGCCTGCGCGGGCCTCACTGGTGCCCACGATCAAGAGGAAGATGCTGCCATCCTCCTCCGAGACTAGCAGGCGGCGGCGATCCTCCAGCGACTCCGGCATGGTGAACCAGTAGCACGTGTCGTACTTGATGTTCTCCGCCAAGGGCCAGCAGTGACCACCGCACGCATTCATGAGGTGATGCACCATGTCCGCCACTGAGGCACAAAATGGCATCGGGCACTCATAGCAGTGGACGAAGGGCTCCTTGGAGGCATCGACCAGGCCATCCATGAAACGGGAGTGGCTGTAGGGGACGTTGCGCCAGTTGAATATGTGAGCAAGTTACTACGAGATTTAATCCGAAAAAGAACAAAATAAATCATGACGGCTATAACAAAGATGAAACTAATCATGTGGACTAGCATAGTAGTAGGATACAGAGTAGAAACATGAATTCTACCACGATTTCAAACAGGAAGGACAGAAACACATACGGTGCAGCGGGAGCAGCACCGTTGGCATTGAGGTTGTCGCCCATGTCGTTGAGGAAGAGGTTGCTTAGGTTGGGGAAGAAGTCGTTGATACGTCTCCGTCGTATCTACTTTTCCAAACACTTTTGCCCTTGTTTTGGACTCTAACTTGTATGATTTGAATGGAACTAACCCGAACTGACGCTGTTTTCAGCATAACTGCCATGGTGTTGTTTTATGTGCAGAAAACAAAAGTTCTCAGAATGACCTGAAACTCCATGGAATATCTTAGAATAAATAATAAAAAATCCTCGCCAAAGATGAAGGCCAGGGGGCCCACACCCTGTTCACGAGGGTGGGGGCGCGCCCCTCCCCCCTGGGCGCGCCCCCTACCTCGTGGGCCCCCTGGTGGCCCTCCAACGCCAACTCCAACTCCATATATTGGCTTTCAGGGAGAAAAAAATTAGAGAGAAAGTTTCATCGCGTTTTACGATACGGAGCCGCTGCCAAGCCCTAATCTCTCTCGGGAGGGCTGATCTGGAGTCCGTTCGGGGCTCCGGAGAGGGGGATTCGTCGCCGTCGTCATCATCAACCATCCTCCATCACCAATTTCATGATGCTCACCGCCGTGCGTGAGTAATTGCATCGTAGGCTTGCTGGACGGTGATGGGTTGGATGAGATTTATCATGTAATCGAGTTAGTTTTGTTAGGGTTTGATCCCTAGTATCCACTATGTTCTGAGATTGATGTTGCTATGACTTTGCTATGCTTAATGCTTGTCATTAGGGCCCGAGTGCCATGATTTCAGATCTGAACCTATTATGTTTTCATGAATATATATGTGTGTTCTTGATCCTATCTTGCAAGTCTATAGTCATCTACTATGTGTTATGATCCGGCAACCCCGAAGTGACAGTAATCGGGACCACTCCCGGTGATGACCATAGTTTGAGGAGTTCATGTATTCACTATGTGCTAATGCTTTGTTTCGGTTCTCTATTAAAAGGAGGCCTTAATACCCCTTAGTTTCCAATAGGACCCCGCTGCCACGGGAGGGTAGGACAAAAGATGTCATGCAAGTTCTTTTCCATAAGCACGTATGACTATATACGGAATACATGCCTACATTACATTGATGAACCGGAGCTAGTTCTGTGTCACCCTATGTTATAATTGTTACATGACGAACCACATCCGGCATAATTATCCATCGCTAATCCGGTGCCTACGAGTTTTCCATATACTGGTTTATGCTTATTTACTTTTCCGTTGCTACTGTTACAATCACTACAAAATACCAAAAACATTACTTTTTCTGTCTTTACTTTTGTTACCGTTACCGCCACTATCATATTACTTTGCTACTAAACACTTTGCTACAGATATTAAGTTTCCAGGTGTGGTTGAATTGACAACTCAGCTGCTAATATTTGAGAATATTCTTTGGCTCCCCTTGTGTCGAATCAATAAATTTGGGTTGAATACTCTACCCTCGAAAACTGTTGCGATCCCCTATACTTGTGGGTTATCAAGACCTTTTTCTGGCGCCGTTGCCGGGGAGCATAGCTCTATTCCTTGAGTCACTTGGGATTTATATCTGCTGGACACTATGAAGAACTTGAAAGACGCTAAGACAAAAATTTATCCCTCAACTACGAGGGGAGGTAAGGAACTGCCATCTAGCTCTGCACTAGATTCTCCTTCTGTTATGAGTAAGTTTGGGACACGTAAACCTACTACTGCTATTGATTCTGATATGTCGCATGTTATTGATGATGCCACTTCTGCTATGCATGATACTTATGATGAAACTACTTCTATGCTTGATACTACTGCGCCACTCGGTGAATTTCTTGATGAGCAAATTGCTAGGTCTAGAGAAAGAGAAATTATTGAACCTGAACACGATGATGTTAGTGATGATGAGCCTATGCCTGCTATTCCTGAGGGTTATATTTTTAGTGCTGAATCTTTTGAAGCTATTGTTGCTTGCCAGGATAGTCTTGAACGTAAGAGGTTGCTAATTAAGTGGAGTAAAGAATCTTTTAGAGGTAGGATGAGACCCGACCCTGCTTTTGCTACTTCACCTATCTGTGTTCCTGATTATGATTATTATGATATTTTTGTCGATCCAGATATAATTATTTTGGTTGAATCTGATCCTTTTTATGGCTATGAATCTGAAACTGTTGTGGCACATCTTCGTAAGTTAGATGATATAGCTGCCCTGTTTACTAATAACCTGAGATCGCGCCACTTTTATATACTCAAAATATTTTCGTTCTCATTAAAGGGTGATGCTAAGAAATGGTTTAATTCTCTTGATCCTGGTTGTGTGCAAAGTCCCTAGGATATGATTTATTACTCTCTGCTAAATATTTCCCTGCTCATAAGAAACAAGCTGCTTTGAGGGAAATATACAATTTTGTGCAAATTGTAGAAGAGAGTCTCCCACAAGCTTGGGGGGGGGGGGGCTTCTCAAGTTACTTAATGCTTTGCCTGATCATCCTCTTAAGAAACCTGAAATATTTGATATCTTTTATAATGGACTAACTGATGCTTCCAGAGATTACCTGGATAGTTGTGCTGGTTCTCTTTTCAGGGAAAGAACACCGGATGACGCTGAACTTCTATTGAATAATATGTTGGCTAATGAAAATAATTGGGCACCTATCGAGCCACCTCCTGAGCCAACTCCTGAGCCAGCTCCTGAGCCTATTACCGAGCCTATTCCTAAACCAACTCCGAAGAAGAGAGGTGTTCTATTTCTCAGTCCCGAAGATATGCAAGAGGCAAAGAAATCTATGAAAGAAAAAGGTATTAAAGCTGAAGATGTTAAGAATTTACCTCCTATTGAAGAAATACATGGTCTTAATTTACCACCTATTGAAGAAGTATATGATCTCAATTACTTATTTACTGAAGAACCTCCCGATATCCCGACACAGGTAGTAAAGGTAAATTCTCTCTATAGGTATGATAAAGCTGAAGTTCCTCCTACTAAAATTGCTAGTCAGTGCTTGGATGAGTTTGATGACTTTATGTTTAAGCAAGATGACTTTAATACTTATTTTGGTAGACAATTAAAACAGAATACCTTTATGATTAAACGCTTGAGTGATTATATGGCTGATATTAGAGGTGAACTTAAACTTGTTAGCAAACATGCTTCTATGGTTACCACTCAAGTAGAACAACTACTTAAAGCTCAGAAAGAAGTGCTTGATGAAATGAATAGTAAGAAAAATGATTATGCTGTTAGAGTGGCTACTAGAACTGGTAGAATGACTCAGGAAACTTTGTATCCTGAAGGCCACCCTAAGAGAATCGAGTAAGATTCTCAGAGAAATAATATCGATATGCCTAGTTCTTCTAAGAGGAAGAAAAAGAAAAATGATAGGACTGTGCAAACTTCTAGTGAACCTATTGCTGAACCACCTGATAATCCAAATGATATCTCTATGTCTGATGCTGAAACACAATCAGGTGATGAACATGAACCTAGTGATAATGTTAATGATAATGTTCATGTTGATGCTCAACCCAGTAATGATAATGATGTAGAAGTTGAACCTGTTGTTGATCTTGATAACCCACAATCAAAGAATCAACATTATGATAAAAGAGACTTTGTTGCTAGGAAACATGGTAAAGAAAGAGAACCATGGGTTCAGAAACCCATGCCTTTTCCTCCCAAACAATCCAAGAAAAAGGATGATGAGGATTTTGAGCGCTTTGCTGAAATGATTAGACCCATCTTTTTGCGTATGTGATTGACTAATGTGCTCAAAACAAATCCTTATGCTAAGTATATGAAGGATATTATTACTAATAAAAGAAAGATACCTGAAGCTGAAATTTCCACCATGCTTGCTAATTATACTTTTAAGGGTGGAATACCAAAGAAAGTTGGAGATCCCGGAGTGCCTACTATACCATGCTCCATTAAGAGAAATTATGTTAAAATTGCTTTATGTGATCTTGGAGCCGGTGTTAGTGTTATGCCTCTCTCTTTATATCGTCGACTTGACTTGAATAAGTTGACACCTACTGAAATATCTTTGCAAATGGCTGATAAATCAACTGCTATACCTGTCGGTATTTGTGAGGATGTGCCTGTTGTGGTTGCAAACGTTACTATTTTAACGGACTTTGTTATTCTTGATATTCCCGAGGATGATAGTATGTCTATTATTCTTGGAAGACCCTTCCTTAATACTGCAGGGGCTGTTATTGATTGCAACAAAGGCAATGTCACTTTTCATGTTAATGGTAATGAGCATACGGTGCATTTTCCGAGGAAACAACCTCAAGTTTATAGTATCAACTCTATTGGAAAAATTCCATTGATTATATTTGGAGGTTTTGAATTTCCTCTCCCTACTGTCAAGAAAAAGTATGATATTCTTATTGTTGGGGATTTTCATATCCCCGTTGAGGTAACTTAGTGTCATTCGAAATTTCTCCGGTTCCGGGATTATTCGGAATGAGTTTGTTAACAAGACTTGATCAACCTTGTTAGCGGGTTCATTTTGATGATCACGAGATGGATGAAACTAGAAGCACAACCTTCTGTACCCTCTTTACATTTTCTGTTATTTAGTAGAAATAAAGTAAAATAGTATTTTTCTATCTGTTTCCTGACTTATCCGTGCAATATAAAAATATCCCGAAAATAAAAGTCCTCAGAATGCCATGCCAATTTAATATGATTTTTTCGGGAATATTTGAGAATTTACTGTGCAAAAATTACCACGGGGGGAGCTACCACCTGGCCACGAGGGTGGAGGGCGCGCCCTACCCCCTAGGCGCGCCCCCTGCCTCGTGGGCCCACGGTGGCCCTCCTCCACTTATTCCTGCACCCATCTTCTTTCTCTGTCTCACACAAACACGAAAAACCAACTCAAGCACGAGTTCCAGCCCCCGTTGCTGTGATTTTCGATCTCCTTGCTCAAAGAACCTCTCGCAAAACTGCTTGGGGAGATTGTTCCTTGGTATGTGAGTCCTCCATTGGTCCAATTAGTTTTTGTTCTAGTGCTTTATTCATTGCAAATTTGTGCTGCATAGGTGACCATGTTCTTGAGCTTGCATGTCAAATTTATATGGTTCCAAGTAGTTCTAATGCTTGATATAGGCCCTAGGCACTTGTGAGAGTTGTTACTATCAATTTTATTGAAGTTGGTTCACTTTTATTTGAAGTTACTAAAAATTTCAGAAATTTTTCAGAGGAAACAATATGCTTAGGAGGATGTTTCAAGGTGGTCCTTCAAGGAAGAAAGGCCCCAGGCTTGCAATACGTGATGCTGACGAGGAACCACCAAGAGACGCACTCGTGAGGCCCTGTCAATGGCCCTCAGAAAATTTTATGAATCAAGTGGGAATTAAAGAAGAATTCTACGCATATGTGCGTAATGCCGGTTTTGAGGACTTTGAAGCTGATAAATGCCCACAGTATCGTTACCTCACAAGTTCATTTGTGGGGAGGTTTGATTTTACAACTTCGCGTAATTCTCCTTCAGTCATGTTTGACCTTTATGACAAATCTTATACCATGGACTTAGAGGATTTCACTCTTGCATGGAAACTTCATCTTGGGGTAGTATCCGGGATCCCCCTAAATCTGAATATAGAGACTTTCTTGCTGGAATAACTATGGGGGAATCTAGAGATATAGCGCAGGCCACTATAGGGAGCATTCACTTTCCTGCTATACATTATTTTGCTCTCTTCATTGGTAGATGTATAACTGCTAAGGATGAAGCATGTCACATGTGTGCCCCTGATCTCAGCATTCTTAGAAGTGTTGTGTTAGGAGACCAATCTTATCATTTGGGCGCCATTGTAGCTCGTAGGTTGCATCAGAATAGGCATAGCGGAGATTTCCTTGGAGGAATTTATGCAACCCGCTTAGCTAATTTTCTTGATGTAGACATTCGTGAGGGTGATATGGAGTTACCCTCTTCTTATTTAGATCTTGATTCTATATTTTCCCACCAGTTCATTGAGAGGACTGGACCACCTTACCAGTATCGACTAATCTTTAACAAACGACATGTGGTCCATGTTGCTCTTCCTGCTCCTACCTTCTTTAGTTTTTAGGTGAGAGGAAGATATATTATTACTAGAGACGAGGCAGATGAGTACGAAAGGAGAGTGGAGGCTGCTCGACTCCACGCTACAGCTCAGGCGGCGATAGCCGCTGCATCACACTACGACCCCAACTTCACCTACGGATATCCGCCAGGCCACCCCTGGCAATAGACCAACTTAGGCCAAAAGCCTAGGCTTGGGGGAGTACGTATTTCCCACCGACATTACATTCATGTTCACACACACTCATTGCTAGATGTCGGTGCTCATACTTTTTCACTGTAATATCCATGCTAGTTTAATTTTCTTTTTCCTGCTTTCTTCTTGTGTGTTTGATAAACCTTAAGAAAAAAAATTAGTTAGTTTACTTTCCATGCTTGTAGTAGAATTAAAAAGAAAACCCAAAAATATTTCCCGTTCTTCTTTTACTTGTTGGGAGCTTTCCCGTGTAAATAGTTTTTATTTCTTTTTCTTTCTTTGGGGGTCGAGAAGACCATATTGAAAATGCTTAGTGGCTCTCATATGCATGATTGTTTATTTATACCTAGAGCCCATATTACTTGTCTTCTCTCTTGAGTTGAAAGCTTGCAGATTCCAGCTTAGTCCAATGCACGTGCACTCTTATTATTATATACACCGTTCGATCGTGCAAGTGAAAGGCAATAATGATGATATATGATGAACTTATTGGGAAGAGAAAAGCTGGTATGAACTTGACCTCTCTTGTTTTTGTAAATATGATGATTCATTGTTCTTGATTCAGCTATTATGAAGTAAACATATTTGCAATGACATTTAGAGACTATAGTTGTTTGTGCCATGCTTGATTAGCTATGAGTTATATTGGTCTACCTTGCGTGCCAACATGCTATTAGAATGATTATGATGTGGTATGATGGGGTGGTATCCTCCTTTAAATGTATTGAGTGACTCGACTTGGCACATGTTCACACATGTAGTTGAATCAAATCAACATAGCCTTCATGATATTTATGTTCATGGTGGATTATATCCTACTCATGCTTATATTCGGTGTAAATTAATTTTAATGCATATTTACGACTGTTATCGCTCTCTCAGTTGGTCGCTTCCCAGTCTTTTGCTAGCCTTCACCTGTACTAAGCGGGAATACTGCTTGTGCATCCAAACTTCTTAAACCCCCAAGTTATTCCATATGAGTCCACTATACCTACCTATATGCGATATTTACATGCCGTTCCAAGTAAATTTGTATGTGCCAAACTCTAAACCTTCAAATAAACATTCTGTTTTGCATGCTCAAATAGCTCATGTGTCAACTAGAGCTGCCCTTATCTTCCATTTTAGGTGGGTTATTCTCAAGAGGAGTGGACTCCGCTCCTCATTCATGAGAAAATGGCTGGTATTCGGGATGCCCAGTCCCATGCTTTATGCAAACTAAATCAAAATAACTGCAAACAAAACTCCCCTTGGGACCCGTTGAATGTTGGAGGCACTCGTTGTTTCGAGCAAGCCATGGATTGATGCTTGTGGAGGAGGGGGAGTATAACCTTTACCATTCTGTTTGGGAACCGCCTATAATCTGTTTAGCATGGAAGATATCGTCGTCTTTTAGTTGTTATGTTGACAATGAGAGTATGCCGCTCAAAATATAATTTATCTCTATTTCAAAACCGAGCTCTGGCACCTCTACAAATCCCTGCTTCCCTCTGCGAAGGGTCTATATATTTACTTTTTATGTTGAGTCATCACCCTTCTTATTAAAAAGCACCCGCTGGAGAGCACACTGTCGTTTGCATTCATTATGATTGGTTTATATTGGGTATGACTTGACTGGATCTCTTTTACCATGAATTACAATGTTTAGTCAGTCCTCGATCTTTAAAGGTGCTCTGCATTTATGTTTTGCGGTCTCAGAAAGGGCTAGCGAGATGCCATTTTGTTATATCATGTTATAATTATTTTGAGAAAGTGTTGTCATCCGAGTTTTATTATTATGGCTCGCTAGCTGATTATGCTATTGATATTAGTAATTGTGAGACCTACGTGTTATTGTGAGTATAGTTAGTTCATAATAATTGCTGAAACTTGAATGTTGGCTTTTCATGTTTACAACAACAAGAGCAAACAGAGTTTGTGAAAGTTTTTCTTTTTCTCTTTCAGTTTCTCAACTGAATTGCTTGAGGACAAGCAAGGGTTTAAGCTTGGGGGAGTTGATACGTCTCCGTCGTATCTACTTTTCCAAACACTTTTGCCCTTGTTTTGGACTCTAACTTGTATGATTTGAATGGAACTAACCTGGACTGACGCTGTTTTCAGCAGAACTGCCATGGTGTTGTTTTATGTGCAGAAAACAAAAGTTCTCAGAATGACCTGAAACTCCACGGAATATCTTAGAATAAATAATAAAAAATCCTCGCCAAAGATGAAGGCCAGGGGGCCCACACCCTGTTCACGAGGGTGGGGGGCGCGCCCCTCCCCCCGGGCGCGCCCCCTACCTCGTGGGCCCCCTGGTGGCCCTCCGACGCCAACTCCAACTCCATATATTGGCTTTCGGGGAGAAAAAAATCAGAGAGAAAGTTTCATCGTGTTTTACGATACGGAGCCGCCGCCAAGCCCTAATCTCTCTCAGGAGGGCTGATCTGGAGTCCGTTCTGGGCTCCGGAGAGGGGGATTCATCGTTGTCGTCATCATCAACCATCCTCCATCACCAATTTCATGATGCTCACCGCCGTGTGTGAGTAATTGCATCGTAGGCTTGCTGGACGGTGATGGGTTGGATGAGATTTACCATGTAATCGAGTTAGTTTTGTTAGGGTTTGATCCCTAGTATCCACTATGTTCTGAGATTGATGTTGCTATGACTTTGCTATGCTTAATGCTTGTCACTAGGGCCCGAGTGCCATGATTTCAGATCTGAACCTATTATGTTTTCATGAATATATGTGTGTTCTTGATCCTATCTTGCAAGTCTATAGTCACCTACTATGTGTTATGATCCGGCAACCCCGAAGTGACAATAATCGGGACCACTCCCGGTGATGACCATGGTTTAAGGAGTTCATGTATTCACTATGTGTTAATGCTTTGTTCTGGTTCTCTATTAAAAGGAGGCCTTAATATCCCTTAGTTTCCAATAGGACCCCGCTGCCACGGGAGGGTAGGACAAAAGATGTCATGCAAGTTCTTTTCCATAAGCACGTATGACTATATACAGAATACATGCCTACATTACATTGATGAACTGGAGCTAGTTCTGTGTCACCCTATGTTATAACTATTACATGACGAACCACACCCGGCATAATTATCCATCGCTAATCCGGTGCCTACGAGTTTTCCATATACTGGTTTACGCTTATTTACTTTTCCGTTGCTACTGTTACAATCACTACAAAATACCAAAAACATTACTTTTTCTGTCTTTACTTTTGTTACCGTTACCGCCACTATCATATTACTTTGCTACTAAACACTTTGCTGCAGATATTAAGTTTCCAGGTGTGGTTGAATTGACAACTCAGCTGCTAATATTTGAGAATATTCTTTGGCTCCCCTTGTGTCGAATCAATAAATTTGGGTTGAATACTCTACCCTCGAAAGCTATTGCGATCCCTTATACTTGTGGGTTATCAGTCGTCGTCAGTGAAGTCATGGCTGCCAGCAGTCGCGAGAGTGCGCTCCCCAGATTTCAACATCGCCCACCGAATGGAGCGCAGGAGGGAGTGGCTGTAGGGGGGACGTTGCGGCTGCCGAATGGAGCGCAGGAGTAGCACACGAAGCAGTAGATGGTGTCCTTACTAGTACTCCCTAGTCTCTATCTATATATATCTATATATATATCTACTCTTATAGAAAACCGAGTTGGTGATGATGGTGTGTCGTGCAATGCACGGGCATCTTGCTTTTTTTTTTGCATATAAGTCCAAACACCACGTAGTCACGGTCTTTGAGCATGGGTCGTAGTCGTTCCACGATCGGGCATCGAAGTTTGTAACTATTTTAGATTAGAATATACTACTCCTCCGGTGCTAGTAGTAGAGCAGAGTCCTACTCTACTACTCTACTCTAGCAAGCTAGGGCATAGTACTGTAGTAGGTACTGTAGGGAGTACCAGTACTGTGATCGCTCAAGCAAGTTGTCTGGCATCGATATGACCCTACACTGTTGGTATGTGTCTCGTAAGTCAAGCGGCATGTTGTAGTCATCATCACCTGTCCACTTCCCGCAGCACATATTCGCTTCTCCATCTTTGTCCGCACATAATCTCGTCCAAGCTTCCATCCCCGCTAAGGCGCCTCCCCCCCCCTCGTCCAAAACCCAAGCACTAACAATGGCAGAGCTGAGCAGCGTCCGCCGAAAGAGTGGCTAGAATTCGCTCCCCACAGAGGTAATCAAGCTCATTGTTTCGCGTGTGGACAATCTCGGTACCATGCCGCTCGCCGCGTGCTCGTCGGGGTTGTACCTTTTACTCAAAGCCCTCAGGCCGGAGCTTTTTAAGCCAACTCCTTGCTTGCCGATGCCGCCTGATCTTCAGAAACGGCATGTCACGCAGCATAACGATCGTAGGGTGGCGAGCATCAACCCCCTTCACTGCGATCCGATCCCCGTCAGCCTCAGCTACATTAACGGTATGTACTGTGTCGACATGAACACGTCTTGGATGGTGCTCGTCGACGGTCGCGGCAGGTGGATGCTCGTGGAGGTCTACACCCGGCGATTGATCCCCCTTCCTTCGATTAACACTGCACTGCTTTGGCACCGCGGCCCAGAATACTCGGAATCTTACAGTAGCCAACATGATACCAAGTTTGATTTGCTCAAGGTTGTAATCTGCCAAGTGCCCACAAGATCTGGGAATTATAAAGATTTCAGGCTAATTGCGTTCTTCAACCGCGGTCTCGCCTATCTGACAGGTCACTGCGGTAAGTGGATAAATCTGCACATCCATCGCAGGATCATACATCCTCCATGGTTCTCTGATGCCATTGAACACAAGGGCTTCATTTACGCTGTCGACTCCTTCTATGGCTGGACGTATTGCTGGCCTACTCCAGTCATCGCTACAAACGGCTGTTATAGCAGTATGTTACCTTCCTATGATATCATGATGGCTTGCTTATATTACTGTCAACATTTACTGAAAAAATATTCATGCTCATAACATGCTGTTCTTAAGATTGACTAAATCAAGAGCCCTTTTTTATTTGACTCCAACTTGATATGATGTTGTAGGCCGCCTGGTGTCCCTACCCTTCCTAATCCTAGAACCTTCCAAAGAAAAGCAGCATGGCAGTTGCAGGTGGTTCCTGACTCGATCAGACGACGACGAAAGATTGATGATCGTTCGCACGTACCGGACGTGTTGTTTCGTGGAATACAATCACAGTCACTGCAAGGTCTTTGAGCAGGATCCCAGCTTCTCTGGGCCTTCAAGAATTTTTGACTGGAGGCTGGTAAGTAGCCTTGGCACACACTCTCTGTTTGTCGGACTGAATTATCCGATTAACTAGGAGATAACCGACGGCAAGGATCATGATGGCAGCGCGGTTTCGTTCATCAGGCAAAACTGTATGTACACAACGTACCATGCGTCTCTGCATGCACCATACCCTGATATGTGCCGCCACGCTCTGCAACCCAAAGTAGGAGAGAGGGTCGCAAGTATCAGACTTCGACCTGCTGGCTGGAGTTTCCCCCATCAGGCACCCATCTGGTTCAAGCCGTCAGCCAATCTCCACAGCTTAATAAATAGTAACGTCTAACTGAGCCTGTTAGTTAGATGCGTACACTTGGTGTAGCAGGTCTTTATTTAGTTTGATGCATACACTTGTTCTTTTTTGGTAGCCCTTTTGTAATGATGGCTGATGTTTGGTTTGGAAGAGAGAGCTGCGTCTTCACTCTTCTGGCCTGCTTATTGCTTCTGTTGCACCCCCAGCCCTAGTTGCTGCTGCTGCTGTTTTCAATGTACACTTAGTAGTATATTTCATCTGTTGGTTGAATATAAATGTGTTGTTAGAACGACAAACACAATGTTTTGGAAGTCATTGCACGGTTCGATCCTTTAGTGCCCCGTACCGTACGTAGCTCATACTATTTTTCGTACGAAACACATTTTCCACTTGTTGATAACATGCAGCCCACTGATGAAGGCCCAATAGAGAAGCCCATAATTAATTGGAAGGGACGCTCTCACATGAATCCGGCCCAGGTACATGCTCATGGTCCCCTAAACATAAATAAGTAAATAAATAAATAAAGCTAAATGCTCATGCACCAGTTCTTTGGGAAAATAGGTAGCCCAGTATTTCTTTTTGAAGAATACCCAAGCTAGGCCTATTTGTTTTCTCCGAATTACTGGGCTGCAAATCTTTCAAGACGAGCAAATGGGATATTAGTTTTTTTTGAATTTTGTTCTTCACTGATATCTTATACGTATTTTATTGGATTTAACATGACATAGTACTAACTTATTTTTAAATTTGTTTTAGTATGGCTATTAATTTTTGGATTAAGAATATTTCGTTTTCCAGCAAAAGTTTCCCACATATTTAGTTAATTTTTTGACCCTGGTACTGACCAGAAAATGGCCGGCAATTCTAAAAATGGAAAACGGGCTGCAATAAATTCCATATGAATTAGAAAATAAGTAAACATTATAAAATAATAGCAAATGGGCTGTACACGCCACATATTTCGAGGCTGACTTGTTTACGCAAGGCTTTGTCAGTGAACACACGATTCTAGCCATCGTGCTTCTTCAATCTCTGATCTTCCTGCTCCAGCCGCCTAAACTAGCGCCGGCGGGACTGCCTGCTCCCTCCTTTTGTGGCCCGCTGTGATGCCGCGCAGGCTTCCCCGGCCCACCCTACTCCCTCCGCTGGCCTGGCCGCACACAATCAACTGCCTCCTTATTACGCGAAAAAAATGATTCCTCCCACTAACATTTGGGGCGTACCGGTTGGGAGGCTGACCTGTGGGCCTACTACGTTGATGCGTACGCAGGGCTTGTCAACTTAGTCAACAAACGATTCTAGCAGCAGTAACCGTTGGATTTGAATCGAACGGTCCTGCTGCTTCTTCAATCGCTGCTCTTCTTGCAACGGCCGCCCGAACCAGCGCCCGAGAAACCGCCTACTCCTGCCTCCAGTGGCCGGCTATGCTGTCTTTGAGGCCTCATCGCCCCTACTACTCCCACCGCTAGCCAGGCCCTGCGGCGATGGCAGCCTCACACCGTAGCCGAACCAGTGAACCCTGGTACTCCTCTCCGCGTGGGCATCCACTGCCGCGTCTTCCCCGGCTCCGCGTCTTCCCCTTCCTAGGCCTCGCCGTCGTCCACCGCCTTGGTGCTCTCGGCGCGACGTGGTTAATGTGGTCAACGACATTCCATCGGGAGAGTACTGTACGTGTAGAGGCTGACAGCTGGGTCCACGGCCACAACCCAGTTTTTTTGTGATTTGCCAAGTAAGTCGCTTTGTCAGGCCTGTTGGGTTGCAAATCTTTCAAGACGAGGAGAGCTTTCATTCGGCTGGCCGAGAAAATGGCCCATCGGTAATGAGAAATGGGATGTACATTTTTAAAACACATCAAACCGGCAGTTAGTTTCAAATATCTTTTTTTTTCATTTCGAGATTTTAAATTACATTAATTTTTATGCGTGGAGAATTTGTTGGATTTTATATTGATATACATTTATTTTTAAAACCAGTTTGAATGTGAGTCGAAATTTCGGGATTAAAAACAGTTTGGACCGCACCGAAATATGCAAAATTTCGTATATGTTTTTAACCGTGGCCACAATATGGGCTGTAATGCTAACAAAAAGAATATGGGCTCCAAAAAAACCCTTAAGAATTAGCAAATGGGCTGTAAATTATTAAAAATAATGGCAGATGGGCTGTATGCTGTTTTCCACAGATTTGAAGCTTTCCTAAAAAAAGGTTGACGCACAAGCAGTGACTGTTGGATGGCCATCCAACGGCCGTCGTGCTTCTTCAATCTCTGCTCTTCCTGCTCCAGCCACTCAAACAAGCGCCGGCGGGACTGTCTGCTCCCTCCTCCCCGCGGCCGGCTCTGACAGCTCGGACCCACCAGCTATATCTGCCTCCTTATTACGCACAAAAAAATGAATACTCCCCCTGTTAGCTGGGACCCAGTATAGTGGCAGGCTGACTTGTGGGCCTACTAAGTTGACGGGGACGGAGGCTTTGTCAACTTAGTCAATATGCACGATTCTAGCTCCAGTGACCGTATGATGTCCATCCAACGGCCGTAGTGCTTCTTCAACCTCTGGTCTTCTTGCTCCAGCCGCCAAACCAGCGCCGGTCGTGCCTCGTGCTCCTGCCTCCCGTGGCCGGCTGCGATGCGGCGGAGGCCTCACCGCCCCCTACTACTCTCACCGCTGGCCAGGCCATCCCTCTACTCACCCACACCCCCTGTTATTCTGCGGCGACGGCAGCCTCACACCGCAGCGAACCAGTGAACCCTCGTACTCCTCTACGCGTGGGCATCCACTACCGCGTCTTCCCCGGCTCCTCGTCGTCCCCTTCCTAGGCCTCGCCGTCGTCCACCGCCCTGGTGCTCTCGGCGCGGCGTGGTCAATGTGGTCAAGGAACGACTTCCATCGGACGTGGACTGTACGTGGAGAGGCTGACAGTTGGGTCATCGACCGCAGCAAGGAAGTGCCTCCTTATTACACGCAAAATAATTATTCCTCCACCTGACAGCGGGGACCCACCGGACGGGCCACCATATTTCACAAAAAAAACGTTTCCCCCCTGACTGCTGGGACCCACCAGCTACACCTTCGCATGCAAGGAAGTGCGTCCGGGCAAAAAAACGATTCGCCCCCCTGACTGCTGGGACCCACCAGCTACATCTTCGAACGCAAGGAAGTGCGTCCGGGCAAAAAAAAAACGATTCGCCCCCCTGACTGCTGGGA
Organism: Triticum dicoccoides; assembly: GCF_002162155.2. Lineage (NCBI taxonomy): Eukaryota > Viridiplantae > Streptophyta > Magnoliopsida > Poales > Poaceae > Triticum > Triticum dicoccoides. Next base: position 254,328,811 of record NC_041383.1, read on the forward strand.
CCCACCAGCTACATCTTCGCACGCAAGGAAGTGCCTGACAGTCGGGACCCACCTGGTCGAAGCGTACGTAGCGTTGTCATTCTGGTTGCGTACGTGTACGTACATAGTGGTCGATGTAGAGGCGCGCACATGTTGTAGATGTAGAGGCGCGCACGTGTCGTAGTAGAGGCGTGCACGTAGCATGTACACGTACGTACATCGGTGAGGGTGCAAGAAAGAAAATACGGCCACGTACGTACATACAGGCAGGGTCTCTGACGCCTATCGCGCATACGTACATGGCTGGGTCGGAACGGAGAAACAACGTCGTCGTCGTGTTCATGGGGAGCCAACTGGCTGGGTCGGAATGGAATGCATGGTCGTGTTCATCGGGAGGGCTTAGACAGAACAGGCGATGGAAACGAGGCCTGGCGTACCGCACAACGGAGGAAACGGCCTTGTGTTCGACCGGCCACGTTCGAAACGGGGTCCTGTTGATCGGGAGGGGCCTGGCGTACCGCAAAACGGAGGAAATGGACCTCCTACGGTCGAAACGGGGGTCCTGTTGATCGGGAAGGGTGTGGCGTACCGCAAAACGGAGGAAACGGACCTCCTACGGTCGAAACGGGGGTCCTGTTCATCGGGAGGGGTGTGGCTACCGCAAAACAGACAAAACGGACTTGTGTTGGAGCGCTACGGTCGAAACGGGGGGGGAGGGGGGAGGCGTGTGGCATACCGCAAAACGGGACTCCACGGGATACTGTTCATCTCCACCGTCGACCTCCTCCAGCCTCCACGGGCTCCTGTTCATCCAGCCTCCACCGCGCGCTACTCCACCGGCTACTGTTCAACCACCCCTCCATGGGCACCCCTCCACCGTCTACTATTCATCCAGCCCTCCACACCATGAGGTCCTGTTCAACCACCCCTCCATGGGCACCCCTCCACCGTCTACTGTTCATCCAGCCCTCCACACCACGGGGTCCTGTTCAACCACCCCTCCACGGCCACTCCTCCATCGTCTACTGTTCATCCAGCCCTCCACACCATGGGTTCCTGTTCATCCAGAGGCAACGCCACCGCTCACTGTTCATCCAAACCCCCCTGCAACGCTCACTGTTCATCCCAGAGGCAGCATCGATCGGCTTCAGTTAGCAACAGTAACGAAGGAATCGCTCCATCGGGTTCAGTTAACAGCCATCGATTGATCGCTCGGGTTCAGTAACGCGTAGCCTGCAGTGCAATCGCTCGAGTTCAGTTAGAGCCCAACGCCTCGCTCGGCTTCAGTTAGAGCCAACGCCTCGCACACACGCGCGTATGTACGAGAGAAACGTGCATCGCTCTCCCACCGTAACCGGCAACTCCCCGAAATTTTCCTCCCCCTCGCTTCTACCACGGTTTTTTCCATCATGGATGGCCCAAAGAATGTCATGCAGCTGCGTCTCCGGCCCGCCCAGGACGAACAGCCCATTTTTTGTCATGATTTTTTGTCATAGAAGTAGGAGCCCACTACACCTATGATGATATCGGGTTTTGTCACAATTATCGTCATAGAAGTGTCATATGTATGACATAAAAAAATTTCGTTCGGCCCAAAATGTCACGGATGTGTCTTTTTTTTTGTAGTGCGTCAAAATGGCATTCCTTAATGGTTTCCTTAAGGAAGAATTGTATATGATGCAGCCAGAAGGTTTTGTTGATCCTAAGAATGCTAACAAGGTATGCAAGCTCTAGCGCTCCATCTATGGGCTGGTGCAAGCATCTCGGAGTTGGAACATTCACTTTGATGAAATGATCAACGCATTCGGGTTTATGCAGACTTATGGAGAAGCCTGCGTTTACAAGAAAGTGAGTGGGAACTCTATAGCATTTCTCATATTATATGTGGATGACATACTATTGATGGGAAATGATATAGAACTTTTGGAAAGCATAAAGGCCTACTTGAATAAGTGTTTTTCAATGAAGGACCTTGGAGGCTGCTTACATATTAGGCATCAAGATCTATAGAGATAGATCGAGATGCCTCATAGGTCTTTCACAAAGCACATACCTTGATAAGATATTGAAGAAGTTCAATACGGATTAGTCCAAGAAGGGGTTCTTGCCTATATTGCAAGGTGTGAAATTGAGCTCGGCTCAAAGCCCGACCACGGTAGAAGATAGAGAAAAGATGAGTGTCATCCCCTATGCCTCAGCCATAGGGGCTATTATGTATGCCATGCTGTGTACCAGACCTGATGTAAACCTTGTCGTAAGTTTGGTAGGGAGGTACCAAAGTAACCCCGGCATGGAACACTGGACAGCGGTCAAGAATATCCTGAAGCACCTGAAAAGGACTAAGGTTATGTTTCTCGTTTATGGAGGTGACGAAGAGCTCGTCGTAAAGGGTTATGTCGATGCTAGCTTCGACACAGATCTGGATGACTCCAAGTCACAAACCGGATACGTGTATATTTTGAATGGTGGGGCGGTAAGCTGGTGCAGTTGCAAGCAAAGCGTCGTGGCGGGATCTACATGTGAAGCGGAGTACATGGCAGCCTCGGAGGCAGCGCATGAAGCAATCTGGATGAAGGAGTTCATTACCAATCTAGGAGTTATTCCCAATGCGTCGGGCCCGATGACTCTGTTCTGTGACAACACTGGAGCTATTGCCCTTGTTAAGGAGCCCAGGTTTCATAAGAAGACTAGGCACATCAAGTGCCGCTTCAACTCCATTCGTGAAAATGTTCAAGATGGAGACATAGATATTTGTAAAGTGCATACGGATCTGAATGTCGCAGATCCGTTGACTAAACCTCTTATGCGAGCAAAACATGATCAACACCAGAACTCTATGGGTGTTCGATTCATAACAATGTAACTAGATTATTGAGTCTAGTGCAGGTGGGAGACTGTTGGAAATATGCCCTAGAGGCAATAATAAAATGGTTATTATTATATTTCCTTGTTCATGATAATTGTCTATTGTTCATGCTATAATTGTATTGACCGGAAACCGTAATACATGTGTGAATACATAGACCACAACATGTCCATAGTGAGCCTCTAGTTGACTAGCTCATTGATCAACAGATGGTCATGGTTTCCTGACTATGGACATTGGATGTCATTGATAATGGAATCACATCATTAGGAGAATGATGTGATGGAAAAGACCCAATCCTAAGCATAGCACAAGATCGTGTAGTTCGTTTGCTAAGGCTTTTCTAATGTCAAGTATCATTTCCTTAGACCATGAGATTGTGTAACTCCCGAATACCGCAGGAATGCTTTGGGTGTACCAAACGCCACAACATAACTGGGTGGCTATAAAGGTGCACTACAGGTATCTCCGAAAGTGTCTGTTGGGTTGGCACAAATCGAGACTGGGATTTGTCACTCTGTATGACGGAGAGGTATCTCCGGGCCCACTCGGTAATGCATCATCATAATGAGCTCAATGTGACTAAGTAGTTGGTCACGGGATCATGCATTACGGAACGAGTAAAGTGACTTGCCGGTAACGAGATTGAACGAGGTATTGGGATACCGAATCGAATCTCGGGCAAGTAACGTACCGATTGACAAAGGGAATTGTATACGGGATTGCTTGAATCCTCGACATCGTGGTTCATACCATGAGATCATCGTGGAACATGTGGGAGCCAACATGGTATCCATATCCCGCTGTTGGTTATTGGCCGGAGAGCTGTCTCGGTCATGTCTGCATGATTCCCGAACCCGTAGGGTGTACACACTTAAGGTTCGGTGACTCTAGAGTTGATATGGGAATCAATATACAGTTACCTAATGTTGTTCGGAGTCCCGGATGAGATCTTGGACGTCATGAGGAGTTCCGGAATGGTCCGGAGGTGAAGATTTATATATGGGAAGTCATCATACGGTCACCGGAAGTATTCGGGGGTTTGCCGGTATTGTACCGGGACCACCGAAGGGGTTCCGGGGGTCCACCTGCCCTGGAGGGCCCTATGGGTTGTATGTGGAAGGGAACCAGCCCCTAAGTGGGCTGGGCGCCACCCCCCTAGGGCCCATGCGCCTAGGGTTGGGGGAAACCCTAAAGGGGACGCCCCCCTTGGCTTGGGGGGCAAGCCCCCTCCCCTTGGCCGCCGCCCCCCTCTAGATCTCATCTAGAGGGGTCGGCCCCCTTCCCTCTTCGCCCTATAAATAGAGGAGAGGAGGAAGGGCAGCAACACCTCATCCAAGGCGCAACCCTCCCCCTCTCCAACACCCCCTTCTCCTCCGTTTGAGCTTGGCGAAGCCCTGCCGGAGAACCGATGCTCCTCCACCACCACGCCGTCGTGCTGCCAGAGTTCTTCCCCAACTTCTCCTTCCCCCTTGCTGGATCAAGAAGGAGGAGACGTCCACGTGCTGCACGTGTGTTGAACGCGGAGGCGCCATTGTTCGACGCTTAGATCGGAATCAACCGCGATCTGAATCATTGCGAGTACGACTCCTTCATCCGCGTTCTTGCAACGCTTCCGTTTCGCGATCTTCAAGGGTATGAAGATGCACTCCCCTCTCTCTCGTTGCTAGTCTCTCCATAGATTGATCTTGGTGATGCGTAGAGTTTTTTTTAATTTCTGCAACGATCCCCAACAGATGTGGCATGTGTCACTTGGCAAACGGACTCTTGACATGGTGATGCCCGTAGGATGCTCCGCATCACATACCTAGTTCAATCTCGTCACCGGCAAGTCTCTTTACTCATTTCGTAATACAAGATCACGTGACTAACTCATTAGTCACATTGCTTGCAAGCTCTTTAAGATGTTGTATTACCGAGAGGGCCCAGAGATATCACTCCGTCATACGGAGTGACAAATCCCAGTCTTGATCCATGCCAACCCAACAGATACCTTCGGAGATACTTGTAGAGCACCTTTATGATCACCCAGTTATGAAGTGACGTTTGGATACACACTAAGTATTCCTCCGATGTCAGGGAGTTACACGATATCATGGTCTAAGGAACAAACACTTGACTTGAAGAAATCTATAGCAAATAAACTAACTGATCTGATGCTAAGCTTACGTCTGGTTCTTGTCCATCACATCATTCTCCCAATGATGTGACCCCGTTATCAAATGACAATTCATCTCTATGGTTACGAAACCTTAACCATCTTTGATCAACAAGCTAGTCTAGTAGAGGCATACTAGGGACAAGGTGTAGTTTATGTATTCACACATGTATTTAAGTTTTCGGTCAATACAATTCTAGCATGAACAATAACCATTTATCATGAACGAGAAATATGATAATAACCATTTAATTATTGCCTCTAGGGCATATTTCCAAGAAGGGCTTCCCCTACTGTCCCAAGGTTTCAGAAAAATGACAATTTGACTTTGGAATAAGACTTTAAGACAATTTTGAATACTACTCCACTCTTGTTTTTCCGGTGCATCTCGCGAATGATCTCATGAAGGATGAATACTCCATCGAGTATATTGTTTCCTTGCATGAAAGTTGTTTGAGATGGTCGGATGATATGGTCAGCAACCGTGTTGAGTCTATTAGTAGACTCTTTTGTAAAGATCTTGAAGCTAACATTGAGAAGGCATACATGTATACTTGGCCATGGGTTACCCGGCCCGACCCGGTGTTGCCCGCGGGGCGGGCCTGGGCCTGAGTTTGCTTGGCATTTTTGCATTTTAAGGAAGGGGCCCGGCTCATGGCCCGAGGCCTGGCGGCCTTTATCACTTTCGGTCGAGGCTAGGGCCCAAAAACTAGGCCCGACGGCTGGGCCGGGCCGGGCTCGGGCCTAGGTTTTCTGCCTCGAGCTTTGGCAGGCCCGGCCCGAAGCCCGGCCTGGCTCGACAGATGGTTAGGTATACATACCGGTCTACATTGCTGAATTCGCTCACCCTCCTTAATTTTTGAATTTAGTCTGGATAGGTTAAGGTGGACGACACGAAGACAATTAAACAACTCCATTACGTCAGACTCATTGACATCCCAAAAGTTCTGATAGGATTATGCAGAAGCCATCAGGGCCTGGAGCTTTTTTATGTTCCAGCCGGAATACCGCAACTGTCATCTCCTCTTCGGAGAAATGTGTCATGCGGATATAATTTTATTTTGTTGTGACTTGTGGGATATTGTCTATTCTGGTCTCGTCGAGGGTGAAATTCCATAGCCCCAAACGGACACTGGTAGTATTTGGAGATATAGGTTTTAGCTCTAACTGACATTCGATCCGCCCCTCATCTTGTTGGAGACTAAAATACACTTCTTCCTATGTTGATGATTGGCAATCATTTGGAAGTATTGTGTATTGTTGTCTCCTTCAAAGATGAAGTCCACTTTTGATATGTGGTACCACTTGATTTTCTCTTCCCGCATTACACGTGCAAGTTATTATGTTAATTGCAACTTATATATTTGGAATACTGTTGCATTGGAATATTTATCTTTGAACTTTTCATGCATTGTATTATTTTGGATTCTTGATGCATTGGAATATTCTTTTTAAAAGAGCCATGTGTCGAGGAATAAGGTTGGGCGACGTCCGCCCGACTAGATGTTTGCGGATTTGTCCATGGGCATTTGGGGCGTCTGTTAGATGAACGCCACTAGAGATGCCCTAAGGACGATGTTGCCCGCACTGCCCATTAGGGTCTTGCAAACCCGAAAACCGAACCCAAACCGACTAGATTTGACAGAATTGTCAGGTGTTCGGCCTTTTTTGTTTTTCGGTTCAGTTTTTGTTCACACCCTTTTTTGGTTCTCGAGCGGTTTTCGGTGTAAATTCAGGTTTCCTTGGGCAATGACCCGAATAACCCACTTTTTTGCGGGTGAATGAATAGCCCGCGTAACCCAAAATAAGATTAAAAAGCCTTCTTATGCCTCAAAACAGGCCCGTCTGGCCGACCCATATAGCAAATCCATGGCCCAACTACTCTAACCTAGGCTTGTGGCCTAGCCGTCCGTGCTTGTGGCCCCCGATCCATGTCTCCGCCTCCGTTCCTTCTCCGTTTTGCCCAGTTTGCTGCCCAAGAAGCCTGAAGCTGAGAGCAGTTCGTCAATAAATAAGTTCTCCAGAAACCCCGAAACCCCGCGACCACCGCCTCGCCGCTTCCACGACCGAGTGCGCCGACGGACGACACCTCCACTACCGCCTCTCGCCCCTCGCCGCGCGCGACCGACGCCCACCGCGTTACGATGGTGACCGACGCGGCCGCGCTGGCGGTCGTGAAGGCCGCGCGCCCCGTCTTCCGCGGCGCCCACGACGGCGTGGCGTTCGCCGCAAACGCCGCCTTCCTCGCCGCCGGATACTCCTTATGCGCCGTCGGCCCTGCCGCGCTCGCCGACCCCCTCCCCGCAGGTGCGTTCCGTTTTACGCCTTTAGCCCTAGCCCCTAGGGTTACGTATGTGATCTTTAGTGTGACTGTACTATAGCCTACTTGTTAGGATTTGACGGACCCCATGTTTAGGGCTCCTGTTGCATCTGTGATGATGAATTTCAGGTTCAGTCCCCGGGTGGATGGATGTAGAACAGGACGTTGCAACATTAACACCTGTTCAGGTGTTAATGTTGCAACGTCCTGAACCAGTATCAGCTTGTTCTGCTTGAGGCGTAATTGGCTGACTTGGGAAATTTGTCCCCGAGTCAATCAAAATGTTAACTGCTTAATTGTTTCTGTAAATTCACTTGGATCCTTTCAGTCCCTTCCTTAGATCTATGGTCTATGGTTTGATCTTCTCCGGTAGTAATATAACAGTTTTTTGGAATTGATCAGCGCACCGCTTCTTGCGCTGTTGTTTGTGTTTATACGTTCTGATCTAAAGTTAGCAGTTCAATCCATGCAGTTGAGTGAAATTCCTATTTCAGAGTTGGTAGTAATTTGTATGTGTCACTGAACCTTGTAGCAACAATATCCTTCTCTGTTTTAGTGAGAGGGGTCGGCCCCTTTATATTGTAGACAAGACTTGACCTACAAGCCGGTAAATCTATTCAAACTCTAATAAGATATCTAAACAAACTAATTACTGAAAAGTAGATAAAAGTAAACACCAATATTCTTCTTTCCTAACAAAGTTGCTTAATCAACTAGGACTCTAATTAAGGGAGAAGACTCCATGTTTGATAGGCTGGCCCACCTAACATTATAGACCTACCAAAGAAACATGATTTTATTTGGTAAGCCAACAAGGCATGGGGGAGTTGAGTCGGTATTCAAGGAGAACCGGTGGAAAAAAATTCAATAAAACCAAGGTGGAATGGGGAGAGAGCGTAGGTAGGGTGAGGCGAGAGGAGTTGGACGAAAAGATGACGTAAGACAGAGCTTAGTATTTTTTTTAAGTAGGAGAGATAAAATTAGAATTGTTTTCTAGTCAAACTTATCTTCTAGGCAGGAATAGACACCTAAATTTGGAAACTTAGCTTTAGGCTAAATAGTTGTTGCCAGTCGTGGGGGATGGAACATTCCAGTCATTAAAGGAATGGAACATGTGACTTCTTATTCCTGCTTGCTTGTGGAACTAATTTACCATTCTGGCCGGAATATATCAAGTGTAAGTTCTAATGGGAGTTTAAAGTCTGTGTAACTGGTTTACTCATGGGAATTTAGTCAGATATTGTTGCGAGGTGAAAGAGGAAAGTGACTCCTGTGCAGACTGCAGAGTTCTGACTTGTATTGTAATTGCCAGCCTTTCATAACTAACAACAACAACAACAACAAAGCCTTTAGTCCCAAACAAGTTGGGGTAGGCTAGAGGTGAAACCCATAAGATCTCGCAACCAACTCATGGCTCTGGCACATGGATAGCAAGCTTCCACGCACCCCTGTCCATAGCTAGCTCTTTGTCGATACTCCAATCCTTCAGGTCTCTCTTAACGGACTCCTCCCATGTCAAAATCGGTCGACCCCGCCCTCTCTTGACATTCTCCGCACGCTTTAGCCGTCCGCTATGCACTGGAGCTTCTGGAGGCCTGCGCTGAATATGCCCAAACCATCTCAAACGATGTTGGACAAGCTTCTCCTCAATTGGCCAGCCTTTCATAACTAATGTTTTTATTTTGCTCAATTCTAGTTGACGAGGAGGTGGGAATTGATGGGTGGAACACTATGGACAATTGCTATGCCTTTCTGTACTCCAAGGAGGAGGAGGGCAAGAAGAAGCGCATTTTAGTGAAATGTCTAGTGATTGATGACTTCCTTGCTATTGATGCGCTGGATCTTGAGGCACAACACAAGGAACCCTGCAATGTTCAGATAAAGTATGTTCCAGTCTTATTATTTAGATCATTCTTAGGTTCCATGTGATTTGCTTATTGTTATAACATTACTAGAACACAATGGATACTAGCAGCATTAGACTATGCCAGAGCAATGTAATAACTTACTAGAACATATGTTACTTGCTTCATGAAATATGATTCGTGATCTAAGACATAAGTATGTTATGTGCTAATCTTCACTCCAATTAATATTTCAGTTGGTAGTGATGATTTGTTCACCTTCCCACTATTTCGTTACTAACAAGTGGGGCTAAATTGGAAATTTGCTGTGCTACTATACATATTTCAGTTTGTGGTGATGGCCCGTTTACTCTGTCACCATCCTTTCCACCTGGACTAACTAAAATAAAATATTTGGTAAAATAATAACATGAATGGTAAGCCATGCCATTTTAACTCAAGGCCTGTTTCTTTGTACATATGATGTATAACCATACTGCAGCTGTGCTACGCATTCCATGTTCTTTTTTTTTTTTACGTGTGTGGAGACTTCTTTTATATGTAAGACTACTCCGATGGTTTTTTGTGCTTTGTTGTATGCACATGAACACTGGTAGTTAGCGAGTTGGTACCAAACACATTCTTTTGTCAAGTAGCTTCACTTGTATTAACCAGCATTATAGAAACGATGTCGCTATGAACTGAACAGTATAAATCATGTAACAAGTAAGGGCGAGCTGGACTTGCAGAGTCTGTTTAGGAGTTCTGCTAACATGCTAGTGTGCTTGCTGTATTCTACTATGTGATGACTTGGGTTGCTACAAATACCTTAGTGTAGAAATGTATTTTGTTCGATTGAGTATGATTTTCTTAACAAGCTATGGATATGATACACGGCTTGATACAAGGTGCAGTAAGTAATACTGCATCCATTTCTAATTTATTTGTTAAGCAAGACCCAGTACAGCCAACAGGACAATTCTATCTTGTAAAATATTTTGGGTGGCTGCTCTGTTGGCTGGCCTTCTGTTGAATAGTTCTGCCCACATGTGGATCTTCCAGTTCATAGTTGTGAGTTTTTGACTCTGGTTCCTCGTATATAGTGTGAAGGATTTCTTCTCTGAAGAACAGCCCAAGAATTATAAGGATATGTACAAGAATTTTGCGGGCTTCATCAATACCCTTAACTCAAGCTTGTTAGTTGAATTGGATGGTAAGAATGCTGCTGCTGCCGCCGCCCAGAAGCCTGATCTTGAGGGCAGTTCATCAATAAACAGGTATTTCTATGCTGGGTTTTAAACTTGTAGTGGGATTGTTCCATCTCCATCTCTGACACTAAAAGTCAGACTAGATTTCTGTTAATACTTCCATGTTGCATTTTTGCTTCGTACGAATGAAATAATATCAATATTTCAGAAATTTGGGCTTTTTTGGTTATATTCTGATGATTTTCCTCCTTTGCCTAGAATGTTACTTCCATAGCTTTTCTGTTGTAGCTGACTCCATTTGCTAGTAATTCTCTAACATGTGGCACTTCTCCTTCCAGTTCTGAAAATGTTCTGCGGGATACAAGGACTACTGAACCTGCTGGGTATGAGAACGACCATTTGTATTTCCTCTTCTTCTTTTGTGTGCCACTCCTTTATTTACCTTTTTTTTGTACTCCCTCTGTCCCGAAATACTTGTCGGAGGAATGGATGTATTTAGACGTATTTTAGTTTTAGATACATCCATTTTTATGCATTTCTCCGACGAGTATTTCCGGACGGAGGGAGTACTTTGTAGTTATTTTTATTGTGCCCTGTCCAACATATAGAATCTAAATGTATTGGGTTTCTAGAAGTAGTAGGATATCATGACAGAAAAGAGAAGACGCAGCGCGCTAAGGCTTAGCCACTAATTAGTCTTTTCTAGTTTTTTGCTCCTTTCAAGCCTACACCGCCTCAATCACAAGCTGAATGTCTTGGTCCATACCTTCGGTCTTGATATCAACTGGCCTTGTTCAATTTTCATGAGCATGCATGTCCTTGCACATCTTCTATTGCCATCTAATTTTAGTGCAACTTCATAATTTTAGTACTACAGCCTATTGATATGGTTACTCTATACTGTCTTGATTAATGCAAATTCTCTTGATGTATGTTGGAAGTAAACAAAAGAATATCCATGGAGTCATTGCTGATGTTACTTTGGATATAACATATGTTATTGATAGCATTTGTGGCATATATAAATACATAGTGTGTCTTTACACTCATTTTATGAATCACGCTGATAAAGTACAAGAAATATATATTCTCCCAAAAATTTGGTAAAGATGACAGTGAACTCATGTCCATATGTACCCCCTTCGTGAGTTTATAGATTCCGACATTCTCAAAAACATTATGGCACTACAAAATTTTAGTTTAGGCATCTATACAAAATCTCGATAGGAATTATGATCATATTTGTTCTTTACGTAAAAAAAATAAGAGAATTTTG
>NC_041383.1:254340880-254343432 GCF_002162155.2 Triticum dicoccoides
CTGCTCCTGTCATTTTGCTACATCATGCATATGATTTTTTTTTTGAAACATGTGCCTGAATTAACATTTTATAATACTATGAATTTTTCTGAGTTTACAAGTGCACAAACTAGTGATGGGGTTCATGTGAACTTATGTTCGGTTTTACCAAAATTTGCGGTCCCTAGCACTCTTGTAGGATAAATAGGCTATTAGTGAATTTGTTATAGGATATCGATAACGGGGCTAATATTTCCTTTTATGTATTGTGGTACAGCCTGATATATCCTCCAGTAGCTCCGTTTGGTCATGATGACACCTTCCCTGCTCCTGGTGCTGGCTTCTACCCTCACAGGTCTGTCTCCTACCATCATGTACATGTAAAAACATTGACAGACCAGTACTTCCACACATAATTAACCATGTGTCTTATTGTTTGCAGTGGTGGGCCGGGTGGTAGTATGCACGTTGGTAATATGTTGTCAACTGAATATCTTTTGAATCTCTTTACATTTATACCTCTATACTGTCCAACTTACAACCTATTTGATTACTACAGGCCCAAATGATCCACGCTTCTTTCCTTCAAATCCTTTTCCTGCTCCTTTTGGTGGCCCTGGGTATGTTCAGTTCTCCTATTTAATTGAAGTATTTGTTTTGTCATGTCTGCTGCTGTCATAAACGGAATCAATATTTCATAACAGGAGTGTTCCACCTGGTGTCCGTTACGATCCAATCGGCCCGCCTGATGTTCCAGGATTTGAACCATCTCGCTTTGTGAGGTAAGTTAGTTATTCTTAACATGTTTGTTAGACCCACATTATATGCTTGACACCCGGCAAGGCTCAAGATGGCCTGTTATTGTACTTGATTAGGTTTGTTATCTCAAGGAAGAAACAAACCATTCTGTGTGATTCAATCAAGATGTTAAAATAATATTGAATCTCAAAAACATATCCTGTGGTAGATATGATTTTCAGAATGAAGAGGAAACTTCTCTACACTGGCATCCAGTAGCGCAGCATTCGTTATAATTTCTACTTACGTCATGGAAGTCATTGAACACAGTTCACTATATACCATATAATGGAAACTGCCATGCTTATTTCTACTTGGAACAGCTGATGCCAACTACCTGATTTTCTGCTCACGCAGGCGTTCGAGGCATCCAGGTGGAAGCACTCACCCAGACCTCGAGTTCTTCCAGCAAGGCCCAGACTTCTGAGACTCGGCTTCATGCCACCTGCACCCTGCGCTGAATGACTCTGCTTTGTTTGTGCTGCGCTCATGAACTTTTTTTCAGTAGACCCTGCTTGGGAAGTTGGAAACATGAATGTAAACTTTTGTATTTACCTTCCAGACAATGCTTTGTGACGGTTGACTGTACAATTGTATATAGACCTGTCTTCGTATCCCTCTGTGCTTCTTACCTAAACTATTGGTGCGACTACCAACATCTGCAATGTCTGCCTCGTAGTTATCCAGTAGCCCCAAAATTTGCTCGCAGTTTCTCCGTATGCAGTATCACCGCAAAATGTTCCTCTGTATCTACGGGCGCTCCAAGCGAAATCTTGTTTTAATATATATATATATATACTGCATCCGTCCTACAATAACTTACTTCATAACCCCGCTTATGCTCTATTTTATTTGCAAGAACTGTACTTTTCATGTCTGCATATTTAAATTGGGAAAATTAGGATGCTGCTAGGCAGCGGTGGACCGATTGATCCCCTCGCGAGCCGTTGTTCCCTTTGCCCACTTGAGTATACATGCACGAGGGAGAGAGAGAGAGCAGCAATAGGGGTGCAGGCTGGCGTCTTGCAAAGGCCCCACGTATTAGCACAAAAGTAGCCAAACATAACCATAGCCAGCTACAACAAAGGGTATTTCCAATGTTGTAATTTTTATTTAATTTTTATTTTGCATTCATCCGCGGATGCGGAAAGCAGCCATTCAACGCAGCCCGCATATATTTCAATTACTTCATGAACCAACCAGACGAAATTCGTGCAAACACGACGGATTTCATACAGACCGGACGACGTTCATGCAAACACGGTGGACTTTCTTTAGACTTCAAACAGTTAAAACAAAACAAAACCGTTCCGACCCGACCCTAAAGCCCTATCATATGGCGGCGTCCGGTGTCCAAGCCCTTGTCGTCCTCCATCTGCCGTTTCCATCTTCCGTGCCCTACTCATCCTCGGAGGAGTCCGTCGCCGGTGGACGTGAGGTCCACGATGGAAATGGTGGCGCCCGTGCTGTCGTCGTTTGACAGGCCGCCTGATAGTTCATCGGCGGCGCATAGGAGGCGCAGTTGGCGTTGTTCTCGGCTGCGATTGCCTGCACCTGCGCCTCCGTGACGACTGCTTCGTGGCGAGCGGCGGCTTTAGAGCACGGACGGCCTCGTAGATAGCACGCTGCTCCGTGACGAAGTTGGGGTTCGCGCAACCATGGCCGCTACGGCCTCCTCGCTCACGCGCTTGCCGTCGACCTGGCCTTCCGTCGGCCGGTGCTGCTATAACCGAAAGAGTAGAAGGTAACAACGCCATGGCATAGGAAAACGTTTG
>NC_041383.1:254343753-254377388 GCF_002162155.2 Triticum dicoccoides
AAAAAACACACACACAATATACCGTGCTATAAACAAAACGCAACTGACGGGACCCTTCTTCTTTAAAGGAAATATGTATACTATACAAGGAAAACCCGATAAATTGTGTCCAAACGGAGCAGATTCGTCGTCATCCAATGTATAGTATTTTGCTCATGGATATCGATCGATCCTCCCATGTACAATACCTAGCTGCTATCAGCCTACAAACAAAACAGATTAAATAAAAAATACATTTTCATCATGGGTCGTTTGTAAGCAGGAAGCAGATCCTCAACGCAAGGTGTATAGATGAATGACCCAAGGGTAGGTGCGGCAAGAGATCGATGGCGTAGTCCACTATTTGGATAAAGTGAGCCCAAGTAATGCAATTTGGAGGTACCTAAGTACTTCCTCCGTCCCATAATGTAAGACGTTTTTTGACACTACACTAATGTTAAAAAGCGTCTTACATTATAGGACGGAGGGAGTAGTAAGCAAACCCGATATAATGGCTGCCCAGGAAAACAATTTCCCTGTCAGGGTGATAGCCCAAAAAATCCATTCCATAGTAGCAATTTTTATAACCCTCATTACCGTTGATCCCTTCTTCTCCTGCATCAGTGACGCTGTCATCACTAGAGTCCCATCCATTGTCCCCTTTGTCACTTGATTCTTCCATACAGGGATCCAATGTCCAAGACTTGCCAATCTCATCTCCTATAAGGTGTCGGTTATAGTGTTGCTGAAAATCATGCTCAAGGTCATTTTGATGCCTTAGCGCCCACTCTAGGGTTTGACATGTCTCTGATGCCTCTTGTAATACCCATACCGAAATTTGGTACCCGTTGACAGCGGTGTAGTAGATCCTCTGCTTTGATTTTCCAAAATACCCACTAGATTTCTGGTCGAATGTTGGGGTTTTGATCACTGCATATTTTCGATCTTGCAATGACAACCTAATAAGTAATACTGTATTAGAGAAAGAGGCATTCGGTAAGAAGACACATAAGCTAAAAACACGAGTAAACACCTTTTTACTCCTATATAACAAGGATGATACCTCACGATGAAGCCAACATAGCAATGGAGATAGAATGCTCCCCGCCAGTACACAACATTACGTCGAAGGGCACTCGGTCCATGTCGTGCGTGTGGGTCCGACCACACGTCTGACACTGTAACTGCCGCATTGCCGTGTCGAATAAAGTGCCTCTCCTGCCACTGGCCAGTTCTTGAGACTAGTCACAGTGTAGAGTAACTTAGAGTAGTAACATGCATATGCTACTGGTCTATGTTACTACCTCCACAGTGGGTAGTAACATATGTGTTGTGTCATGCATCACTTCATTTATTAGGCTGTAGACTCATCTTTTTTTGATATGTGTGATGTTACAGTAATTAGCTATGTAACAACATGACTCTCTTTCTTCATTAATTACATGCCACATCATCTATTTTGCCTAGATAAGTGTGATATTATCACCTATGTTACTCCCACTGTGGGTAGTCTGATGAGAAGACTTGCACTGCGTATAGGTGTGGTGGCCATTCCACGGACCGCAGTGTGTTCACCTCGTCCCGATATTCTGATTTCAAAGATGGCGGCAATTTGGCAAAATCCCTAAAAGTGTACACTCTCGTCCATGATGATCCCTCCTTGCAATGTCTCTTGGGAGACTGATCTGGTGGCGTCGGCCTTTCAGGCACGTTAGGGAAGCATAACACGTCGTAGTGCAACGACACCGTTGGGTCGAACATGAGGTACATGTGGTTGTAGAAAAAGGGTACGGGCGGCGGAGGCACCGTCCCCCACCGCCGTGTCGTGGGGTTGCACGCATGCATCGCATCCCCGCATGTGTAGAGGACGAGGCCGTTTTGATGATCCAGTACCATCATGCTGCTGCTAATGGGAATGCGGGGGGTCGTCCGTGGCTGCGCGTCGCGGGAGAAGAAGCTGTGGCCCTGCTTGTGGAAGAAATTGATGAAGATGCCACGCAGTGGGCGCGGCGCAAGGTAGGCGCGCAACAGCCCGCGGCCATCTACGACGGCCCGCCAGCTCTTGCAGACGCAGCGGCAAGCGGTGAGGTGCCGCGGAGGGACGTGCCCAAGGACTTGGTCGAGGAGCTCCTTGGGGAGATCCACGTCAAGTTATTAGGGTTTGGAGCCTGGCTAGCGGCTGCGTGGTCAGAGGCGGAGGCGTGAATACTAAACTCGCGTGGTGGCAAAATTTCGTGTTTTGACCCTTTTCACGTATGAAATCGAGATCTGACCCCCTTATGGAAATTTTTCGGGATTTGACCCTTTTGCTACCGCCGAAGTCCCCGACGGTAGATACGTACAGGCTACCGCCGACCCTCGTGGCGGTAGGTTTCCTGACGCCGTCTGGCCGTTAACGGCCGTGTACACGTGGCAAAGGTACCTACCGCCGCCGGGGCTACGGTGGTAGGATGTTTCAACCTACCGCCGGGCTGTCTGGCGGTAGGTTCATGGATAAGGTTGTGAGGGAGGGGGCTGTGCTGCTCCCCCACCCACTCATTCACCCCACTCTTTTTCCGAGCTGAAGCTCTCTCCCCCTCTTCTCCCCCACCAAATCACGCACTAGATCCCCCTCCATTGCTTGAGATTTTTCCCGTGGATCGAGGCCATTTGCATCACCCAAGGTACCTCCCCCATCCCCCCTTCATTTGGTTGGTTCAAATCATGCATTTTGCTCATTTTGTTGGAATCACTAGTTCATGGTTTTGTTGTGGTGAAATCAATGTATATGATGCATTTAGGGTAATGTTTGTGCTTTGACAATGTATTGTGTCACTAGCATTGTTTGGGTAGTAAGAAATATCATTTAGGGTTTTGTTAGGGTTAGGTACATGGTTAGGGTTATGGTTATGGTTATGGTTATGCTTAAGTAAATGCCTATATGAGGAACATTATGGTTATAGTTTAGTTAGGGTTTTGTTAGAGTAGTTAGGAGTTTTGCCTTGGATGACCGTTATAGTAATCCCTCGACTTGTAGGATGGGATCGATCATCTTTGTTGAGACTTCCACGGAGGCGGCGGCGAAGCGTGAACGTGCAGTCATTGAGGAAAAGATGGACTTGTGGGTCAAAGCCGTTGATGCATTGAATGCGGCTTGTAGAGATTTTTCAAAGTATTATGTGTCGAAGTGCGATGATGCCAGAGTTAAGTTATACCAAGCTAAAGAGAAAAACATAAGCAACCTCAAGAATGAAGAGAAAAATCATAGACGCGCTCTTGCAAGGCAAAATTGCATTGTTTGGAACAAGGGATGGAGTGAATGAGATGGACTTTAACACCCCTGGCCAGATCATTGATTGGCTAGTTAGGCAACCATCATCGACGATACTTAGTCAGGCAACTCGTTGGGCTTGGGTCCGTGAAAGAAATGATGTCATTTGTTGCAACCCCGGGCCGTACGACAAAGATGTCTTGTTGATGGAGTAGTACAGGGGGTTGAAACAAATGATGTTGTAGTGTCATTTGGACTGTTAATGGCATGTACCCTTATCATTTATGTAACCTATGTCATTTGAACCAGTGAGAACATTATGTAACTTATAGGTCATTATAAATAAGTTATGCTTTGTGTTTGTATTGTATCATTTGATTTGAGTTATGGTTTGGTCCATTTCATGTAGCATGGAAAACATGACCCCGGAGCAGCTGAAGAAAGTACTTCTGTTGTGACATTGCATCTAAGAGGCTGGCGGTAGCGTCTGAGAAGCGAGAACTTCGTATGAAGAGGGAGCTTGAAGCATGGTTCAAGAGCAATGATGAGGAGTTTGCTGCCATGATGGATTTCAACAAGTATCCATTCATGGAGGAACCTTCTGATCTTAAGGAGAGAAAAGTTTTCTGTAGGCTTGTGAAAGAAAAACAGAAGATATTTAATGAGCTGCATGAGAAGGAATATGCTTGCAGACATGATGTGGCAACGGAGATCTTTTTCTCTGTGAACATAGAAGAATTCCGCGAGCTGGACTTGAGAAAACCCAGACAGGTCATTGGATGGGCAATCAGACAAGGCAAGTCAGAGATTCCGGAACGACATGCTCGATGGGCATGGTTCGGCGAAATGAAAGGTGTGTTGAAGAATTGGGCGGGATCGTCGGATTATCAACTGAAGCCTAATCCTGATCGTGACGAACAAATTGAACGTCTTATGCGTTTTAGATCTTTTTTTCCGAAGTAGAAAATGTATGCTCGAGCTTGAGCTTTGTAGTTTAAACTTATGTCATTCGAATCGCTAGAAGGGGGCATGGATCCGTTATGTATGTCTTTGCTACTCGATCATTTGTAGTTTGAACTTATGTCATTCGAATCGCTAGAAGGGGGACATGAATCGCTAGAAGAGTGTCATTTGTGGATGTAATGAACTATGCTCAGTTATGCATGTCTTTGCTACTTGATCATTTGTGGATGTCATTTGTGGATGCTTAGTTCATAAAAGTTTGTAAGAAATGGAAAGGCAAAGGGCTATAAAATAAATGAAGGGTACATGGATCAGCACCCTACCGCCATAGGCTACGGCGGTAGTTTGACGAACCCTACCGCCACGGCTTATGGCGGTAGGGTGGCCAACCCTACCGTCCGTTTTGTCGCCGATTCGGTCACAGGAGGCAGCACACCAGGCTACTACCCTACCGCCAGGGTCTTAGGCGGTAGGGTGGCCAACCCTACCGCCCAAAAAATGCCCGATTTGGTCACAGGAGAAGCAGCAGAGCAGCCGTTTGGGTGGGCACCCTACCGCCAAAGACCGTGGCGGTAGGGTGGCTAACCCTACCGCAAAACAGGGGACAATTTGCGCTCTAGAAGGTTAGCTGTTGGGATTCGCACCCTACCACCAGGGCTTACGGCGGTAGGGTGTACTAACCTACCACCATGGATTCTGGCGGTAGGGTTCAAAACAGAGCAATAATTTACTCTGTTTTCCATCGTGTTCATCATTTCTAATTGACAGCAAAAACAACAGCATAACAGTTCATGACATAGTTTCAACACAAGTTTTACAAATCAAAGACACAGTTGACGACATAGTTCGACACAAGTTTCACAAATCAAAGACACGGTTCATCACATGTTTCTCGAAGCGAAGGCATAGTTCATGACTAGTTTTTCGAAAGTAAGAGGCCTTATTGAGTCACACGAGGCCATTTTCCTTTCTTGTCGCCTGCCTCATCCTCCTCTTGGGCTTCACGAGCCCTTGCAAGCTTTCTTGCTCTCTCCTCTTGACAAGCAATCTTCTCCTTGCGTGCCCTCTCCTCTTCACGCTTTTTTCGCTCCATCCTCTCCTTTTCACGACGCTCTTCATCCAAGCCTCTCTGAAATGCTTCTTCAAACAACCGCTGCCTCCTTAGACAATCTCGATGTTGATCTTTCTTAACATCTTCTGGCACATCTTGATCTATCCATGTGAAGTACTTACAAAGTGGAGGCGGTAACTACGTACGAATAAAGAACAGATGTGGTCATTAGTCATCCATGGACCGGTCATTTCATATGGATGAACTATCTAAAATATAAGATTTTTTAATCTAACAACTAGTATACCTTAATCATAGCACTAACCCTAACCTAACTAAACCCCTAACCCTAACACTTAAGCTAGCTTCCCACAACAATGAGTGACACATATTACTTAGGTCAACCATAAATGCACCATAAATGACCCATAAATGCTAAACTAGAGGAAGAACTAGGGGGGTTGCAAAACTTGTTGATTCCAACAAAAGTAAATGATTTGAACCAACCAAATGAAGGGGGGATAGGGGAGGTACCTTGGGTGATGCAAATGGCCTCGATCCACAGGACAAATCTCAAGTAATGGAGGGGAATCTAGTGAGTGCTTGGGTGGGGGAGAAGAGGGGGAGAGAGTGAGAGCTCGGGAAGGAAGAATATGAGTGGAGTGGGTGGGTGGTGAGTGGACCCCACCAAACCTTATCCTCCAGGACCCTACCGCCAGAGACCTCGGCGGTAGGGTGTTAGAGCCTACCGCCAAGGTGGGCGGCGGTAGGTACCCTTTGCCATGTCAGCGCCCGTTAACGGCCAGACGACCGTCAATGGAACCTACCGCCAGGAGGGTCGGCGGTAGCCTATAGATCGCTATCGCCAGGGCCTCCGGCGGTATCCAAAAGGGTCAAATCTCGAAAAATTTCTATAAAGAGGGCCAGATCTCTATTTTATACGTGAAAAGGTTCAAAACACGAAATTTGGCCTTGGGTGGTCGGTCGACTCTTATATGCCAGTCGATTCATGGTGCCTTCACGTACGGGCCAGTTCGAATCACGCACGAACCCGTCTCGTGGCCGAATCCCAGGAAAGCAGGCCCCCGACCCGGTTTTCACCTCCATCCGTGCGTGAATCCGGGAGCCACCCCGACCTTGCCTGCCACCCACCCGTGCTCCCTCCTCACCATCCTCGACGTAGCCACCCACCGGTCACCAGCGTTGGCCCCTCTGCTCCAATAATAGTAGCGGCTCGGCCAGTGCATCCGAGGTACTCGCGCGTACCTGGCCAGCCTGCCAAGATCGTCGCTCTGCTTGTCTTTGTGCAAGTGAGAAGGAATATACGTAACTTTGTGCTTCAGTTAATATGTTGCTGAGATTTTTCTCCATTTGATTAGAATGAAGTTATCAGTGCTATAAGCATTAGGTGATGTTGGAGCTTGGAATTGAAGGAGTTGAAAAATATGTTCACTCGAACTCATATTATCGTGCCGATCATTCCAGGAAGGAAGTGTGTCAGGGAAGTGGAGTTTTTGAGCTCGAGCTCAAATGAGCTTGGTGAACAATAAAATAAAAAAAAAATCAAATATTTTTTGGTGAAAACATTGACAAAAGTGTTACATGCTTACAGAATTTCATCTTGAAATCACATTCTTGGAAGTCGTGGCACAAAAAATAAAATTGATGCTTCAAAGTGTTATTTTTTAACGCATTTGGAGTGCTGATTTTTTTTGCGACGACTTCTACAAATGTCTTTTCAAGATGAAAATTTGTGGGCGCGTAAAACTTTTGAATGTTTTTTCATTTATTCTGATTTTACTGTTCATCCCGAGCTCAAATGAGCTCGGGAGCAGAAGATGACTTTTGGAACATACTTCCATGATCTCTATATTTGAACCTGTACAGTCTAACTGAATACCTCTGTGATAAACGCTCCACGCTTCTTTCCTTCCAATCCTTTTCCCGCCACGTTTAGTGCAAAACTGCTGATACTATACAGTACATATTTCCATGTTTGTTCACATAGTTACGGAAGCTTCAAGGTGGAACAACTGACATGAGTGAAGCTGTTGATGCTTACAAGTACTACTGATGCCAGTGACTGCCCGGGCCTTGACCTTGAGTTCTTCGAGCATGGGCCAGAGTTCCAAGGGACTCGTCTTCAAAGGCCCACCTTTTTGAATAACCGTGTGGTCTTTCTCATCCCGTGCTTCAGACATAGCGTCAACTGAGGCCAACTCTACCGCGCGACCCCATCCTATCCGGCCTCGTCCGTTTGGGGTAAAAGAAACAGACCGGGCGGCCCAGCGCGCGGAAGCAAACGGAATGTTGTCCGTTTTATGTCCACTTTCGACCCATCCCCGATCCAAGTTTGCGCCGGTTTTGGGGTGAAACGGACAGCGCGCGGACGGGCGTGGTGCGCGCTTGTCCGCCCCTGGCCCGCCTGTCGGTGACACAAAGCAAAACCCCCCGCGGACCCTTTGGCGCCATTTTCCCCAAACCCTCTCACGTCCCGCCATCCCACTCCCTCTCCCCGTCCATGGCCGACGCCCAGCCGAACTCCGGCGGGCTGGCCGTCGACGCGCCCGGAATGGCCAAAAAGAAGAAGGGCAAGGCGCCAAGGAAGCCGCGGTCGGAGTGCACGCTGGAGGAGATCGCCAAGTTGGACGCGAAATCGTCGAAGAGGAGGGGCCGGAGGGCGGTCGCCAAGGACAACATGGCCACGGCCAAGAGAGCCGCCGACCGCACTGCGATTGAGGCCGCACGACCAAGGCCAAGGTCGAGGAGAAGGAGGCCATCGTCAGCAAAGCGCACGCCCTTCTCATGGTTAGCATTTGTCGTCCGGTCAGTTTCTCTGGAGCAGCCGTCGGTCCAGCGAGCACAGGGTCGTCGGTCGCCCGACCTTCGCATTGCCAGTCGCCCACGTCGCGGACCATGCCAATGTCGCCCGGTTTCCCCCCGCCAAGGCACGACGGATATACCCGTTTCTCCTTGTCGCCGGACGTGAACGTGACCCCGCCGTCCACCCCGCGCACGGCTGCCGTCATCGACCTCAACCTCACCCCTGGGTCCAGCAGCGGCGGCCAGCCTTCCATCGAGATGCAAAGAAAGCAAGCACGGTTGCCGTTTACCGGCACCATGCCGTCCCCTCGCGTCTTGTTCGATGGAATGCCAACACCAACGCCACCGGTCGACGACCCCTACTATGACCAGTTCATGGAGGAAGTGATCTACGAGGGTGGGACGTCCCTGTCTACGACCCCGAGGAGACCCAAAGTCGGGATGGCCGCGGCCAGTTCACTGCCGATGAAGAGGCCGACGACCGTGCTACGACCATGGTGACTCGTGGCATGAGGACGATGACATCTATGTCGAAGGTGATGATGATGAAGAAGAAGGCAATGACATGGATATTAGTGGCGAGCCATTGTTCATCGACGAGCTCACCCAAAGAGTGGAAGCATAAAAGAGGAGGAAGAGCATTCACACGGGTTCATATACACAAGATGAGGACAAGTTGATTTGCCAATGTTGGATGAATATTAGCCAAGATCCGAGGACGGGCGCTCAACAAAAGGGCATAGTTTTTTGGACGAGAGTCCACAAAAATTTCCATGAAATGAAGATGTTTGAGCCCTGCCAAATCACAAGCAACCGTGGCATCGGCTCGATTCAAAAGAGATGGTTGTTCATCCAACAAGAGTGCAACAAATATTGCACCGCATTTGAGAGTGTTGAAGCACGGCCTGTGAGTGGTCTCGTCATTGTATGATCTCCTCATCCTAGTCCTTTCCTTGCTACGACCAAGTGTTCGGCCTTGTATATGTTTGCATGTCCAATTCTTGTTGATCTTGTGGTGTAGGCATTTCAATCTTTGGAAGCATTCAAGGCCCGCAATGACAAGCCATTCACTCTTACGCACTGTTGGACGATCATCAACAATTGTCCTAAGTTCAAGGATCAATACTGTGAGCTTCAAAGGAAGAGAGGCAAGAAGACGGCCAAGTTCGCCGGAGGTGGAGATGGCGAGGCGTCGAAGAGGCCGAGGGGCAAGACCAACTCCAAGGTGGACGACATACGTGATGCCTCATCCATGGCCTTGCATGAGACGTTCCATGGCATGATGTCTCAAAAGGATGTGAGGGATGAGAAGAAGCGGCAAAGCAAGGACGAGCAAATGAAGCAATACTTGGAGCTTCAAAGGCAGAGGCTTGAGATGGAGGAGGCGGCCAAGAGATGGAAGATCGACATGGAAGAGGCGGCGCGGCAAAGGCAGCTCGACATCGAGGCCGAGAACGTCAAGGCCAGGCAGAGGCAGCTCGACATCGAGGCCACCAATGCCGCAACCAAAGCGAAGGAGGTCTCCCTTGCGATCATGAGCGTGGACTTGACCAAGATGAGCGACAAGACGAGGAGCTGGTTCGGGGCCAGGCAGAAGGAGATGTTTGATGCCAACGGCCTGAACTAGGTCGTCCGATCGACCGTGGCCGTTCTTTTTTGAAGGCTGGCATGGGTGCCGCCCGCTGGGCAGCTGGCTGTGTGCCGGCGAGAACCTGATTCATTTTGAAGGTTGGCTGTGTTGCCGGCCGCTGGCTGTGTTGCGAACAAAACTATTCATTTTGGAGGCCGGCTGTGTTGCTGGCAGCTGGCTGTGTTGCCGGCGAGGATGTGTAGGCCGCTGGCTTTGTTGCCGGGCGTGAACTAGGGCCGCTGGCGTGAACTAGGCCGGCCGCTGGTATTTGAAACGTTCTTGTTTGAAAATGAAGACGGACAGGATGGGGTAAAAGGATGCGGCCGCGCGCTGGGCGCACGCCCACAACATCCAAGGACAGCCCCGTACACGACCCCACCGTCCTATCCAAACGGACAGAATCCGAACAAAACGGACGTCCGTTTGGGGTCGCGCGGTGGCCTCAGGCCAACTCCACCGTGCGACCCCAAACAGACATCCGTTTTGTCCGGATTCTGTCCGTTTGGGTAGGGCAATGGGGTCCTGTCCGGGCAGTTTCCGGGATGCGGTGGCCATGCGCCCAGCGCGCGGACGCATCCCGGCCGCATCTTGTCCGTGTGCATATTTCTTTGCAAGTCCTTTAACTTTTTTTATCATTCATTTTTGGTACATGACAATACATCATCACATTTTGACTAGTAAAGCAAGGCCAAAGAAAACGAGAACCACAAGAATACATTTGAGAAGATACCCAACTTCCATAACTGCTCCCTTGAGTTGGGTTAGGGCCTTCTCGATGCACTCATTGTTGATCTGTGGAGGAGGCTCGACGTTGCATCCTCCTTTCTTCTTCAAGCCAGAAGTCGATGTTGCTTCCCCACACGTAGTATCGTGCCTAGCCTCTAATCTAGCAACAAGTGCACTTGTATCATCTACAGCCTCTAGGCTAGCTAAAAGTGCACGAACATGTATTAAATTTCGCTCTATCAATATATCGATGTACTCTTCTTCCCAATATCAAAACTTGCATCCATTCTACACAATAAAACTTAAAGTTAGCACAACTAGTCTAATCCGAGAGCACAAACCGAAGCTAAAAAGAGCACATACCCCATCGTTTAAGCACTTGATGAACACCCATCCGGGATGCTCCAGCGTTGTAGACAGGCGGCGCACAACCATCCTTGGGCAGTGGTCGCACTTGATGAGGGGCAGCGGTGCGCCGACGAGCTTTTGGGCAAGCACCGAGCCCGGCCGGCCACCATTCGTGTATCTGCCGGTGGGCCACCGACGGTGCAGATCCGAGCGGCTAGAGGACGAGCCACTGCATGCATGTGGCCTTGCGACCTTGCTAGGGCCTTTCGGCGAGGTGCCCGGCCAGTCCATGGCGCGGCCCGACCTCCCACAGTCGGGCGAGCTCAAGACTGACCGGATCCGCCCCAAATCCGGCCGGCGGGTGCGCAAACCAGGTAGCCATGGTTGGGTAGCTCGGCGGCGACGAGGGGAAGGGGCTAGGCGAGCGCGCGTCCGAGTTGCACGGCTGCAATGGCAGCGGCGGCGGCGGCGGCGCCGAGGGGAAGAGTGGGGAAGAGTGGAGAAGAGTAGAGTGGGATGCGGCCGGAGGGAGGGAGGGGGCGGATAGAAACAGGCCGGTCCTGTGCCACCGACAGACGGGCTAGGGGAGGACACGCGCAAACGGCCGGCGCGTCCGCGTGGTGTCCGTTTCACCTCAAAAGCAGCGCAAACTTGGGCCGCGGATGGGTCGAAAGCAGACAGAAACGGACAAAAGTCCGTTTGCTCCCGCGCGCTGGGCCGTCCAGTTTGTCCGTTTTACCCCAAACGGACGAGTCCGGACAGGATAGGGTCGCGCGGTGGAGTTGGCCTGAGTCTTCTTGGAAAGATGGATGCGAACTTCTGTTCGTGTTTCCACCTGTGGTTCCAAGCCATGCGTTGTCACGGTCGGCGGACTGTGCTATTGTATACAGAGCAGTCGTCTTGTCCCCCGTCGCTTCTCACCTGGGCTAATGCCGCGAGCGAGACTTGATGGACTGTTGGACAGAAACCGGTTGCAAAGTATGCCCCTGTCGCCTATCGCCGGGTGCATCTTCAGCCGGCAGCCGGCGGGTATATCCCCGTCCCATCGCTGGGTGCCATCCAGATTGGCACAGCGCGACCCCGAAAGCGACGCTGGTTAGTGGCGTGGCGGAGGGCGGGCCATGGAGCAAGCATTAGTTATCGTCCTGGCTCGGTGGGTGCCTGCGTGGTTTAGTAGTGATTGCGCGCGCTTGCTTGCGCTCGTGGAGGCCTTTTGTATGGTTTCCCGTTGGTCTCGTCTCCGCGCTGCGATGCCCTCCCCTCGCCGCCGCTGCTGTGTTGCTTCTTTTCTTTTTTGGTCCACTCCACCGGCTTGTATTGCCGTTGCGGCACGAGTGCCGGTTGGAATCATTCGACGATGCTCCTTTTGGTAAAAATCCTACGTATGTTCCAAGCGGGCGGAGGGGGAGCGGGTCTTCTGAGGACTACCAGTTTGGTCTGGGGGTCCCGATCATCATGCGTTGCGCCGCCGCCGGTGGACACAATTATTTAGTGCCTCCATCTCCATGCATAGCGTGCAATTAGGCCAACTCCAGCGTACGACCCGAAACAGACGTCCGCTTCGGTCTGCTTTTGTCCGTTTGGGACGAGAATGGGATAGCCATGTCCGGAGAGGGCCGTTGCCGTGTCGGTGCGCCCGACGCGCGGCCGCACCCCAAATCATGTCCAGTGTGAAATGATATAAAAAAATCGCAAAACTCAAATAAATGCCAAAAAATCAAATAATACGCAAACATAATGATTAAAATATAATTAAACATTATAGTCTTCACGGCCTCTACAGTGCTTAGAACATAATTAACATAAAAACTAAAAAAAAGACAGTCCGTCGATGCCGTGCACGTTGCCTTTTTACGCGCCGCCATTGTCGTCCTCGTCGCCAGTGATGTAGGGAGACGACGTCCAGAGGTGGGACGCGCCTGCACCACCTCCCCCGTGGCGACGGCTCGCGCTCCGGTGACTGCGGTGGCGTGGGGCACCAAGGCCCGGCCGCCACGGCGTCGGCCATGTCCGTGGCCATGCACGACCAGCTCCACCGCTGGCCCACCAGGCGCGGGTGGAATGCGGCGATGAGCTACTCCTCCAGCACCTCCTCCTTCACCTCCTCTTTGATGTCCATCATCTCCAGCTCCGGTACGGCCACGTCGCCGGTCGCAGAGAGGGCCAGCATGGTGTCCAGACCCACCCATTGGCGCTCATCGTGCGTGTTCATGGAGTCTTCCAAGACATGTTGAATGAGTCGGGCCTCCTCCTCCTCTGTCATGGGAGAGGTGGTGGTGGCAACGAAGAGGGCGAAGGCGACGACGTCGGCGTGATGACGCGCACCCGCATACGCCCGCACACCTGGGGAGGGCTCGGAGCACGCGCTCGACGCTCTGTACGTGGCCGCCGCTGGCTAGCCGGGTGGCCAGCAAAGTATGACATGCGCTGCACGTCGTGCTCGTCCCGAAACCAAGTGTCCCACAATGCGGAATCGACGGCATACCTGGGGTCGTAGTACAGGTCGTCAGGCAGGCGGCGGCCACGGTCGATCTCCTCGCGGCTGGCACGGCCATCATTGGGATCGGCACCCGATCCACGGACAGATGCCAGTTATTGGGCAGGTGAATGTCGCTCCAGGGGAGCGGCGTCCGTGTTTCCCAATAACACCGGCAAACATCCGCGTGGATGTAGTGCCGGGCGCGCGCGGGGCCTGTCGGAGGGGCGATGGCGAATGCGGGCGGTGCGGGGGCCCTCCATGGGGGTGGTGCGGGCTCTGAGCGGGCGGCGCGGCGGCGGCCGGAGGACGAACCAGCCTCGCAGTCGTGTGCCCCCTTGCGGCCGATGCTCCACCGCACCATGGCTGCCGGCGGAAGGCGAGCTCGAGGAAGGGGAGGGGAGAACTAGGGTTTGGATGTCGGGTTTCGGAGAGGTAGCAGGACTGGAGTGGGAGCATGGACTGTGACCGGTCGATGGCTTCCCATTAAGAAGGACAGTGACCGCTCGCCTGGGCGGATGACAGGTGGGGCCGACCGCACGTGCATAGTTAATTTGGGCGGTGGGATGTAGGTGGTCGTCTGCCACGTGGTCCCGATGCGGACGAGAGACGCGCCCTTTCTGAAGGAAATATGCCCTAGAGGCAATAATAAAGTTATTATTTATTTCCTTATATCATGATAAATGTTTATTATTCATGCTAGAATTGTATTAACCGGAAACATAATACATGTGTGAATACATAGGCAAACACAGTGTCACTAGTATGCCTCTACTTGACTAGCTCGTTAATCAAAGATGGTTAAGTTTCCTAACCATAGACATGAGTTGTCATTTGATTAACGGGATCACATCATTAGAAGAATGATGTGATTGACTTGACCTATTCCGTTAGCCTAGCACTTGATCGTTTAGTATGTTGCTATTGCTTTCTTCATGACTTATACAATGTTCCTACAACTATGAGATTATGCAACTCCCGTTTACCGGAGGAACACTTTGTGTGCTACCAAACGTCACAACGTAACTGGGTGATTATAAAGGTGCTCTACAGGTGTCTCCGAAGGTACATGTTGGGTTGGCGTATTTCGAGATTAGGTTTTGTCACTCCGATTGTCGGAGAGGTATCTCTGGGCCCTCTCAGTAATGCACATCATTTAAGCCTTGCAAGCATTGCAACTAATGAGTTAGTTGCGAGATGATGTATTATGGAACGAGTAAAGAGACTTGCCGGTAACGAGATTGAACTAGGTATTGGATACCGACGATCGAATCTCGGGCAAGTAACATACCGATGACAAAGGGAACAACGTATGTTGTTATGCGGTCTGACCGATAAAGATCTTCGTAGAATATGTAGGAACCAATATGGGCATCCAGGTCCCGCTATTGGTTATTGACCGAAAACGTGTTTCGGTCATGTCTACATAGTTCTCGAACCCGTAGGGTCCGCACGCTTAAGGTTTTGATGACATTTTTATTATGAGTTTATGAGTTTTGATGTATCGAAGGAGTTCGGAGTCCCGGATGAGATCGTGGACATGACGAGGAGTCTCGAAATGGTCGAGACGTAAAGATCGATATATTGGACGACTATATTCGGAGTTCGGAAAGGTTCCGAGTGATTCGGGTATTTATCGGAGTACCGGAGAGTTACGGGAATTCGCCGGGGAGAAGTATTGGGCCTTATGGGCCATACGGGAAAGAGAGAGGGGCTGCCTAGGGCAGGCCGCACGCCCCCCCTTGCCCTAGTCCGAATTGGACTAGGGGGAGGGGCCGCACCCCCTCCTTCCTTCCCTTCTCTCTTCCCCTTCCTTGTCTCCTACTCCTAATACATGGAAGGACTCCTAGTTGGACTAGGAAAGGGGGAATCCTACTCCCGGTGGGAGTAGGACTCCCCTAGGACGCGCCATAGAAGAGGGCCGGCCCTCCCCTCCTCCACTCCTTTATATACGGGGGTAGGGGGCACCCCATAGACACACAAGTTGATCTACGGATCGTTCCTTAGCCGTGTGCGGTACCCCCTTCCACCATATTCCACCTCGGTCATATCGTCGCGGAGTTTAAGCGAAGCCCTGCGCCGGTAAAACATCATCATCGTCACCACGCTGTCGTGCTGACGGAACTCATCTCCGGAGCTCGGCTGGATCGGAGACCGGAGATCGTCATCGAGCTGAACGTGTGCTGAACTCGGAGGCTCCGTACGTTCGGTGCTTGGATCGGTCAGATCGTGAAGACGTACGACTACATCAACCGCGTTGTGATAACGCTTCCGCTTACGGTCTACGAGGGTACGTGGACATACACTCTCCCCTCTCGTTGCTATGCCATCACCATGATCTTGCGTGTGCGTAGGAATTTTTTTGAAATTACTATGTTCCCCAACAGTGGCATCCGAGCCTAGGTTTTATGGTTTGATGTTATATGCACGAGTAGAACACAAGTGAGTTGTGGGCGATATAAGTCATACTGCTTACCAGCATGTCATACTTTGGTTCGGAGGTATTGTTGGATGAAGCGGCCCGGACCGACATTACGCGTACGCTTACGCGAGACTGGTTCTACCGCCGTGCTTTGCACACAGGTAGCTAGCGGGTGTCAGTTTCTCCAACTTTAGTTGAACCGAGTGTGGCTACGCCCGGTCCTTGTGAAGGTTAAAACAGCACCAACTTGACGAACTATCGTTGTGGTTTTTTTGATGCGTAGGTAAGAACGGTTCTTGCTAAGCCCGTAGCAGCCACGTAAAATTTGCAACAATAAAGTAGAGGGCGTCTAACTTGTTTTTGCAGGGCATGTTGTGATGTGATATGGTCAAGACGTGATGCTATATTTTATTGTATGAGATGATCATGTTTTGTAACCGAAGTTATCGGCAACTGGCAGGAGCCATATGGTTGTCGCTTTATTGTATGAAATGCAAACGCCCTGTAATTACTTTACTTTATCACTAAGCGGCAGCGATAGTCGTAGAAGCAATAGATGGCGTAAACGACAACGATGCTACGATGGAGAT
Source organism: Triticum dicoccoides (assembly GCF_002162155.2). Classification (NCBI taxonomy): domain Eukaryota; kingdom Viridiplantae; phylum Streptophyta; class Magnoliopsida; order Poales; family Poaceae; genus Triticum; species Triticum dicoccoides. The sequence continues at coordinate 254,360,012 of NC_041383.1, forward strand.
CAAGGTGTCGCGCCGGTGACGATGGTGATCACGACGGTGCTTCGGAGATGGAGATCACAAGCACAAGATGATGATGGCCATATCATATCACTTATATTGATTGCATGTGATGTTTATCCTTTATGCATCTTATTTTGCTTTGATTGACGGTAGCATTTTAAGATGATCTCTCACTAAAATTATCAAGAAGTGTTCTCCCTGAGTATGCACCGTTGCCAAAGTTCATCGTGCCGAGACACCACGTGATGATCGAGTGTGATAAGCTCTACGTCCATCTACAACGGGTGCAAGCCAGTTTTGCACACGCAGAATACTCAAGTTAAACTTGACGAGCCTAGCATATGCAGATATGGCCTCGGAACACGGAGACCGAAAGGTCAAGCGTGAATCATATAGTAGATATGATCAACATAGTGATATTCACCATTGAAAACTACTCCATCTCACGTGATGATCGGTTATGGTTTAGTTGATTTGGATCACGTGATCACTTAGATGACTAGAGAGATGTCTGTCTAAGTGGGAGTTCTTATGTAATATGATTAATTGAACTTAAATTTATCATGAACTTAGTCCTGGTAGTATTTTGCAAATTATGTTGTAAGATCAATAGCTTGCGTTGTTGCTTTCATATGTTTATTTTGATATGTTCCTAGAGAAAATTGTGTTGAAAAATGTTAGTAGCAATGATGCGGATTGGATCCGTGATCTGAGGTTTATCCTCATTGCTGCACAGAAGAATTATGTCCTTAATGCACCGCTAGGTGACAAACCTATTGCAGGAGCAGATGCAGACGTTATGAACGTTTGGCTAGCTCAGTATGATGACTACTTGATAGTTTAGTGCACCATGCTTAACGGCTTAGAATCGGGACTTCAAAGACGTTTTGAATGTCATGGACCATATGAGATGTTCCAGGAGTTGAAGTTAATATTTCTAGAAAATACCCGAGTTGAGAGATATGAAGTCTCCAACAAGTTCTATAGCTAAAAGATGGAGGAGAATCGCTCAACTAGTGAGCATGTTCTCAGATTGTCTGGGTACTTCAATCGCTTGAATCAAGTGGGAGTTAATCTTCCTGATAAGATAATGATTGACAAAATTCTCTAGTCACCATCACTAAGTTATTAGAACTTCGTGATGAACTATAGTATGCAAGGGATGACGAAAACGATTCCCGAGCTCTTCGTGATGTTGAAATCGACGAAGGTAGAAATCAAGAAAGAGCATCAAGTGTTGATAATTGACAAGACCACTAGTTTCAAGAGAAGGGCAAAGGGAAAGAAAGAGAACTTCAAGTGGAAAGACAAGCAAGTTGTCACTCCTGCGAAGAAGCCCAAAGCTGGACCATAGCCTGAAACTGAGTGTTTACACTGCAAAGGAAATGGTCACTCGAAGCAGAAATACCCTGAATATTTGGTGGATAAGAAGGATGGCAAAGTGAACAAGGGTATATTTGATATACAGATTATTGATGTGTACCTTACTAGTGTTTATAGTAGCCCCTGAGTATTTGATACTTGTTCGGTTGCTAAGATTAGTAACTCGAAACAGGAGTTACAGAATAAACAGAAACTAGTTGAGGGTGAAGTGACGATGTGTGTTGGAAGTGGTTCCAAGATTGATATGATCATCATCGCACACTCCCTATACTTTCAAGATAAGTGTTGAACCTAAATAAATGTTATTTGGTGTTTGCGTTGAGCATAAATATGATTTGATCATGTTTATTGCAAAACGGTTATTCATTTAAAGTCAGAGAATAATTGTTGTTCTGTTTAGATGAATAAAACCTTCAATGGTCATACACCCAATGAAAATAGTTTGTTGGATCTCGATCGTAGTGATACACATATTCATAATATTGATGCCAAAAGATGCAAAGTTAATAATGATAGTGCAACTTATTTGTGGCACTGCCGTTTGGGTCATATCGGTGTAAAGCGCATGAAGAAACTCCATAAAGATGGATTTTCGGAATCACTTGGTTATGAATCATTTGATGTTTGCGAACCGTGCCTTTTGGGCAAGATGACTAAAACTCCGTTCTTCGGAACAATGGAACGAGCTACTGACTTGTTGGAAATAATACATACTGATATATGCAGACCAATGAGTATGAAGGCTCGTGGCAAGTATCGTTATTTTCTGACCTTCACAAGATGATTTAAGCAGATATGGGTATATCTACTTGATGAAACATAAGTCTGAAATAGTTGAAAGGTTCAAAGAATTTCAGAGTGAAGTGGAAAAATCATCGTAACAAGAAAATAAAGTTTTCTGCGATCTGATCGCGGAGACGAATATTTGAGTTACGAGTTTGGTCTTCAATTAAAACAATGTGGAATAGTTTCACAGCTCACGCCACCTGGAACACCACAACTTTATGGTGTGTCCGAACATCGTAATCGCACTTTACTGGATATGGTGCGATCTATGATGTCTATGACTGATTTACCAATATTGTTTTGGGGTTATGCATTAGAGATAGCTGCATTCACATTAAAAGGGCACCATCTAAATCCGTTGAGATGACAACATATGAACTGTGGTTTAGCAAGAAACCCAAGTTGTCGTTTCTTAAAGTTTGGGGCAGCGATACTTATGTGAAAAAGTTTCATCCTAATAAGCTTGAACCCAAATCGGAGAAGTGCGTCTTCATAGAATACCCGAAGGAAGTTGGGTACACCTTCTATCACAGATCCGAAGGCAAGATATTCGTTGCTAAAAATGGATCCTTTCTAGAGGAGTTTCTCTCGAAAGAAGTGAGTGGGAGGAAAGTAGAGCTTGATAAGGTAATTTCTACCTTCTCCCGAATAGGAAAGTAGTTCATCACGGAAATCAGTTCCAGTGATTCCTACACCAATTAGTGAGGAAGCTAATGATGATGATCATGAAACTTCATATCAAGTTACTACAAAACCTCGTAGGTCTTCCAAAGTACAGTCCGCACTAGAGTAGTACGGTAATACTGTTCTGGAAGTCATGTTACTAGACCATGATGAACCTACGAACTATGAGGAAGCGATGATGAGCCCAGATTCCGCGAAATGGCTTGAGGCCATAAAATCTGAGATATGATCCACGTATGAGAACAAAGTATGGACTTTGATTGACTTGCTCGATGATCAGCAAGCCATGTTAAATAAATGGATCTTCAAGAGGAAGACGGACACTGATAGTAGTGTTACTATCCACTAAGCTCGACTTGTTGCAAAAGGTTTTCAACAAGTTCAAGGGGTTGAATACGATGAGATTTTCTCACTCGTATCGATGCTTAAGTCTGTCCGAATCATGTTAGCAATTGCCACATTTTATGAAATCTGGCAAATGGATGTCAAAACTGCATTCCTTAATGGTTTTCTTAAAGAAGAGTTGTATATGATGCAACCAGAAGGTTTTTCCTAAAGGTGCTAACAAAATGTGCAAGCTCTAGCAATCCATCTATGGACTGGTGCAAGCATCTCGGAGTTGGAATATACGCTTTGATAAGTTGATCAAATCATATAGTTTTATACAGACTTACGGTGAAGCCTGTATTTACAAGAAAGTGAGTGGGAGCACTACAGCATTTCTGATAAGTATATGTGAATGACATATAGTTGATCGGAAATAATGTAGAATTATTCTGCAAAGCATAAAGGAGTGTTTGAAAGGAGTTCTTTCAAAGCAAGACCTCAGTAAAGCTGCTTACACATTGAGCATAAAGATCTATATAGATAGATCAAGACGCTTGATAAGATTTTTCAATGAGTACGTACCTTGATAAATTTTTGAATAGTTCAAAATGGAACAGTCAAAGAAGGAGTTCTTGCCTGTGATGCAAAGGTGTGAAGTTGAGTAAGACTCAAGATCCGACCATGGCAGAAAATAGAAAGAGAATGAAAAATCATTCCCTATGCCTCAGTCATAGGTTCTATAAAGTATGCTATGCTGTAAACCAGACCTATTGTATACCTTGCTCTGAGTTTGACAAAGGAATACAATTTTGATCTGAGAGTAGATCACTGGACAACAGTCAAGAATATCCTTAGTGAGAACTAAGGAGATGTTTCTCGATTATGGAGGTGATAAAAGAGCCCGTCGTAAAAAGTTACAATGATGCAAGCTTTTACACCAATCCAGATGACTCTAAGTCTCAATCTGGATACATATTGACCGTGGGAGCAATTAGCTAGAGTAGCTCCGTGCAGAGCATTGTGGACATAGAATTTTTGCAAAATACATACGGCTCTAAATATGACAGACCCATTGACTAAACTTCTCTCACAAGCAAAACATGATCATACCTTAGTACTCTTTGGGTGTTAATCACATAGCAATGTGAGCTAGATTATTGACTCTAGTAAACCCTTCGAGTGTTGATCACATGAAGATGTGAACTATGGGTATTAATCACATACAGATGTGAATATTGGTGTTAAATCACATGGCGATGTGAACTAGATTATTGACTCTAGTGCAAGTGGGAGACTGAAGGAAATATGCCCTAGAGGCAAAAATAAAGTTATTATTTATTTCCTTATATCATGATAAATGTTTATTATTCATGCTAGAATTGTATTAACCGGAAACATAATACATGTGTGAATACATAGACAAACACAGTGTCACTAGTATGCCTCTATTTGACTAGCTCGTTAATCAAAGATGGTTAAGTTTCCTAACCATAGACATGAGTTGTCATTTGATTAACGGGATCACATCATTAGAAGAATGATGTGATTGACTTGACCCTTTCCGTTAGCCTAGCACTTGATCGTTTAGTATGTTGCTATTGCTTTCTTCATGACTTATACAATGTTCCTACAACTATGAGATTATGCAACTCCCGTTTACCGAAGGAACACTTTGTGTGCTACCAAACATCACAACGTAACTGGGTGATTATAAAGGTGCTCTATAGGTGTCTCCGAAGGTACATGTTGGGTTGGCGTATTTCGAGATTAGGTTTTGTCACTCCGATTGTCGGAGAGGTATCTCTGGGCCCTCTCGGTAATGCACATCACTTAAGCCTTGCAAGCATTGCAACTAATGAGTTAGTTGCGAGATGATGTATTATGGAACGAGTAAAGAGACTTGCCAGTAACGAGATTGAACTAGGTATTGGATACCGACGATCGAATCTCGGGCAAGTAACATACCGATGACAAAGGGAACAACGTATGTTGTTATGCGGTCTGACCGATAAAGATCTTCGTAGAATATGTAGGAACCAATATGGGCATCCAGGTCCCGCTATTGGTTATTGACCGGAAATGTGTTTCGGTCATGTCTACATAGTTCTCGAACCCGTAGGGTGCGCACGCTTAAGGTTTTGATGACAGTTTTATTATGAGTTTATGAGTTTTGATGTACCGAAGGAGTTCGGAGTCCCGGATGAGATCGGGGACATGACGAGGAGTCTCGAAATGGTCGATACATAAAGATCGATATATTGGACGACTATATTCGGAGTTCGGAAAGGTTCCGAGTGATTCGGGTATTTATCGGAGTACCGGAGAGTTACGGGAATTCGCCGGGGAGAAGTATTGGGCCTTATGGGCCATACGGGAAAGAGAGAGGGGCTGCCTAGGGCAGGCCGCGCGCCCCCCCTTGCCCTAGTCCGAATTGGACTAGGGGGAGGGGCCGCACCCCCTCCTTCCTTCCCTTCTCTCTTCCCCTTCCTTGTCTCCTACTCCTAATACATGGAAGGACTCCTAGTTGGACTAGGAAAGGGGGAATCCTACTCCCGGTGGGAGTAGGACTCCACTAGGGCGCGCCATAGAAGAGGGCCGGCCCTCCCCTCCTCCACTCCTTTATATACGGGGGTAGGGGGCACCCCATAGACACACAAGTTGATCTACGGATCGTTCCTTAGCCGTGTGCGGTGCCCCCTTCCACCATATTCCACCTCGGTCATATCGTCGCGGAGTTTAGGCGAAGCCCTGCGCCGGTAGAACATCATCATCATCACCACGCCGTCGTGCTGATGGAACTCATCTCCGGAGCTCGGCTGGATTGGAGACCGGAGATCGTCATCAAGCTGAACGTGTGCTGAACTCGGAGGCTCCGTACGTTCGGTGCTTGGATCGGTCGGATCGTGAAGACGTACGACTACATCAACCGCGTTGTGATAACGCTTCCGCTTACGGTCTACGAGGGTACGACTACATCTTGCGTGTGCGTAGGATTTTTTTTTGAAATTACTACATTCCCCAACACTTTCACTGTCCGCCTGGACCCAAACCGGGCGCATGTTTGCGCTGGAAATGGGTCGGGCCGGACACAAGACATACAAGATGGGTTCAGGCTGTCGCGCGCTAGGCCGTGGGGTTTGTCCGTTTGGCTCCAACCGGACAGGTCCTGACGGGATGGGGTCGTGTGCTGGAGTTGGCCTTAGGCAAGGAAAACCATGTTAAAGCCACTGGGTTAGCGTCCAAGCGCTAGCTACAGCTCTACAAAGGCGCAAACGTGGATGGAAGAGCGCCTCCCACAAACTCTCCCATTCCGTCCTTGTTTGATCAGACGGGGCTGTCCAAACCAAAATTGCAATCTAAGCGCATCTTCAACGCTGGCCCAAGGACGCATGGAGGTTGCAAAGGAAGCCTCACGACACTGGATTTATACAACAAGTTGCGAACCCGGGGCAGGGAGACCCCGGAAGGCCGTATATGACTGGACCGAGCTCCCAGCTTACTAAGAGGCAAAGCCATGAACCCGCCCGGGATCTCAAAACTCTCAAGCTCCGGACAGGCTCAAGGACCACTAACGGCCGCACGCACCAGGGTGTCTTCTTCAAGGGGAGCCCTGCAATCATCTCGACAGTGGGCCCCTCAGGCCCAACAAGAAGAAATTGATATGAGGGGGTCCGGGGCGACTTATAGGTGGGTCTGAGACCTTCACGGACTCCAAGTCAGGAGGGCGGCTGGATAGATCGCATCCTACTTATGTAAAACCTTGTTCCCACCGTGTATATAAGGGAGAACTAGGGGGCTTTGAAGCATCTACAACTCTTAGTACAATTATGAATCTTCACCTACACCATTGTACTCCTTCGCATGAGGTATCCCATCTCCATGAATAACAAGAACTAGTTGGACGTAGGGAATTACTCTTCGGAGGCTCGAACCTATGTAACTAGTACGTGCGGGCTCTGTCCCGATACATCCGGCCATGCTAGGCACCGTACCAAAGGTACTGACAACTTTTTGCTCCATTATAGGTGTAAGAGGGCCGGTGTATATGAATTTGAAGTGCTCCGACATGGAATTCATCCATGATAACCCTTCTTAATAGTGTGGTTTTTCCTACAACTCAAATCAAACTAAAACGAAATCTTCGAGACGCCTTTGATCTTTTTGAAGGGGGGGGGGTGTGTGTCAATCATCTCATGTTCTTCACAGAACAAATATCCAAGATAAACTTTAGCAATCGATATTAGTTCCACTATCCATACTTTCATCACACCAAAATATAATTAAGTGACACATGCACTTTCAGCATCGATTCGGTCGGCTCGTGGAACTCTGGCTCATCTTCTTCGGTGGAGATGGATTGGGCCACGGATTGGGCCTCGAGGTCAACCTTAGGGACACGATGGCATGGTGGCTCGACATTGTTAGCCACACTGGCGAGGATTGGGAGCGAGCTATGGCTCTCGGGTGACTGTGGGAGAGAGCTAGAGGAGGGACGAGAGAGAGGCGGAAGGGGAAATGGTCCAGGAGGTCTTTTGGGGTCTCGTTGTTGTAGCTAGAAGAGACAAGCTATTGCGGTGGAGGCAGAAGGTGGCCAGGGGCTTGGGTGCACTTGCCGTGCACCTGCCTCGCCTTCATGCAGGAGGAAGAAGATGACTCCGCCCCTGGTGGACTGGGTTCTCTCTTGCCAGGCAAGGCCAAGATAAGCTTCTATTTTTAATTGGTTTTCTTTTCTAGTTTTCATTTAGCCATTGATTTAAATTCAAAAGGACTTCAAAACAGTGCCAAACTTTTTTGTAGATTTTTTTGTTGCTCCTCTCGACCTTGCCAAGTGCACATAAAATATTTCAGAAGGTTTGAGCTTATATTCTATTTACTAGGAATATAAACCCAACTCCTATACCATATTGATCAATTCAAAGCCAAAAATAATTTCTTTCAAACCTCCAAAATGATGTCTTAAGTTCAACTATTTTTTTATTAACTCTTAACAAATTTTCCAGGGTTTAGAAGGGCATTCTGGGTTCATTGAGAAATTTAGGGTTTTAGCCCTTGATACCTTCTTTTATCTATCCGGTAATGGAACAGGAAAGTGTATCCCGCACCTATTTCCCTAGAGATGACCCTGGGTTATTGAACCAATGAGAGGAAGATTCCCTTGAAGTGATGGTCTCTAGCAAGATTTTATTAAATTGTCAAATCCATATTTTGACCGGATCAAGCAAGCAAATAGTGATCCAAAAACTTCTAATAAAAAGAGGTACGAGCATGAGATCTTAATGGTTACAACCATGTATTTGTGTTGGGATCAAATATGATCTTAATTTATGCGTTGGATGTCACCCATCAAGATGTGCTTGTTACGGATCGAAGTGGGGGATGTGTCCAAATAACATCTTGACCGGCACGAGTCCTGCGTCAAGAATCAGTTGTCCTACTGCCGGCCCTATCCATCTCGTGGGGTTGCCTTGATAATTAAGATAATGAAATCAGACAAGAGCTCTATGCGTCTAATGACTGCACCTAATGTATCCCCAAGGATATGATCCATGTTACCCTACTGAGCCTTACTGTCACCAATGTTTGGTATAACACTTCATGGTTGCTACTTCTTGAGCTTGCGTTGATTTTTCCCTTGAAGAGGAAAGGGTGATGCAGCAAAGTAGAGATAAGTATTTCCCTCGGTTAAGAACTAAGGTATCAATCTAGTAGGAGGCATAAGCAACTCTCTGCTACTTCTTGAGCTTGCGTTGGTTTTTCCCTTGAAGAGGAAAAGATGATGCAGCAAAGTAGAGATAAGTATTTCCCTCATCTTGAAAACCAAGGTATCAATCCAGTAGGAGACAACACACAAATCACTGAGTACCTGCACAAACAATCAAACAACTTGCACCCAACGCAATAAAGGGGTTCAATCCCTTTAGGTTACTTGCAAAAGTGAGGTCCGATAGAGATAGATAGACCGTAAAGTAAATATTTTTGGTAATTTTGGTTTATAAATCGGAAAGTAAAAGATTGCAAAATAGTAGATCAGAAACTAATATGATGGAAAGTAGAAACTTATATGATGGAAAATAGACCTGGGGCCATAGGTTTCACTAGAGGCTTATCTCAAGATAGCAAATAATACGGTGGGTGAACAAATTACTGCCAAGCAATTGATAGAAAAGCGCAAGGTTATGACGATATCTAAGGCAATGATCATGAATATAGGCATCATGTCCGTGTCAAGTAGACCGAAACGATTCTGCATCTACTACTATTACTCCACATATCGACTGCTATCCAGCATGCATATAGAGTATTAAGTTCATAAAGAACGGAGTAATGCATTAAGTAAGATGACATGATGTAGAGGAATTAACTCAAGCAATATGATGAAAACCCCATCTTTTTATCCTCAATGTCAACAATACAATACATGCCTTGCTGCCCCTACTGTCACTGGGAAAGGACACCGCAAGATTGAACCCAAAGCTAAGCACTTCTCACATTGCAAGAAAAACCAATCTAGTTGGCCAAACCAAACCGATAGTTCGAAGAGAATTACAAAGATATCAAATCATGCATAAAAGAATTCAGAGGAGATTCAAATAATATTCATAGATAAGCTGATCATAAATCCACAATTCATTGGATCTCGGCAAACACACCGCAAAAAAGTATCACATCAAATAGATCTCCAAGAACATCGAGGAGAACATGGTATTGAGAATCAAAGAGAGAGAATAAGCCATCTAGCTAGTAGCTATGGACCCGTAGGTCTATGGTAAACTACTCACGCTTCGTCGAAAGGGCAATGGTGTTGATGTAGAAGCCCTCCATGACCGAATCCCCCTCCAGCAGGGTGCCAAAAATGTCCCTAGATGGGATCTCACAGGTACAGAAGGTTGCGGTGATGCAAAAGTGTTTTTGTGCATGCCTCTGATGCTTTGGGGATATATGAGAATATATAGGGGAAAGAATTAGTTCAGGAGGTGCATGAGGGGCCCACAAGGGTGGGGGCGCGACCTACCCCCTAGGCACGCCCGCCGTCCTTGTGGCCGCCTCGTGGCTCTTCCACTTCATCTCCAAGTCTCCTGGTTTGCCTCTGGTCAAAGAAAAATCATCACGAAGGTTTTATTCCATTTGGACTCCGTTTGGTATTCCTTTTCTACGAAACTCAAGAACAGGGGAAAATAGGAACTGGCGATGGGCTCTAGGTTAATAGGTTAGTCCCAAAAATAATATAAAATAGTATATTAATGCATATAAAACATCCAAAACAGATAATATAATAGCATGGAACAATAAATAATTATAGATAGATTTGATACGTATCAAGCACCCCCAAGCTTAATTCCTACTCGTCCTCGAGTAGGTAAATGATAAAAACAGACTTTTTGATGTGGAATGCTACCTAGGATATTTATCCATGTAATTTTCTTTACTGTGACATGAATGTTCAGATCCGTAAGATTCAAAACAAAAGTTTAATATTGACATAAAAACAATAATACTTCAAGCATACTAACAAGGCAATTATGTCTTCTCAAAATAACATGGCCAAAGAAAGCTTATCCCTACAAAATGATATAGTCTGGCTATGCTCCATCTTCATCACACAAAATATTCAAATCATGACGACCCCGATGACAGGCCAAGCAATTGTTTCATACTTTTGATGTTCTCAAACTTTTTCAACTTTCACGCAATACATGAGCCTGAGCAATGGACATAGCACTATAGGTGGAATTGAAGGTGGTTGTGGAGAAGACAAAAAGAAGGAGATAGTCTCACATCAACTAGGCATATCAACGGGCTATGGAGATGCCCATCAATATATATCAATGTGAGTGAGTAGGGATTGCCATGCCACAGATGCACTAGAGCTATAAGTTTATGAAAGCTCAAAAGAAAACTAAATGGGTGTGCATCACTCGCTTGCTCACGAAGACCTAGGGCAATTTGAGGAAGCTCATCATTGGAATATACAAGACAAGTTTTATAATGAAAAATTCCCACTAGTATATGAAAGTGACAACATAGGAGACTCTCTATCATGAAGATCATGGTGCTACTTTGAAGCACAAGTGTGGTAAAAGGATAGTAACATTTCCCCTTCTCTATTTTATATCTTTTTTTTGTTTGGGCCTTCTCTCCTCTTTTTTTTCATCCGGAGTCTCATCCCGACTTGTGGGGGAATCATAGTCTCCATCGTCCTTTCCTCACATGGGACAATTCTCTAATAATGAAGATCATCACACTTTTATTTACTTACAACTCAAGAATTACAACTCGATACTTAGAACAGAATATGACTCTATATGAAAGCCTCCGGCGGTGTACTGGGATGTGAAATGAATCAAGAGTGACATGTATGAAAGAATTATGAAAGCTGGCTTTGTCACAAATACGATGTCAACTACATGATCATGCAAAGGAATATGACAATGATGGAACATGTCATAATAAACGGAACGGTGGAAAGTTGCATGGCATTATATCTCAGAATGGCTATGGAAATGCCATAATAGTTAGGTATGGTGACTATTTTGAGGAAGGTATATGGTGGGTGTATGGTACCGGCGAAAGTTGCATGGCACTAGAGAGGCTAGCAATGGTGGAAGGGTGACAGTGCGTATAATCCATGGACTCAACATTAGTCATAAAGAACTCACATACTTATTGCAAAAATCTATTAGTTATCGAAACGAAGTACTAGACGATGCTCCTAGGGGGATAGATTGGTAGGAAAATACCACCGCTCGTCCCTGACCGCCACTCATAAGGAAGACAGTCAATAAATAATTCATGCTCCGAGTTCATTACATAACGGTTCACCATACATGCATGCTACAGGAATCACAAACTTTAACACAAGTATTTCTCAAATTCACAATTACTTACTAGCATGACTCTAATATCGCCATCTTCATATCTCAGAACAATCATAAGGAATCAAACTTCTCATAGTATTCAATGCACTTTATATGAAAGTTTTTATTATACTTCTCTTGGATGCCTATCATATTAGGAATAAGTTTATAACCAAAGCAAATTACCATGCTGTTTAAAAACTCTCAAAATAATAGAAGTGAAGCATGAGAGTTCAACAATTTCTATAAAATAAAACCACCACCGTGCTCTAAAAAGATATAACTGAAGCACTAGAGCAAAATTGCCTAGCTCAAAAGATATAAGTGAAGCACATAGAGTATTCTAATAAATCACGATTCATGCGTGTACCTCTCAAAAGGTTTGTACAGCAAGGATGATTGTGGAAAACTAAAAATCAAAGTCTCAAATCATACAAGACGCTCCAAGAAAAATACGTATCATGTGGTGAATAAAAATATAGCCCCAAGTAAAGTTACCGATAGACGAAGACGAAAGAGGGGATGCCTTCCGAGGCAGCCCCAAGCTTAGGCTCTTGATTGTCCTTGAATATTACCTTGGGGTGCCTTGGGCATTCCCAAGCTTAGGCTTTTGCCACTACTTATTCCATGGTCCATCAAATCCTTACTCAAAACTTGAAAGCTTCACAACACAAAACTCAACAGAAAATCTCATAAGCTCCGTTAGTATAAGAAAATAAATCACCACTTTTGGTACTGTTGTGAACTCATTCTTTATTTATATTGGTGTAATATCTACTGTATTCCAACTTTTCCATGGTTCATACCCCCCGATATTACCCATAGATTCATCAAAATAAGCAAACAACACAAAGAAAACAGAATCTGTCAAAAACATAACAGTCTGTAGTAATCTGTAACTCTCGAATACTTCTGTAACTCCATAAATTCTGAAAATTTAGGACAACCTGGGAGATTTGTGTACCAATAAAATGTGAAAAGAATCATATCAAAAGCATGTTTCTGTGAATTATGAAAATTATTTTCCTGGGTGCAAAAGTTTCTGTTTCTCAGCAAGATCAAAACAACTATCACCCTAAGCCATCCCAAAGGTCTTACTTGGCAAAAAAACTAACTAAAACACAAAACCACATATAACCAGAGGGTAGATGAATTATTTATTGCAAAACAGAACCTAAAAAGAAAAAAGAAAAATAAATTTGGGTTGCCTCCCAACAAGCGCTATTGTTTAACGCCCTTAACTAGGCATAAAAACACGAATAGATCTAGGTATTGTCATCTTTGGTATGCAATCCATAAGTGGCTCTCATAATAGATTCATATGGCAACTTAATGTTCTTTCTAGGAAAGTGTTCCATGCCCTTCCTTAACATAAATTGAAATCTAATGTTTCCTTCTTTCATATCAATAATTGCACCAATCATTCTAAGGAAAGGTCTACCAAGAATAATAGGACATGTAGGATTGCAAGCTATATCAAGAACAATGAAATCTAAGAGCACATAATTCCTATTTGCAACAATAAGAACATCATTAGTTCTTCCCATAGGTTTCTTAATAGTGGAATCCGCAAGATGCAAATTTAAAGAACAATCATCAAATTCACGGAAACCTAACACATCACATAAAGTTTTTGGAATCGTGGAAACACTAGCACCCAAATCACACAAAGCATGGCACCCATAATCTTTCATCTTAATCTTAATAGTAGGTTCCCACACATCATAAAGTTTTCTAGGGAAAGAAACTTCCAATTCAAGCTTTTCTTCAAAAGATTGCATCATAGCATCAACGATATGTTTAGTAAAAGCTTTATTTTGATTATAAGCATGACGAGAATTCAACATGGATTGCAATAAGGAAATACAATCTATTAAATAACAATTATCATAATTAAATTCCTTGAAATCCAAAAAAGTGGGTTCATTGCTACTTAAAGTTTTGACCTCTCCAATCCCACTTTTATCAATTTTTGCATCAAGATCTAAAAACCCCGAATTATTGGGACACCTTTTAACTAAAGTTGACTCATCTCCAGTCCCATCTTTATCAAGATTTATATTGGAAAACAAAGATTCAATAGGAGTCACATCAATCACTTTAAGATCTTCATCATTATTTAAAGACTCTGGTTTAGCGGCCATCTTATTTACTAAGGTAGTCTGTTTATCAGAAATTTGGCCTACTAAATTTTCAAGATGAGCAATCTGAGATTTCAAACCATAAAATTCCTTAGACATATCATCGAGCTCTTTATTCATGTACTCCGTAGAACTTTTTTGTTCCTTAAGCTCGTTTCTAAAGAAACTGTTATGCTCAAATTGTAAAGACATGAAGATCCTAACATTATTTTCAATTTCTTCCAACCTCCTAAAGTGAGGATCAACGTTCTTAGGTTGAGCCATAAAGACAAGCAGACACACCAACCCACGGGCACAAAAAAGCAAACAAAGAAGATGAACGGAAGAGGGGCGAAGAAAAGGCAAATCTTTTCGAAAATTGTTTTAGAAGTGGGGGAGAGGAAAACGAGAGGCGAATGGCGAATAATGTAATGCAAGAGATGAGAGTTTATGATGGGTACTTGGTATGTCATGACTTGGCATAGATCTCCCCAGCAACGTCGCAAGAAATTCTTCCTGCTATTTCTTGAGCTTGTGTTGGTTTTTCCCTTGAAGAGGAAAGGGTGATGCAGGAAAGTAGAGACAAGTATTTCCCTCAGTTTGAGAACCAAGGTATCAATCCAGTAGGAGATAATGCACAAATCACCGAATACCTGCACAAACAATCAATAAACTTGCACCCAAGCGATAAAGGGGTTGTCAATCCCTTCACGATTACTTGGAAAAGTGAGATCTGATAGAGATAGACAAATGGTAAAGTAAATATTTTTAGTATTTTAGGTTTATAAATCGGAAAATAAAAGATTGCAAAATAGTAGATCGGAATTTAATATGATGGAAAATAGAAACTTATATGATGGAAAATAGACCCGGGGGGCATAGGTTTCACTAGAGGCTTCTCTCAAGATAGCAAATAATACGGTGGGTGAACAAATTACTGCCAAGCAACTGATAGAAAAGTGCAAGGTTATGATGATTTCTAAAGCAATGATCATGAATATAGGCATCACGTCTGTGTTAAGTAGACCGAAAGGATTCTGCATCTACTACTATTACTCCACACATCGATCGCTATCCAGCATGCATATAGAGTATTAAGTTCATAAAGAACGGAGTAATGCATTAAGTAAGATGACATGATGTAGAGGAATTAACTCAAGCAAAATGATGAAAACCCCATCTTTTTATCCTCGATGGCAACAATACAATACGTGCCTTGCTGCCCATACCATCACTAGCAAAGGACACCACAAGATTGAACCCAAAGCTAAGCACTTCTCCCATTGCAAGAAAAACCAATCTAGTTGGCCAAACCAAACCAATAGTTCGACGAGAATTATAGAGATATCAAATCATGCATAAAAGAATTCAGAGGAGATTCAAGTAATATTCATAGATAAGCTGATCATAAATCCATAATTCATCGGATCTCAGCAAACACACCGCAAAAAAGTATTACATCGAATAGATCTCCAAGAACATCGAGGAGAACATGGTATTGAGAATCAAAGAGAGAGAAGAAGCCATCTAGCTACTAGCTATGGACCCATAGGTCTGTGGTAAACTACTCACGCTTCATCGGAAGGGCAATGGTGTTGATGTAGAAGCCCTCCGTGATTGAATCCCCTTCTGGCAGGGTGCCGAACAAGGTCCCTAGATGGGATCTCACGATACAGAAGGTTGAGGTGGTGGGAAAGTGTTTTTGTGGATGCCGCTGGTGGTTTGTGGACATATGGGAATATATAGGCGAAAGAATTAGGTCAGGAGGTGCACAAGGGGCCCACAAGGGTCGGGGCACGCCCGACCCCCCTGGGCACGCCCTCCGTCCTTGTGGTCGCCTCTTGGCTCTTCCGACTTCATCTCCAAGTCTCCTGGTTTGCTTCTGGTCCAAGAAAAATCATCCCGAAGGTTTTATTCCGTTTGGACTCCGTTTGGTATTCCTTTTCTGTGAAACTCAAAAACAGGGAAAAAATTGGAACTAGCACGGGGCTCTAGGTTAATAGGTTAGTCCGAAAAATAATATAAAAGCATATTAATGCATATAAATCATCCAAAACAGATAATATAATAGCATGGAACAATAAAAAATTATAGATACGTTGGAGACATATCGGTCTGCAATCTATGCACCTACACAAACTAACAAACACTTGCACACAACACAAAAAGGGGTTAACCCTTCACGGTCACGAACAAGAGTGATATCTGATACTGATAGACATAAAAGATAAATAAAAGAGAAACGTAAAGTAAATATAAATAAATTACAACAAGGTATTTTTGAGTTTTTTGGTTTATAGATCTGAAAATATATGATGGGAAATAGACCAGGGGGCCATAGGTTTCACTAGAGGCTTCTCTCTTGAAAGAAAGCACGCGGTGGGTAAACAAATTACTGTTGAGTGATGATAATCCCCAAGTGCAGGAAATCATCATAGCAATTTCCAAAGTTGGAAGTGATAAGTATGGAGTGTCAAACCCACAAGGAGCTAAAGGTAAGATCAATATTCTCTCAAGTCCTATCTGCGTACACCGAACGTTTGCTTCCAACTAGATACGAGAAATAAAACTACGTTGTGGGTATGAAGAGGATAACTTTGCATGATATCAGAGAGATAAAATATAAAAGTAGGTGCTGTTATCATAAAGTTAGAATATATTACTAAATATATAAATAGCGAGTGTGGAATAATGATGGATCAGTGTGCGGAATTATCCTAGGCAATTGTTGACAAGACCGGTAGTCGTCATTGCAATTTCATATGAGGGAGAGGCATAAGCTAACATACTTTCTCTTCTTGGATCATATGCACTTATGATTGGAACTCTAGCAAGCATCCGCAACTACTAAAGATCATTAAGGTAAAACCCAACCATAGCATTAAAGCATCAAGTCCCCTTTATCCCATACGCCACAACCCCCTTACTCGGGTATGTTTCTGTCACTCAAGCAACCACCTATAAGTGAATCATGAACGTATTGCAACACCCTACAGCGGGAATCCCTCACGCTTGAGCGACACGGAGGTTCTCCCTCTAGTCCTTGGCCTTCATGGCGATGATGGCCCCTCCGGGATCCTCCTCCATGGCCTCTGGTGATGAAGGCCCCCTCCGGTAGGGTGCCAGAGAGGGCCTAGATTGATTTCTCGTGGCTACAGAGGCTTGCGGCGGCGGAACTTCTGATCTAGCTTATCTTCTGGAGGTTTCTGTATTTATAGGAAT
>NC_041383.1:254377829-254394351 GCF_002162155.2 Triticum dicoccoides
GATAGGGGCCCACGCCTAGGGGGGTGGGCGTGCCCCCACCCTCGTGGACAGCCCTTGACTCTTCTGGCCCAACTCTTTTACTACAGGGGCTTCTTTTGGTCCATAAAAAATCATCAAAAATTGGCACGTCAATTGGACTCCGTTTGGTATTCCTTTTCTGTAAAACTCAAAAACAAGGAAAAAAACAGAAACTGGCACTGGGCTGTAGGTTAATAGGTTAGTCCCAAAAATCATATAAAATAGCATATAAATGCATATAAAACATCTACGATGGATAATATAATAGCAATAATACTTCATAAATTATAGATCCGTTGGAGACGTATCAACATCCCCAAGCTTAATTCCTGCTCGTCCTCGAGTAGGTAAATGATAAAAGAATAATTTATGAAGTGTGTATGCTAGCAGGTGCACAAGTTTGATCAATGATAATTTCAATCACCTTTTCTAGCATCATTATATGTCATAACAGTAGCTCATCTCATAAAACTTTTCATGATCAAGTAACAAGGTATTCACATGTTAAAGTATAGATCATAAACTTTCTTAAAACTAACAAACTATATTCTCAGTCATCAAACAATTGCAATTCATCTTATTTTCAGGAAGGGTCTATGTCAGTGCTTTGATTTAGAAAACTCCACATACTCAACTATCATTTAATCTTTCACAATTGCTAACACTCACGTGATATTTATGGGTTCAAAGTTTTAATCGGACACAGAGAAAGATAGGGGCTTATAGTTTCGACTCCCAACCTTTTACCTCAAGGGTAATGTCAACAATAATAATTTATGAAAGCCTACATCCAAGTGGATATATATCCGGATCGCTCCAACACAAAGTGCTTGCCAAAGGAAAAAGTGTAAAAAGGAAAGGTGCTGATCACCATGACTCTTGTATAAGGGTAGAAGATAAAAGTAAAAGATAGGCCCTTCGCAGAGGGAAGCATAGGTTGTCATGCGATTTTAAGGTTGGATGCATAAAATCTTAATGCAGAAGAACATCACTTTATATTGCCTCTTGTGATATAGACCTTTATTATGCAGTCCATCGCTTTTATTTCTTCCCTATAGCAAGTTCGTATAAAGCTTATCTTCTTCGCACTAATATATCATACATATTTAGAGAGCAATTTTTATTGCATGCACCGATGAAAACTTACTTGAAGGATCTTACTCAATCCATAGGTAGGTATGGTGGGCTCTCATGGCAAAACTAGTTTAAGGGATATTCGGAAGCACAAGTAGTATCTCTACTTGGTGCAAAGAATTTGGCTAGCATGAGGGGGAAAAGCAAGCTCAGCATGTTGGATGATCCATGATAATATAATGTTTCGGATATAGGAAAACATAACCCATTAAGTTGTCTTCCTTGTCCAACATCAACCTTTTAGCACATCATATTTTAATGAGTGCTCACAATTACAAAAGATGTCCAAGATAGTATATTTATATGTGAAATCTCTCTTCCTTCAATGTTCTTTCATGAATTGTTCAAGTGACCAATTCTGCGTTTGCTAACTTTCGATAAGTTTACTACCTATACTTATTACGTGTGAAGTCATTACTCCCCATGGTATAAGCATATGAAACATATATGAATTCAGATTTATGATATTCAATTCATTCAACCATTTACTCAGAGGATATACGTGAAGCACGTGAGTAATTGGAAAACTACTCCACAAAGATATAAGTGAAGAACACTGAGTAGTCAAATAATTAACTAGCCATGGGAGGATTCTTTTTCATTCAAGATTTCAGATCCAATGCTTTTATTCAAACAGCAAGTAAAATTGAAAATACGCTCCAAGCAAAACACATATCATGTGACGAATAAAAATATAGCTCCGAGTAAGGTATACCGATAATTTTGAACACGAAAGAGGGGATGCCTTCCGGGGCATCCCCAAACTTAGGCGCTTGAGTATTCCTTGAATATTAACTTGGGGTGCCTCAGACATCCCCAAGCTTAGGGTCTTTCCACTCCTTATTCTCCTCATATCGATATCTCACCCAAAGCTTGAAAACTTCAATCACGCAAAACTTAACGGAACTTCGTGAGATAGGTTAGTATGATAAAGAGCAAACCATTCACTTTGGTACTGTCAAAGACAAGGTTCATAATTGTTCTCACACAATGCCTACTGTACCATACCATTTCTACAATTTATATTGAGAAATATAAGCAATAGAAACTAGAAAACAAGCAAACTATGCAATGAAAACAGAATCTGTCAGAAACAGAACAGTCTGTAATGATCTGAACAGAAACCATAATTATGCTACTCAAAAAATTATGAAATAAATTTTTGGACGTGAGGAATTTGTCTATTAATCATCTTCAAAAACAATCAACCTAAAATAACTCTCCAGTAAAAAATGGCATCTATTCTCGTGAGCGCAAAGTTTCTGTTTTTTACAGCAAGATTGCAAAGACTTCACCCATGTCTTTCCAAAGGTCTTATTTGGCACTTTATTGAAACAAAAAGCTATAAAACATGATTATTACAGTAGATTAATCATGTAAACACACAAAAATAGTAAGTTTAAATATTGGGTTGTCTCCCAACAAGCGCTTTTCTTTAATGCCTTTTAGCTAGGCATGATGATTTCAATGATGCTCACATAAAAGAAAAGAATTGAAACATAAAGAGAGCATCATGAAGAATATGACTAGCACAATTGAATCTAACCCACTTCCTATGCCTAGGGATTTTGTGAACACATAATTTATAGGAACAAGAATCAACTAGCATAGGAAGGCAAAACAAGTATAACTTCAAAACTTTAAGCACATAGAGAGGAAACTTGATATTATCGCAACTCCTACAAGCATATATTCCTCCATCATAATAGTTTTCAGTAGAATCATGAATGAATTCAACAATATAACCATCACATAAAGCATTCTTTTCATGATCTATAAGCATAGAAATTTTTCTACTCTCCACATAAGCAAAATTCTCTCATTTGGAATAGTGGGATCACTAATTCCTAAAGTTAACACTCTTCCA
Source organism: Triticum dicoccoides (assembly GCF_002162155.2). NCBI lineage: Eukaryota > Viridiplantae > Streptophyta > Magnoliopsida > Poales > Poaceae > Triticum > Triticum dicoccoides. Next base: position 254,380,849 of record NC_041383.1, read on the forward strand.
AACCCACTTTAGATGATAGTATTATTCATACTCCAAAATATATAAGTGAAGTTCATGGAGCATTCTGCAGTTAGTATAGACTAACCAATATCCAAGCTCAAAATATGTAAGTGAAGCACACGAAGCATTCTATAAAACCATACTCAAAAGATTTAAGTGAAGCACAAAGAGCAATTCTATAAGATCATACTTAAAAGATATAAGTGAAGCACATGAAGTATTATATAAATATATTAAGGGCTAACTCATACTAGCATGGTTCTTGAATAAAAACAAAACAAAAAAAACAAAGGACACAAATCATGTGAACAAAACAAAAACCGAGGTATACCGATATTTGTTGAAGAAGAAAGATGGGATGCCAACCGGGGCACCCCCAAGCTTAGATGCTTGAGTATCCTTTGAAATATTTACTTGGGGTGCCTTTGGAATCCCCAAGCTTGAACTCTTGCCTCTCTTTATTCTTCTGATATTGATAGCTCCTCAATCTTCGAACACTTGATCCACACAAAACTTTAACAAAAACTTTGTGAGATCCGTTAGTGTAATAAAGCAAACTACCACTTTAAGGTACTGTAATTAACTCATTCTTTATTTATATTGGTGTTAAACCTAATGTATTCCAACTTTTATATGGTTCATACCCCCCGATACTAGCCATAGATTCATCAAAATAAGCAAACAACATGCGAAAAACAGAATCTGTCAAAAACAGGACAGTCTGTAGTAATCTGGAAGTTTAGTAAACTTCTGTAACTCAAAAAATTATGAAATAAATATGAAAATTTGAAAAATTTGTACAGAACTAATTTTCAAAACGTTTCAGACCCATTTGACCTTCCAGTAAAAAATGCAAAATCACGCACTACAGCCAATGTTTCTGTTTTTGTTCCGCACATAGTAAACAAGCAATCTAATCATCCTAAAACCAAAGCTTGGCACATTATTTTTATAATACAATGGATATATAAAAGGGGATAATTATTTACAGAGAAACTTCCATGAAAAATTCTACATTGTTTCTGTGAGCATGAACACAAGTGCTCAAGGTCGACCCTCACTTCTTCAATGCATAACTTTCCAATCACTTCTCTTTTTGAAAAACTTTTTTAGGCATGAGAGGCAAGTAATTTTTTTTTGTATTTTCATTCTTTAAATTTTTTTCTATGTTTCACCCACAACTAAACAGAAATAAAAAGGAAAAGAAAATCAACTTAGTTAAGAAAGCAAACAAGCACACACGAGAATATCAACCCCACGCTATTGCTCCCCGGCAACGGCGCCAGAAAAGAGCTTGATAATCCCCAAGTGCAGGGAATCATCGTAGCAATTTCCAAAGGTGGAAGTGATAAGTATGGAGTGTCAAACCCACAAGGAGCTAAAGGTAAGATCAATATTCTCTCAAGTCCTATCTGCCACTGATACGACTCTACGTACACCGAACGTTTGCTTCCAACTAGATACGAGAAATACAACTACGTTGTGGGTATGAAGAGGATAACTTTGCATGACATCGGAGAGATAAAATATAAAAGTAGGTGCTATTATCATAAAGTTAGAATATATTACTAAATATTATAAATAGCGAGTGTGGAATAATGATGGATCGGTGTGCGGAATTATCCTAGGCAATTGTTGACAAGACCGGTAGTCGTCATTGCAATTTCATATGAGGGAGAGGCATAAGCTAACATACTTTCTCTTCTTGGATCATATGCACTTATGATTGGAACTCTAGCAAGCATCCGCAACTACTAAAGATCATTAAGTTAAAACCCAACCATAGCATTAAAGCATCAAGTCCCCTTTATCCCATACACCACAACCCCCTTACTCGGGTTTATGCTTCTGTCACTCAAGCAACCCACTATAAGCGAATCATGAATGTATTGCAACACCCTACAGCGGGAATCCCTCATGCTTGCGTGACACGGAGGGCACAATAGAACAGCACCAAAATAAAACATACAACTCATACCAATCTAGATCATCAATCAACCCAAAGACAAAAGATATCTACTCAAAACATCATAGGATGGCAACACATCATTGGATCATAATATGTGGCATAAAGCACCATGTTCAAGTAGGGATTACAGTGGGGTGCGGGAGAGTGGACCGCGTAAAAGAGATGAGGATGGTGATGTTGATGAAGACGATCACCGCGGCGATGATTCCCCTCCCGATGGCACTCTGGCGCCACCGAGAGAGAGGAGGAGAGGTCCTCCCCCTTGTGCTTCCTCCTCCATGGCCTCCCCCTGGATGGGGAGAGGTTCTCCCTCTGGTCCTTGGCCTTCATGGCGATGATGGCCCCTCCGGGATCCTCCTCCATGGCCTCAAGTGATGATGGCCCCCTCCGGCAGGGTGCCAGAGAGGGCCTAGATTGATTTCTCATGTCTACAGAGGCTTGCGGCGGCGGAACTTCCGATCTAGGTTATTTTCTGGAGTTTTCTTTATTTGTAGGAATTTTTGGCGCCGGTCTCATGTCAGGGGGGGTCTCTGAACCGTCCACGAGATAGGGGCCCACGCCCAGGGGGTGTGCGCGCCCCCCACCCTCGTGGACAGCCCGAGACTCTTCTGGCCCAACTCTTTTACTCCAAGGGCTTCTTTTGGTCCATAAAAAATCATCAAAAATTGGCACGTCAATTGGACTCTGTTTGGTATTCGTTTTCTATAAAACTCAAAAACAAGAAAAAACAGAAACTGGCACTAGGCTTTAGGTTAATAGGTTAGTCCCAAAAATCATATAAAATACCATATAAATGCATATAAAACATCTACGATGGATAATATAATAGCATGAATACTTCATAAATTATAGATACGTTGGAGACGTATCAAGCAATTGATAGAAAAGCGCAAAGTTATGACGATATCTAAGGCAATGCTCATGAGTATAGGCATCACGTCCATGTCAAGTAGACCGAAATGATTCTGCATCTACTACTATTACTCCACACATCGGCCGCTATCCATCACGCATGTAGAGTATTAAGTTCATAAGAACGGAGTAACGCCTTTAGTAAGGTGACATGATGTAGAGGGATAAACTCAAGCAATATGATGAAAACCCCATATTTTTATCCTTGATGGCAACAATACAATACGTGCCTTGCTACCCCTACTATGTCACTGGGTGAGGACACTGCAAGATTGACCCCAGAACTAAGCACCCCTCCCATTGCAAGAAAAACCAATCTAGTTGGCCAAACCAATATGTTAATTCGAAGAGAAACACAAACATATTTGATCATGCATAAAACATTTTAGAAAAGACTCAAATAATATTCATAGATAGTCTGATCATAAATCCATAATTCATCGGATCTCGACAAGCACACCGCAAAAGAATATTACATCGGATAAAACTCCAAGAACATCAAGGAGAACATTGTATTAAAGATCATAGAGAGAGAATAAGCCATCTAGCCACTAGCTATGGACCCGTAGGTCTGTGGTAAACTACTCACGCTTCATCGGAAGGGCAACAAGGTTGATGTAGATGCCCACCATGATCGAATCCCCCTCCGGCACGGTGCCGGAAAAGGCCCCATGATCACGGGAACAGAGGCTTGCAGCGGCGGAAAAGTATTTTGCTGGATGCTTCTAATGTTGGGTCAATATTTGGGAATTTCTAGTGCAAAGATTAGGGTTGGGGGACTCCCGAGGTGTCCACAAGCCAGGCCCCCTAGGGCATGCCGTGAGGGCTTGTGGGCCCCTCAGGACTCCTCTGACCCCCTCTCCAATTCCTACGGGGGCCTTCTGGTCCAAGAAAAATCATTGCAACAGTTTTATTTTGTTTGGACTCCATTCGGTATTCCTTTTCTGTAAAACTCAAAAACAAGGAAAAAACAAAAACTGGCACTGGGCTCTAGGTTAATGGGTTAGTCCCAAAAATAATACAAAATAGCATATTAATGTATATAAAACATCCAAAACAGATGATATAATAACATGGAACAATCAAAAATCATAGATACGTTGGAGATGTATCAAGCATCCCCAAGCTTAATTCCTGCTCGTCCTCGAGTAGGTAAACGATAAAAACAGAAATTTTTGACGTGGAATGCTACCTAACATATTTATCCATGTAATCTTATTTATTGTGGCATGAAGATTCAGATCCATAAACAAAAGTTCAATATTGACATAAAAACAATAATACTTCAAGCGTACTAATAAAGCAATCATGTCTTCTCAAAATAACATGGCCAAAGAAAGTTATCCCTACAAAATCATATAGTCTGGCTATACTCCATCTTCATCACATAAAGTATTTCATCATGCACAACCCTGGCATTAGTCAAGCAATTGTTTCATACTTTTGATGTTCTCAAACTTTTTCAACTTTCACGCAATAGATGAGTGTGAGCCATGGATATAGAACTATAGGTGGAATAGAATATGGTGGTTGTGGAGAAGACAAAAAGGAGGAGAAAGTCTCACATCAACTTGGCAAATCAATGGGCTATGGAGATGCCCATCAATTGGTATCGATGCAAGTGAGTAGGGATTGCCATGCAATAGTGCACTAGAGCTATAAGTGTATGAAAGCGCAAAAAGAAACTAAGTGGGTGTGCATCCAACTTGCTTGCTCACGAAGACCTAGGGAAATTTGAGGAAGCCAATCTTTGGAATATACAAGCACTACTAGGGAAAAGCCTAGCAGTAGCGCGGGCCAAATGCTTAGCAGTAGCGCGGGTAGCCGCCCTACTGATACAATGCTACAGTTAATGCTTAGCAGTAGCGCGGTTTGACCCACACTACTGCTATCTAGGGATAGCAGTACTGTTTCTCGCCGAAACACGTTGCTGCTAATAGCTGTAGCGCCCTAGTACAAAGAGCGCTACTGCTAAGACCTCGTTGCTGCTAAAGCCATACCCCGTGCTACCGTTATTAGTTTCTGAATTCTTTTTTTGCTCCATACTTTGTGTTGCTGAATTTTGTTTAGGGCTTTATACATTAATCTCTAGCATATCATACACATACAAATATAATCATTGCATACACATACAAATAGTCTCGTCAAATCATGTCATCATCATAATCATCATCCAACACAAAGTGGTCTCTCGTCATCATCTCGAAATAGTGATATAAGTCTCGAATACTTGCAACTACATTGTCATCCATCTAAACATCATATACACGAGAAGATCTATTAGTATGAGTGAGAGCGGAACTATGTAGTGCATGAGGTGGCGGTTATGAGTCCTCTCTCGCGCTAGCGTGAACCTCAAGTAACTAGCTTCTGCTTCTTGTCTACTTTTGAACCCTTTATGGCTGGCACCCGAGAACCGCTCCACTTGTGCCTAACACTCGCGCCACTCGTCGTACACTCCCGAAACATCCCATATGTACACGACATAGCACTGCTTCTTCGGCATCAAGGATCTAGGTACCTGTTAGAGATGCATCTTGCATCAAGAGAATGTACAAACATACTTGAGCAACACGAAAAGAAAGGGTTAGCGAATAGATGCAACATATAGTAAACATAGATAATTAATGCAATTTCATCATACGCAAGCTAATTAACTAGAGGTACGTAGGTCATCACACCCAAACTAACAAAGTAGCATTATGCAAGTTCGGCAGGGACCGTGGACATCACAAAGTTTCATCACTATCGAAAGTATACATGTTGAACCAACACATATCATCATTATCGACATCGTAAATCACTAGAAGTTCCATCCTTCCGTATCATCGAGGATGCACCCTAGCTTCTTGAACAGCGTGAGGTCCTGATGTTGCATGCCTATGCGAGTTCGGACGTCAGCTCGCGATAAAGGGCCGTGGTGGAGCATCCCCTTCTCTTCGACGACTTCTTTCATGATGATCATCGCAATGTCCCTCTGAATGGAAAAGAACTCATCTCTAAGTTTATAATTCGCTTTTGCTTGAGATTCTACCCACTTGCGGATATGATCATCGCTTCTGGTTGTCATGTGAAGCTTTTGTGATCCCTTCTGAACTCCATCATGAGATGGAGGTAAAATCCATCGTTCCTGCTTGGTTTTAGGACATGGATGCAGCAGAAGTTAGTTTTATGCGAGAAGCCCGTCTTGCGGTTCCTTTGTTTCCCGATCTGCAGGTGGCCACCCCGCAAGGTGAAGCCTTGGAGAGCATCATTTAGAATATTCATTATGTGGGTGTAGTACTTCTTCTTGTAGTTTCTGGTAGGATCCAAATACATGGTGTGGGAGACACGCGGGTAAAGGACGATAAGGATATCGCGCCCGTTGCTGCAGGGAAAAAACCTCAAATTATTCTCTGTATGAGCGAGAAGGAATGATTGAAATGTATGAAAGGGTTGTCCGACACTAACTTACAATGGATGATAAGGCAGGAGGACAATTTCTTGGTCCTTATTTTGTATCATGAAGTTTTCGAGGTACTCCCTAGCAGTTTTACGCTCAAAGTCACCGAGACTCAAGAAGGACTCGTGCATTTAGTATGGATCTGCCACACAGATTTGCGAGACTTCTTCTCTCTTCATGACAGAGCTCATATGTAGCGCAAAAAGGCGGACGATTGTAAAAGCGAGCCACCTGGTCATAAACATCTCAAAGATATGCTCAAACCGCAGGAAGAACACCTCCATGGGCCGTGTGTCAAAGTAGCACTTACCCTCAGGCACACGAGCCACATATGTTGGATATCCTAGATCCTTCGAGGCTAGTAGGCTTTTCTTAGTCGATAACACATTGTCGTGCAGTCTCCTGAGATCCCCTGATATTGCCTCCAGTGGTTTTGGCGATAGCATCGGCTCACCCATGACATGGAACATGGCCACACCTTTGACGGGTACACGCTCTTCAAAATCCGCCCTCTGCCTACCATGTGCTCTGGATTGTTTGTAGGTAGCAGAGCCTTTCCTCGTTGATTTCCTCCTCTCCTTTTTCTTGGACTGACCTTCCAGACCCTTCCTTAACCCCTGCCCCAGTGTTGTTGGGCTAAGCATTGTACGACCCTAGGCTAGTTGAGCCTGTGTTGAGAGGACATTTTCAGGCGTGTCCTGTGAGGATTGCATGAAGAGAGACTTCTTGCAATCAGCCCTGCTAGGATGTTCCTGCCCAGGAAGATCATCCATCTCCTCATCAACATGCTGATAGTCCGATTCGTCATATGGCTGACTCCTCATTTCTAAGTCATCGTCATAGGCGCCTGTATTGAGGAACCGAAGAGGGTCATCCTCGTCCATCTCATCATCCATTCTTTGTTCTATGGGGGCGATTACATCAGCCACTATTTTACCCCTTCCTTGCATTGTCCGCTGCTCTCACCCAGCCCTACAGGCGCAGGTAATTGCGTAGGTGGGGTGGTGGTGTTCATACCTGCTTGCTAATGTGTGGTTATTAGTGTGCTATCGGCCGGCTCTAGGCCAAGAAGATTCTTCGGCCATAGCAGCACCCAAACCTTGTAGTTTCCAAGCCGCGGCAGGGTCTCGCCGTCGTCTGCCCCTAGCCGTACTGGAGGAGGCAAATCATCGAGCCTCGATTTTTCACACTCGACATGGTAAACCTTAAGTGCCCACCGGGCATCGGCTAGCCGTGGAACAAGAGCTCCAAGGGCTTCGTTATCACCGCCTTTCCCACATCCACCTTCTGGCCTTTGATCAAGTAGAGTACGGTGCACGGGGTTTCGTCGACCTACAAAGACATGTCTGAGGCGTAAAACATTCAAAAGACAACGAAAAAAATATATTCTAGATATATGTTGGTGCGACATGTAATTACCCCGAGGGCGTCGAGATCAGCCAAAGACGAAGGCCCGCCTAGCATGCTAGAGACTGAGGATGGGCTGCTATGAGAGGGTGCGGGAGCAGGCGTGGTTGTGTGAGCAGGTGATGGTGCGGTTGTGTTGTTCACCGCGTTGCTCCCGACAAAGCTGGGCATGGGGTAATCATCTACCGTCTTGTCTGGATTTTCCTTCATCCAGTTGATGATAACCGGGATCAAGTTAGTAGCGAAATCATTTCTGCAGGAATCTACAGCTGCAGCAACTGCCTACTATAGCAACTCATTTTTCTCCTAAGCCTCTTTTTTTCGCGTCCTCAGCTGCTTTTTTCTCGAACACAAGCTCCACGTTCTTGTCGATGTCTGCCTGACTGAACTTCTTTTTCTGCTTCTTTGCCTCCGGGCCCTCGTTGTAAAAGACTTTCCATGTAGCACCGTCTCCGGCGTCGTGCACACATCCATATTGCGGCCACTAGTCCAAAGGGAGTCCCTTAGGTTCGTTCAAGGCCTGGTTGAGAGGGGTGTCCCACTTGGGCCTTATCGATGAAGACTGGCTTTTGGCTGCAAGCTTGTGTTGCTTGTCCTACAGAAGGAACGTGAACCATTTACAAATGTGTAGTTGACTTGATCAGAAGCTAAATGTAAGGTGGTAAAAGAATAATCACCAGTATTCTAATCAATTTCCTCGTGATCGGGTTCGTGTAAAAAACCTTCTTTTCCTTGTCCCACTTGTAGCGGGCCCTGATGAAGTCACACTCCAAGGGGTTGGTTAACTTCGCAAAGGGGTCCGGGAGACCCGCAGCTTCACGTTCCACGTCCTCCTTATCCCATATGGGCCTTTTGCCAAGGTAGCCATGACTTCCGAGGTGTTGGTTCCCCATGTTCCTTTGCTGAAGGCTCTTGAATTTCGCAGCCTTAGCCTTGGCTGCCTCGGTAGCGCAAGTGTCCTTGAACTTTTGTAACTCCTCTTCCATAAGTGTCGGATTTTCCTCTAGAATCTTGGACAGGGGTTCCTCAGCCTCAATAGCTTGTTTCACCCTCCCTTTCCAGGAGGCCAAATCATTGTTGAACATGCCCATGGCATGATTGTTAATCTTTTTCAACTTTGGATAGTCCCACGGGTGTTCGATGTCGTCATCCCGGTTGGGGAACTAGAATCTCTTGTGCAGCTTCATGAGGAGCAAATGCTTCAAATGTTCTTTACCCCTTAAGTCATCGTCGTTGATCCTCACGCATTCCCGTAGGATGCATCCGACTTGGTTCCCGTAGCACTTGCGAGGTTCTTCTGGCTCTAATGTACCAAACTTGCCAAGGGCCATCTTTGTGATCACCACTCATCCGATGCCGAGTTTGTTAGGTTTTCGTATCCTCTGCTTCTTCTGCTTCTTTTAGATAGCGGCTACAGCGCCGGTACCTTCCCCACCGGTCTCGGCACCGCCATCGGTGGCGGCACCGTTGGTTCGCTGTTAGCATCAATACCATCATCGAGGCTGTCCTGCAAAAAGTTGAGGTACTATTGTTCACCCTCATAATCCATCTCGTGTGCATCGTGGTCAGAAGGCCCGATTTCTTCATTATTCAACATGTTTCCTATGATTAAGTCTCCTTGTTTAATTCTTAAACTATAAAAAATGAGTAATGACATAAAAAAGGTCTATGGTTTGCCGGAATGCCGTTTCCCACCAAATATCGGCACTCGATATGCCTACTTTCTAGCACAAGTCATGCCAAAATTCACGGGAAATTTCGGCATGACCTTTGCTTAAAAGTGGACATATCGAGCGCCTAAAATTCACCAGAACGAAAATGATGCAGAGCATCCTACGGTCATCCCCATGGACATTTCATCATCACCCCGAACACCAACTGGACCAATGACGAGAGCCCATGCACGTGATATTGAAATCGAGGTTACCTCTTTCCTCTTCGAGATCCCTTTGGATTCACATAAGAAATGGCTTCTACCTCAATCGGAAACTTTGTGCATGACTAGGTATCGAGGAGAAGATCATGATGGCAATAGCCTCAAGAAGGAGAAGGAAGAGATCCAAGACACGAAGCACCGGAGGCTCTCTGGACACCCCGGGTGCCCGCACCGTCAACCCCCGGGTGCCCGCACCGTCAACCCCCGGGTGCCCGCACCGACACCCCTGGGTGCCCGGCCCCGCCAGCTGCTAAGGGCGCTGGTCCTCTGAGCCATCCGGGTGCCCGGCCCCTTCCTTGGCACCTGCCTCTGGCCGCTCCAGGTGCCCGGACCCCTCCGGTTGTGCCTGCGTGCACTATGGGCATTTGACCCTTGTACCCCCATTTTCCCCCATTTTGTCCCTAGCTTATAAGTACTCTTCCCCTAGTTCATTTTTAGGGTTAGCAAAGTATTAGATAGACAAAGAGATAGCTTTGCTCATCTTCCTCCTCATGGAGATCCAGGCCTCCTCTTGGAGATGCTCCTCTTGAAGATCAAGGCCTCCTCTTGGAGATCAAGGCCTCCTCTTGGAGAAGATCCTCTTGAGGATTCAAGACCTCACCTAGTGGGAAGAACCTTACCCTAGTGCTACTTTTCCTTGAATTGTTCTTGTATGCTTGTGGGTCTCATGTATGCTACTCTAGTGGACGTGTTATTTGGGTTTTTTTGAGTGATTCTCCCCCTTGTGTTCTTGTGTGTTCATCATTTTTTCCCTCACGTGTGAAAAGATCCCATCTAGGGTTACACCCTACAACATCTTGGTATCAAAGCCAGGTTGATTCATCTTGGAGTCCCATCCCCCCATTTGCCAGCCTAATTTTGTTGTTTTTCGTCCTAATTCGAAAATCCTCACAAAAAATAGCCCCAAAAATTTGTCTCTTTTTGTTAGATCTTGTGAGATTTTGTTGTTTTGGTCCATGGATTTATTGTTTGGCAAGTGATCTAGCCTTCCCCCATCCATCCCCACTTTTCCCACCACAAAATCCACCAAAATCTTACATTTCCCACATTTTCGCCCAAATTCGGCCACCCCCGGGTGCCCGCACCCCAAACCCCCGGGTGCCCGCACCCCCGAGCAATTTTCGCCCACCACCCCTGACCAGCCCGGGCACCTGCACCCCGTACCCCCGGGTGCCCGCACCCCCCAGAATCAGCCCCCTTCCAACCACCATTTCGGCCATAACTTTCACACCCGAAGTCCGATTTCGACGTTCTTTAGCTCGTTGAGTAGCTATTGATATCACCCATCCATCTAGATAGGTTCCAACATCAATTTGACTCCATCAAAATTTTGGAATTTTGGCATCTTTGCCTAGGTCCTCCACCATATTATCCGCAAAACCACCATAGCTTTCCGCAACCTAACACATTTTGATACATATTGCACTTGTGGTTGCTCGAGTGGTGACTTGAGTCTCCTAAGGTGTTTCAGCTACTTAGGGACAGTTGCTTCTTCATCAACCACCACCACCACTTCCGCATTTCCAACTCCGGAACCACCAACGCATTCCGCTATCACCATTTGACATTTTCCATTTGAGATTTCGAGTTTGTAGTTTTTCTGTTTCCTAGGGTGTTTCGGCTATCTAGGTACGGTTTGACATCGACAATACCGCTGCCCATCTTCGCCACAGATTCGACATCAGCCACCTTCACCTTTTTGACAACCTAACCGCAAGCAAGAATGGTAACCTCTATATTATCTTGGTATTGTGGTATCCCATCATTGTACATTCATTCTTGCCATTGCTTTGTTAACGCCTAGCCCATTTTGCGTCACTTTCCTATCGAGACCAGCCATTTGAGTATTGCTGGGCCATGCTACTTGTGCACTTTAGTGATCATCGATCCGAACCTACCATTGCATAAGTACCTCATCTTAGTATCATCATATTATCTATTGTGTCACTAGATTGCTCCCGCATACACAATTGCTATCCTGGTTCGAGCGTTTTGCAAAAGTGGCCAAAGAATAAAAGATTTTAAGCAAAAGGAGAAAAACAAAGAGCTTGTAAGCAATAGCCATATCATCGCCACATTGCATATCATACTACCATATTGATCATCTTGGATCATCATGTGCGGAACACCGGAACATCATACATATAAAGCATACTTGGGACAAAAATTTGATACTTTTTGCATCTCATAGGTTGTGCACAAGTGTCGTATCCACCTATTGAGCAATCAAGCTAGTGTCTCTCTACAGTTGTGCAACATGAATGTTTTTTTTGTGGATTCCACATTTTGAGCTCATTCCTTGGTTGCACGGCCCCGTTTGTCTATCCGTGTGTGTGTTTCCGTGTGCCATTCTTTGCTATTGGTCTACTTGCTTTACTTGCAATTTTGTGAACCTTCTCAACATTATCGATATCTTGACTAACATTTGCTTCAAATTTTGTGCCACCCATCCTCACCAAGATCCTCCATAAGTTTTACTTGTGTAGGTGTGAGAAACAAACCCGGTACCAATTCTACTATTGTAGCATTATATTGAGTGATACTTGATATGTCCTCAATCGTTGGAAAAGGTAACTTGGTATCATTCTTTCATTTCCTACTCACCTCTACTGGAGTCTTATGATGGATAGGCAAAGCACATCATCTTCGGTCCTCGACCGCATCGAGTGACTCGCTATCGACATACGACACTCCAAAGCAAGGAAAAGAGACTACATCAACGTCAAGTTTGACGCACACATGGAAGACATCCGACACGTGTGGGCCAACTACAAGTCTTCTTCCCCTTTGTCATATTCAAGCCAGAGATGCTCAAGTCGCAAGTCTTCAGAGCGGCCACACGATGAAAGTACCACGTGGCACCATCATCATCTTCGAGAAGACCGCCTAGACGACCGCAAGCCAAAGGTGTATGACGACGAAGAGCGCCATCGACTACAATGACATCGTCACCACCGAGAGGAAGCTACGGCTACCACCACCACTTTGGTATCTTTGCCAAGTGTTATCAAGGAATCTTTGCCTTTGGACGTACAACAACTTCGCCTACTTCCCACAAGTATGCCTAGATCAACATTGGCAAGTCCAAGGCAACCACCCACAAGCGAGGGCAACACTTCCATCTCGGAAGCCCCTTAAGGAGAATGGCCGAGCATGGGAAATTCCCTTCGATCATGGAGACGAGCTACGAGGTTCCATGATATGTCTCCAAATCTATAATTTTTGATTGTTCCATGCTATTATATTACCCGTTTTGGATGTTTAATGGGCTTTGCTCACTACTGGAATTAGCTTATTTCCCGTCTGCCAACTCTTTGCCGTCCGCTGGCTGACGGTAAAGAAGGTCTTTGCCATCAGCCACAAGAAAACGGACGACAAATAGGCAGCGGACGGCAACGGAAGGCTTTGCCATCAGCATATCTTTGCCGTCCGCTAGCAGACGGCAAATAAGCTTTGCGGCCTGCTAGCTGATGGCAAAGAGAGTGGGTGGCAGGCTTACGAGGGTGCCTTAACGACCATTTTCTTTGCCGTCTGCTGGCTGACGGCAAAACTTCTTTGCCGTCCGCCAGCTGTCGGCAAAGAAAATGGCCGTTAGGTCATCCATTTCCCCCCGGCCCCACCCCACTAGGTATGCTCTTTGCTGTCTGCTAGCAGACGGAAAAGAACTGTGACCTACTAAAAAGGGCCGGGCCGGGCCGCGCCCACCCCCCACACCCCTCTCTCTCTCTCTCTCTCTCGATCTCCTTCTCCTTCACCACCCGCGCCGCCACCCTCGACCGCCGCTCCGCCCCGCCACCTCGCCCCGCTACCCCGTCCCATCGCCCCACCGCCCCGCCG
>NC_041383.1:254394895-254443464 GCF_002162155.2 Triticum dicoccoides
GCCCCGCCCCGGCGCCCGCCGCCTCCTCCACCACCGCCGAGCGAAGGTGATTTTTTTACTGTTTTTTGTGTTTAGGTTTAATTAGGTTATAGTGGTAGGATTAGTTTACTGCCAGATTTAGGTTTAGATAATTAGAAGAATAAAAAAATTGAAAAAAAAGATGAAGTAGAAGAAGAGGAAAAAGGGAAAAAGGAAGAGGGTTGCTGAGGGGATAGATGGTGGAGCCAGTGGGTCCCGCTGGTCCCGACGCCCATGCCGAGAACCCCCGGTCCGAGTGCTGACCCGTCGAACGTGCATAGCCATACCTAAGGAAAAAAGAGAAAGAAAATGACATACTTAGCATACTTAGGTAAAAAATGGCATGATAATCTTTGTTACGTCCAAAATGATATAGACTTAGCTTATTTTCCTCGAAAATGACATAATGACCTTACTGAGATCCAAAATGACCTATTTACTTAGCTTAGCTCTAAAATGACCTACACTTAGCATTTTTACCTAGCTTAGCAATAAAATGGCATTTTTACTTACCTTAGTTAGAAGAAGAAGAAGATAAAGAAGAGGAGAGGAGAAAAAGAAAGAGAAGAAAAAAAATCTTCTTCTTCTTCTTCTTCATCTTCTTCTAACTAGTCTTCTTCTTCTAACTAGTCGTCTCCTTCTTCCTCTTCTAACTTTCATCTTTCCCAATTTGCAGATTTGCTTTACATGAGGAAGGCTTGGATTCATGGAGTGTACTATTCTTCTAGTGCTTCCTTGTTGTTTATGAAAACTTGTTTGGATATGTATGTCTATATGGATATGTTGTTGGAAACTTGTTTGTGGTTATGTATATATGGATATGTTGGACTTTGTTGAACTATGTTGTTGGATTTGATCAAATATGTTGTTGGACATGCTGTTGGATATGTATGCATGTATATCTGTGTTTGAAACCATGTCTAATTAATTGGATTTAAATAAAAACAGGGGATGTATAGCCTCTTTGCTTTGCCGTCCGCTAGCAGACGGCAAAGAGGACACGTGGCAGTCACTTGTGCAAACCGGGAACACTGGCTGCCTATTTGGTCATTTTTCCATCCGCAAGCGGACGACAAAGTGACCAAATAGGCCTGGCAAACAGGGCCATCTATGCCGTCCGCTGGCAGATGGCATAGCTGGCCACGTGGCAGCTTCCCAATGCTGCCCTAGCAAAGCTCTTTGCCGTCTATCAGCGGATGGCAAAGAGCACCGTTAACCCCCTAACGGCTCTCACTCCACACCGTTGCCGTCCATCGTCGTTGCCGTCTGCTGGCCTCGGATGGCGGACGTCACAATCCTTTGCCGTCCATTTCTACGAAGCGGATGACAAAGAAGGCCTTTGCTGGCACGTGTTCAGCCAGACTATTTGCCATCCGCTAGCTGATGGCAAAGGACTTTGCCGTCCAGGATTTGTGTCTTTGCCGTGGCGGACGGCAAAGAAGCCGATTCTAGTAGTGGCTATACAGTTTTATATTATTTTTGGGACTAACCTATTAACCGGAGGCCCAGCCCAAATTCCTGTTTTTTTGCCTATTTCAGTGTTTCGGAGAAAATGAATATCAAACGGAGTCCAAATGGAATGAAACCTTCGAGAGAGTTACTTTTGGAACAAACGCAATCCAGGAGACTTGGGGTGGACGTAAAGAAAGAAACGAGGCAACCATGAGGCAGGGAGGCGCGCCCCAGGGGGGTGGGCATGCCTCCCACCCTCGTGGGCCCCTCGTGGCTCCCCTGACCAACTTCCTTTGCCTATTGATATGTCTCTGTCGTATCGATAATTTTTGATTGTTCAATGCCAACATTATTCACTTTCGTATACTTTTTGGCAACTTTTTATATTATTTTTGGGACTAACTTATTGATCCAGTGCCCAGTGCCAGTTCCTGTCTGTTGCATGTTTTATGTTTCACAGAATATCCATATCAAACGGAGTCCAAACGGGATAAAAACGGACGGAGCTTATTTTTGGAAAATATGGAAAATTCCGGAAGAAAAATCCACGCGAGACGGTGCCCGAGGCGGTCACGAGGTAGGGGGGCGCGCCTGACCCCCCTGGGCGCGCCCCCTACCCTCGTGAGCCCACCGTAAGGCGGTTGACGTTCTTCTTTTGCTGCAAGAAAGCTAATATTCAGAAAAAAATCACGGCGAAGGTTTCAGGCCAATCGGAGTTACTGATCTCCTTATATACACGAAACGGTGAAACAGAACGAGAACATAACGCAGAAACAGAGAGATAGATCCAATCTCGGAGGGTCTCTCGCCCTCCCAAGCCATGGGAGCCAAGGACCAGAGGGGAAACCCTTCTCCCATCAAGGGAGGAGGTCAAGGAAGAATAAGAAGAAGGGGGCCTCTCTCCCCCTTGCTTCCGGTGGCGCCGGAGCGCTGCCGGGGGCCATCATCATCACCGCGATCTTCACCAACACCACCGTCATCTTCACCAACATCTCCATCACCTTCCCCCTTCTATATTCAGCGGTCCACTCTCCCGCAACCCGATGTACCCTCTACTTGAACATGGTGCTTTATGCTTCATATTATTTTTTGATGATGTGTTGCCATCCTATGATGTCTGAGTAGATTTTCGTTGTCCTATCGGTGATTGATGAATTGCTATGATTGGTTTGAATTGCATATTTTATTATTGGTGCTGTCCTATTGTGCCCTCCATGTCGCGCAAGCGTGAGGGACTCCCGCTGTAGGGTTTGCAATATGTTTATGATTTGCTTATGGTGGGTGGCGTGAGTGACAGAAGCACAGACCCGAGTAAGTAGGTTGTTTGCGTATGGGATAAAGGGGACTTGATACTTTAATGCTATGGTTGGGTTTTACCTTAATGAATCTTTAGTAGTTGCGGATGCTTGCTAGAGTTCCAATCATAAGTGCATATGATCCAAGTAGAGAAAGTATGTTAGCTTATGCCTCTCCCTCAAATAGAATTGTAATAGTGATTACCGGTCTAGTAACATAGTCAGTTGCTTAGGGACAATTCCACAACTCCTACCACCGGTTTTCCACACTCGCTATATTTACTTTATTGCATCTTTATCTAAACAGCCCCTAGTTTATGTCTACATGTTCTTTATTATCTTGCAAACCTATCCTATCACACCTACAAAGTACTTCTAGTTTCATACTTGTTCTAGGTAAAGCGAACGTCAAGCGTGTGTAGAGTCGTATCAGTGGCCGATAGGACTTGAGAGAGTATTTGTCCTACCTTTAGCTCCTCGTTGGGTTCGACACTCTTACTTATCGAAAGAGGCTACAACTATCCCGTATACTTGCGGGCATCAAGACCTTTTTCTGGCGCCGTTGCCGGGGAGTCATAGCGCGGGGTGAATATTCTCGTGTTTGCTTGTTTGCTTTATCACTAAGTATTTTTATGTGTTATTCTTAGTTGTTTTCTATCTTTAGTCATGGGTAGGAAATGCAAAAGACCAAAAAAAAGTTGTACCTACTGCTCCAATGGTTGAAGAACCACTCAAAATCTATCACACTACTGAAGCTTTTTACTTGGATCATCTTCGATCCCTATGTGCTCGTGCTGAAACCCCAACTAGCTTATTTGAGGGCAAATCTTTAGATGAGCATGCTTGTTATGTGCGACACCGTATATCTGAAAAAGGGAAACTATTATCGGATCAAATTCAACGTTTGCAATGCTATGCTTGGAATTTATGTTATCTATATGATTTTACTTGTTGTTCTGAAAATCCTAAGAAACACCTTCCCTACCAATGTGAGTTTAGTGATAATGGAATCGTATCTTCGTATGCTAAGGGTGTTTATAATTACTATGATGTTCAACAAATTGAAGAATTTGTTTCTTTTAAGGGTGCTTTAGAAATTGCTTCTTTGATTGAAAAGTATGATTACAATTCTGAAAGTTTTGCCATACTTGAATATTTTTATGATAATTATGCTTCTAATGCCTATGTTAAACCATATATTGAGAAATTCTCCGCTGTCCAAGAAGAGACTAATATTTTGCAGGAATCTATGGAAGAAGAAATTGATGAAACTGTGAGCTCATTGGATGAAGAAGATGATGAGAAGAGCAAAGAACAAAAGGAGGAAGAGCGGATTGATCACCCGTGCCCACCTTCCAATGAGAGTAACTCTTCAACTCATACACTGTTTAATTCCCCTTCGTGCTTACCGAAGGATGATTGCTATGATGACTATTATGATCCCATTAATTCTCTTGAAATATCCCTTTTTGATGATTCTTGCTATGCTTGTGGCCAAGATGCCAATATGAATTATGCTTATGGAGATGAACTTGCTATAGTTCCTTATGTTATGAATGAAATTGTTGCTATTGCGCCCACGCATGATAGTCCTATTATCTTTTTGAATTCTCCCGACTACACTATATCGGAGAAGCTTGCACTTATTAAGGATTATATTGATGGGTTGCCTTTTACTACTACACATGATGATTTTGGTGAATATAATATGCATGTGCTTTCTGCTCCTACTTGCAATTATTATGAGAGAGGAACTATATCTCCACCTCTCTATGTTTCCAACACGATAGAATTGCAAGAAACTGTTTATACTATGCATTGGCCTTTACTATGTGTGCATGAATTGTTCTTTTATGACATGCCGATGCATAGGAAGAGAGTTAGACTTCGTTGTTGCATGATATATGTTACCTTGTGCTCACTACTAAATTACAAATCATTGTTAATTAAAATTGGCTTTTATATACCTTGGGATCCGGGTGGATCCTTTACTTGAGCACTAAATGCCTAGCTTAATGGCTTTAAAGAAAGCGCTGCTAGGGAGACAACCCGGAAGTTTTAGAGAGTCATTTATTTCTGTTGAGTGCTTTCATATAGTTTAAAAACAACAAAAATAAAGAGGGGAACCCAAAACTTTTCAAAAAGAAAAGTGGAAGTGAGAGAGACGAGCATTGTGAAAGTGGGGGACGTCCTTGAACTTTGTTCATGCCCATGGGAACTTTGTGAATCTTAATTACAGAAACTTTTCAATAAAAATAATTATCCCCTTGTACAATTCCATTGTATTATAAAAATAATGTGCCAAGGTTTGCCTTTAGGATGTTTACAATGCTTGTTGGTTTGTATGGTGCAGGACATAAAGTTTGGCTGTAGTGAACGATTTTACATTTTTTGCTGGAACGTCATTTGGTTCTGAGTCCTTTTGCACTGTATTGATATACAACTTTTTTATTTTTACTAATTTTGGTAGATATTTTGGGGTACCAGAAGTATGGTGGATGTTCAGATTGCTACAGACTTTTCTGTTTTTGACAGATTCTGTTTTTGATGCATAGTTTGCTTGTTTTGATGAATCTATCAATTTATATTAGTGTATTAAGCCATGGAAAAGTTATATTACAGTAGACACAATGCAAAAACAAAATATGAATTGGTTTGCAACAGTACTTAGAGTGGTGATTTGCTTTATTATACTAACGGATCTTACCGAGTTTTCTGTTGAAGTTTTGTGTGGATGTAGTGTCTAATCGAGGATGTTTTGATGTGAGAAGAAGGAAGAGAGGCAAGAGCTCAAGCTTAGGGATGCCCGAGGCACCCCAAGTAAATATTCAAGGAGACTCAAGCGTCTAAGCTTATGGATGCTGGGGAGGCATCCCTCTTTCTTCAACAAGTATCGGTATGTTTCAGATTCGTTTCGTTCATGCATTATGTGCAAGTCTTGGAGCGTCTTTTGCAATTATGTTTTTATTTTTCTTTTATGCACCATGCTGGTATGAGATAGTACTTGGTTGATTTATAGAATGCTCATTGCACTTCACTTAAATCTTTTGAGTGTGGCTTTATAGAATGCTTCATGTGCTTCACTTATATCATTTGAAGTTGGATTGCCTGTTTCTCTTTACATAGAAAACCGCCATTTGTAGAATGCTCTTTTGCTTCACTTATATTTGTTAGAGCGTGGGCATATCTTTTGTAGAAAGAATTAAACTCTCTTTCTTCACTTATATCTATTTAGAGAGATGACAGGAATTGGTCATTCACATGGTTAGTCATAAAATCCTACATAAACTTGTAGATCGCTGAATATGATATGTTTGATTCCTTGCAATAGTTTTGCGATATAAAGATGGTGATATTAGAGTTATGCTAGTGGGTGGTTGTGGATTGTAGAGACACTTGTGTTGAGGTTTGCAAGTCCCGTAGCATGCACGTATGGTAACGGTTGTGTGACAAATTTGAAGCATGGGGTGTTTCTTTGATTGTCTTCCTTATGAGTGGCGGTCAGGGATGAGCGATGGTCTTTTCTTACCAACCTATACCCCTAGGGGCATGCGTAGTAGTACTTCGCTTCGAGGGCTAATAAACTTTTTCAATAAGTATATGAGTTCTTTATGACTAATGTGAGTCCATGGATTATACACACTTTTACCTTTCCATCATTGCTAGCCTCTTCAGTACCATGCATTGCCCTTTCTCACCTCGAGAGTTGGTGCAAACTTCGCCGGTGCATCCAAACCCCGTGATACGATACGCTCTATCACACATAAGCCTCA
The DNA here is from genome assembly GCF_002162155.2 of Triticum dicoccoides. Taxonomy (NCBI): domain Eukaryota; kingdom Viridiplantae; phylum Streptophyta; class Magnoliopsida; order Poales; family Poaceae; genus Triticum; species Triticum dicoccoides. The sequence goes on from NC_041383.1 coordinate 254,401,434, forward strand.
TTATATCTTCCTCAAAACAGCCACCATACCTACCTATCATGGCATTTCTATAGCCATTCGGAGATATATTGCCATGCAACTTCCATCATCATCATATTCATGACTTGAGCATTCATTGTCATATTGCTTTGCATGATCATAAGATAGCTAGCATGATGTTTTCATGGCTTGTCCTTTTTTGATGTCATTGCTACGCTAGATCATTGCACATCCCGGTACACCACCGGAAGCATTCATATAGAGTCATATCTTTGTTCCAGTATCGGGTTGTAATATCGAGTTGTAAGTAAATAAAAGTGTGATGATCATCATTATAGAACATTGCCCCATAAAAAAAAGGGAAAGGCCAAAGAAGCCTAAATAAAAAAGGGGGCCCAAGAAGCCCACCCAAAAAAAGAAAAAGAAAAGGGGCAATGTTACTATCTCTTTTTCCACACTTGTGCTTCAAACTAGCACCATGTTCTTCATGTAGTGAGTCTCATATCTTGTGCTTCAAAGTAGCACCATGTTCTTCATATAGATTGTCTCCTATGTTGTCACTTTCATATACTAGTGGGAATTTTCGTTATAGAACTTGGCTTGTATATTCCAACGATGGGCTTCCTCAAATGCCCTAGGTCTTCATGAGCAAGCAAGTTGTATGCACACCCACTTAGTTTCTTTTGTTGAGCTTTCATACACTTATAGCTCTTAGTGCATCCGTTGCATGGCAATCCCTACTGCTCGCATTGACATCAATTGATGGGCATCTCCATAACCCGTTGATTAGCCGCGTCGATGTGAGACTTTCTCCTTTTTTGTCTTCTCCACATGACCTCCATCATTATATTCTATTCCACCTATAGTGCTATATCCATGGCTTGCGCTCATGTATTGCGTGAGGGTTGAAAAAGCTGAAGCGCGTTAAAAAGTATGAACCAATTGCTCGACTTGTCACCGGGGTTGTGCATGATGGGGGCATTTTGTGTGACGAAAATGAAGCATGGCCAAACTGTATGATTTTGTAGGGATAAGCTTGCTTTTGCCTTGTTGTTTTGAAAAGACATGATTGCTTTATTGGTACGCTCGAAGTATTATTGTTTTATGTCAAATGATAGACTATTGCTTTGAATCACTCGTGTCTTAATATTCATGCCATGATTAGACATACGATCAAGATTATGCTAGGTAGCATTCCACATCAAAAATTATCTTTTTTATCATTTACCTACTCGAGGACGAGCAGGAATTAAGCTTGGGGATGCTGATACGTCTTCGTCGTATCTATAATTTTTGATTGTTCCATGCCAATATTATTCACTTTCGTATACTTTTTGGCTACTTTTTATATTATTTTTGGGACTAACTTATTGATCCAGTGCCCAGTGCCAGTTCCTGTCTGTTGCATGTTTTATGTTTCACAGAATATCCATATCAAACAGAGTCCAAACGGGATAAAAACGGACGGAGCTTATTTTTGGAAAATATGGAAAATTCCGGAAGAAAAATCCACGCGAGACGGTGCCTGAGGCGGTCACGAGGTAGGGGGGCGCGCCTGACCCGACGTTCTTCTTTTGCTGCAAGAAAGCTAATATTCAGAAAAAAATCACGGCGAAGGTTTCAGGCCAATCGGAGTTACGGATCTCCATATATACACGAAACGGTGAAACAGAACGAGAACAGAACGCAGAAACAGAGAGATAGATCCAATCTCGGAGGGGCTCTCGCCCCTCCCAAGCCATGGGAGCCAAGGAACAAAGGGGAAACCCTTCTCCCATCTAGGGAGGAGGTCAAGGAAGAAGAAGAAGAAGGGGGCCTCTCTCCCCCTTGCTTCCGGTGGCGCCGGAGCGCTGCCGGGGGCCATCACCAACATCTCCATCACCTTCCCCCTTCTATATTCAGCGTTCCACTCTCCCGCAACTCGCTGTACCCTCTACTTGAACATGGTGCTTTATGCTTCATATTATTTTTCGATGATGTGTTGCCATCCTATGATGTCTGAGTAGATTTTCGTTGTCCTATCGGTGATTGATGAATTGCTATGATTGGTCTGAATTGCATATTTTATTATTGGTGCCATCCTATTGTGCCCTCCGTGTCGCGCAAGCGTGAGGGATTCCCGCTGTAGGGTTTGCAATATGTTTATGATTTGCTTATGGTGGGTGGCGTGAGTGACAGAAGCACAAACCCGAGTAAGTAGGTTGTTTGCGTATGGGATAAAGGGGACTTGATACTTTAATGCTATGGTTGGGTTTTACCTTAATGAATCTTTAGTAGTTGCGGATGCTTACTAGAGTTCCAATCATAAGTGCATATGATCCAAGTAGAGAAAGTATGTTAGCTTATGCCTCTCCCTCAAATAGAATTGCAATAGTGATTACCGGTCTAGTAACATAGTCAGTTGCCTAGGGACAATTCCACAACTCCTACCACCACTTTTCCACACTCGCTATATTTACTTTATTGCATCTTTATCTAAACATCCCCTAGTTTATGTTTACGTGTTCTTTATTATCTTGCAAACCTATCCTATCACACCTACAAAGTACTTCTAGTTTCATACTTGTTCTAGGTAAAGCGAACGTCAAGCGTGCGTAGAGTCGTATCAGTGGCCGATAGGACTTGAGAGAGTATTTGTTCTACCTTTAGCTCCTCGTTGGGTTCGACACTCTTACTTATCGAAAGAGGCTACAACTATCCCGTATACTTGCGGGTCATCACCTATATATATCCATATACCCTGAAAACATCCAGGAGCACCACGAAACCCTATTTCCACCGCCGCAACCTTCTGTACCCATGAGATCCCATCTTGGGGCCTTTTCCAGTGCTCCGCCGTAAGGGGAATCGATCATGGAGGGCTTCTACATAAACACCATAGCCTCTCCGATGAAGTGTGAGTAGTTTACCTCAGACCTTCGGGTCCATAGTTATTAGCTAGATGGCTTCTTCTCTTTCTTTGAATCTGAATACAAAGTTCTCCTCGATCTTCTTGGAGATCTATTCGATATAATTCTTTTTGCGGTGTGTTTGTCGAGATCCGATGAATTGTGGGTTTATGATCAAGATTATCTATGAGAAATATTTGAATCTTCTCTGAATTCTTTTATGTATGATTGGTTATCTTTGCAAGTCTCTTCGAATTATCAGTTTGGTTTGACCTACTAGATTGATCTTTCTTGCAATGGGAGAAGTGCTTAGCTTTGGGTTCAATCTTGCGGTGTCCTTTCCCAGTGATAGCAGGGGCAGCAAGGCACGTATTGTATTGTTGCCATTGAGGATAAAAAGATGGGGTTTATATCATATTGCTTGAGTTTATCCTTCTACATCATGTCATCTTGCGTAATGCGTTACTCTGTTCTTATGAACTTAATACTCTAGATGCATGCTGGATAGCGGGGTTGATGTGTGGAATAATAGTAGTAGATGCAGAATCGTTTCGATCTACTTGTCGCAGACGTGATGCCTATATACATGATCATGCCTAGATATTCTCATAACTATGCACTTTTCTATCAATTGCTCAACAATAATTTGTTCATCCACCGTAATACTTATGCTATCTAGAGAGAAGCCACTAGTGAAACCTATGGCCCCCAGGTCTATTTTCCATCATATAAGTTTCCGATCTACTTTATTTTGCAATCTTTAATTTCCAATCTATATCATAAAAATACCAAAAATATTTATCTTATTATTATCTCTCTCAGATCTCACTTTTGCAAGTGGTCGTGAAGGTATTGACAACCCCTTTATCGCGTTGGTTGCAAGGTTCTTATTTGTTTGTGTAGGTACAAGGGATTTGAGTGTAGCCTCTTACTGGATTGATACCTTGGTTCTCAAAAACTAAGAGAAATACTTACGCTACTTTGTTGCATCACTCTTTTCTCTTCAAGGGAAAACCAACGCAGTGCTCAAGAGGTAGCAAGAAGGATTTCTGGTGCCGTTGCCGGGGAGGTGTACGCACAAGTCAAGACATACCAAGTACCCATCACAAACTCTTATCCCTCGCATTACATTATTTGCCATTTGCCTCTCGTTTTCCTCTCGCCCACTTCACCCTTGCCGTCTTATTCGCCCTCTCTTTCCCGTTCGCCTCTTTTTCGCTTGCCTCTTGTGTGCTTGTGTGTTGGATTGTTTGTCACGATGGCTCAAGATAATACTAAATTGTGTGATTTCTCCAATACCAATTACAATGATTTTCTTAGCACACCGATTGCTCCTCTTACCGATGCTGAATCTTGTGAAATTAATGCTACTTTGTTGAATCTTGTCATGAAAGATCAATTCTCTGGCCTTCCTAGTGAAAATGCCGCTACTCATCTAAACAACTTTGTTGATTTGTGTGATATGCAAAAGAAGAAAGACATGGATAATGATATTGTTAAATTGAAATTATTTCCATTTTCACTTAGAGATCGTGCTAAAACTTGGTTTCTGTCATTGCCTAAAAATAGTATTGATTCATGGAATAAGTGCAAAGATGCTTTTATCTCTAAGTATTTTCCTCCCGCTAAGATCATCTCTCTTAGAAATGATATTATGAATTTTAAGCAACTTGATCATGAACATGTTGCACAATCTTGGGAGAGGATGAAATTAATGATTCACAATTGCCCTACACATGGATTAAATTTATGGATGATCATACAAAATTTTTATGCCGGATTGAATTTTACTTCTAGAAATCTTTTAGATTCGTCCGCGGGAGGCACTTTTATGGAAATCACTTTAGGAGAAGCTACTAAACTCCTAGATAATATTATGGTTAATTATTCTCAATGGCACACCCAAAGTTCTACTAGTAAAAAGGTTCATGCGATAGAAGAGATTAATGTTTTGAGTGGAAAGATGGATGAACTTATGAAATTATTTTGTAATAAGAGTGCTCCTATTGATCCTAATGACATGCCTTTGTCTACTTTGATTGAGAATAATAATGAATCTATGGATGCGAATTTTGTTGGTAGGAATAATTTTGGTAACAGCGCGTATAGAGGAAACTTTAATCCTAGGTCGTTTCCTAGTAATTCCTCTAATAATTATGGTAGTTCCTACAACAACTCTTATGGAAATTTTAATAAGATGCCCTCTGATTTGAGATTAGTGTTAAATAATTGATGATTTCCCAAAAGAATTTCAAAGCTTTGCTTGAAGAAAAATTGCCTAAGATTGATGAGTTGGCTAGGAACGTGGATAGAATTTCTCTTGATGTTGATTCTTTGAAACTTAGATCTATTCCACCTAAGCATGATATCAATGAGTCTCTCAAAGCCATGAGAATTTCCATTGATGAGTGCAAAGAAAGAACCTCTAGGACACGTGCTAAAAGGGATTGCTTTGTGAAAGTGTGTTCTTATAGTTTTCATGATGATAGGGATGAAGATCTAAAAGTGATTGATGTGTCCCCTATTAAATCTTTGTTTTGCAATATGAATCTTGATAATGATGGGACTGGAGATGAGTCAACTTTAGTTAAAAGGTGTCCCAATGATTCGGAGTTTTTAGATCTTGATCCAAAAATTGGTAAAAGTGGGATTGATGAGTCAAAACTTTACATAGCAATGAACCCATTATTTTGGATTTCAAGGAATTTAATTATGATAATTGTTCTTTAATAGATTGTATTTCCTTGTTGCAATCCGTGTTAAATTCTCCTCATACTTGTAGTCAAAATAAAGCTTTTACTAAACATATCGTTGATGCTTTAATGCAATCTTATGAAGAAAAACTTGAATTAGAAGTTTCTATCCCTAGAAAACTTCATGATGAGTGGGAACCTACTATTAAAATTAAATTTAAATATGATGAATGCTATGCTTTGTGTGATTTGGGTGCTAGTGTTCCACGATTCCGAAAACTTTATGTGATGTGTTAGGTTTCCGTGAATTTGATGATTGCTCCTTAAACTTGCACCTTGTGGATTCCACCGATAAGAAACCTATGGGAAGGATTAATGATGTTCTTATTGTTGCAAATAGGAATTATGTGCCCATAGATTTTATTGTTCTTGATATAGATTGCAATCTTTCATGTCCTATTATTCATGGTAGACCTTTACATAGAACGCTTGGTGCAATTATTGATATGAAGGAAGGAAATATTGGATTACAATTTCCATTAAGGAAAGGCATGGAACACTTTCCTAGGAAGAAAATCAAATTACCTTATGAATCTATTATGAGAGCCACCTATGAATTGAATACCAAATATGGCAATACTTAGATCTATTCTTGCTTTTATGCCTAGCTAGGGGCGTTAAACGATAGCGCCTGTCGGGAGGCAACCCAATTTTATTTTTGTTCCTTGCTTTTCGTTCCTGTTTAGTAATAAGTAATTCGTCTAGCTTATGTTTAAATGTGTTTTTATGTTTTAATTAGTGTTTGTGCCAAGTAAAACCTATAGGATCATCTTGGGTGATAGTTAATTTGATCTTGCTGAAAAATAGAAAATTTTGCATGCACGAGAATAATTTTAGTAAATCTCAGAAATGTGATTTTTAGTTTATTATTTTTGCAGAATATTAATAGACAAATTTCCTAGGATTACCTATTTTTGTAGGATTTTTAGGGTTCCATAAGTATTCGAAAGTTACAGATTGCTACAGACTATTCTGTTTTTGACAGATTTTGTTTTTCGTGTGTTGTTTGCTTATTTGATGTATCTATGGCTAGTATCAGGGGGTATGAACCATAGAGAAGTTGGAATACAGTAGGTTTAACACCAATATACATAAATAATGAGTTAATTACAGTACCTTAAAGTGGTGGTTTGCTTTCTTGCACTATCAGAGCTCATGAGATTTTCTGTTGAGTTTTGTGTTGTGAAGTTTCCAAGTTTTGGGTAAAGATTTGATGGATTATGGAATAAGGAGTGGCAAGAGCCTAAGCTTGGGGATGGCCAAGGCACCCCAAGTTAAAATTCAAGGACAACCAAAAGCCTAAGCTTGGGGATGCCCCGGAAGGCATCCCCTCTTTCGTCTTCGTCCATCGGTAACTTTACTTGATGCCATACTTTTATTCACCACATGATATGTGTTTTGCTTGGAGCGTCTTGTATGATTTGAGTCTTTGATTTTTAGTTTACCACAATCATCCTTGATGTACACACCTTTTTGGAGAGACACACATGAATCGGAATTTATTAGAATACTCTATGTGCTTCACTTATATCTTTTGAGCTAGACAATTCTGCTCTAGTGCTTCACTTATATCTTTTTAGAGCATGGCGGTGGTTTTATTGTATAGAAGTTATTGATCTCTCATGCTTCACTTATATTATTTTGAGAGTCCTTTAGAACACCATGGTATTTTCTTTGGTTATAAAAATTTTCCTAATATGATGGGCATCCAATTTGGGTATAATAGAAACTATCATAGAAAGTGCATTGAACACTATGATCAATTTGATATTTGATAATTGTTTCGAGATATAAAGGTGGTAATGTTAGAGTCATGCTAGTTGGGTAATTATGAAATTGAGAAATACTTGTGTTAAAGTTGGCAAGTCCCATAGCATGCACGTATGGTGAACGTTGTGTGACAAATTTGTAGCATGGGGTGTTCTTTTGATTACCTTCCTTATGAGAGGAGGTCGGGATCGCGCGATGGTTAAATCCTACCAACCCTTACCCTAGGAGCATACATAGTAGTACTTTGCTTCGATGGCTAATAAAATTTTGTAATAAGTATATGAGTTTATGACTAATGTGAGTCCATGGATTATACACACTCTTACCCTTCCATCATTGCTAGCCTCTACGGTACCGTGCATTGCCCTTTCTCACCTTGAGAGTTGGTGCAAACTTCGCCGGTGCATCCAAACACCATGATACGATACGCTCTATCACACATAAACCTCCTTATATCTTCCTCAAAACAGCCACCATACCTACCTATTATGGCATTTCCATAGCCATCCCGAGATATATTGCCATGCAACTTTCCACCGTTCCGTTTATCATGACATGCTCCATCATTGTCATATTGCTTTTGCATGATCATGTAGTTGACATCGTATTTGTGGCAAGGCCACCTTTATAACTCTTTCATACATGTCACTCTTGATTCATTGCATATCCCGGTACACCGCCGGAGGCATTCACATAGAGTCATATTTTGTTCTAAGTATTGAGTTGTAATTCTTGAGTTGTAAATAAATATAAGTGTGATGATCTTCATTATTAGAGCATTGTCCCAAGTGAGGAAAGGATGATGGAGACTACGATTCCCTCACAAGTCGGGATGAGACTCTGGACTTTATGAAAAATAAAAAGAGGCCAAAGAAGCCCAAATAAAAAAAGAGGCCAAAGAAGCCCACCAAAATAAAAAAGAAAGAAAAAAATGAGAGAAAAAGAGAGAAGGGACAATGTTACTATCCTTTTACCACACTTGTGCTTCAAAGTAGCACCATGATCTTCATGATAGAGAGTCTCCTACGTTGTCACTTTCATATACTAGTGGGGATTTTTCATTATAGAACTAGGCTTGTATATTCCAATGATGGGCTTCCTCAAATTGCCCTAGGTCTTCGTGAGCAAGCGAGTTGGATGCACACCCACTTAGTTTATTTTGTTGAGCTTTCATACATTTATAGCTCTAGTGCATCCGTTGCATGGCAATCCCTACTCCTCGCATTGGCATCAATTGATGCGCATCTCCATAGCCTGTTGATTAGACACGTAATTGTGAGACTTTCTCCTTTTTTGTCTTCTCCACACAACCTCCATCATCATATTATATTCCACCCATAGTGCTATATCCATGGCTTACGCTCATGTATTGCGTGAGGGTTGAAAAAGTTGAAGCGCGTTAAAAAGTATGAACCAATTGCTTGGCTGAAACCGGGGTTGTGCATGATGGGAGTATTTTGTGTGACGAAAATGAAACATGGCCTAACTATATGATTTTGTAGGGATAAGCTTTCTTTGGCTATGTTATTTTGATAAGACATGATTACTTTGTTAGTATGCTTGAAGTATTACTATTTTTATGTCAATACTAAACTTTTATCATGAATCATTTGGATCTGAACATTCATGCCACAATAAAGAGAATTACATTGAGAAATATTCTAGGTAGCATTCCACATCAAAAAATCTGTTTTTATCATTTACCTACTCGAGGGCGAGCCGGAATTAAGCTTGGGGATGCTTGATACGTCTCCAACATATCTATAATTTTTGATTGTTCCATGCTATTATATTACCCGTTTTGGATGTTTAATGGGCTTTGCTATACACTTTTATATTATTTTTGGGACTAACCTATTAACCGGAGGCCGAGCCCAAATTGCTGCTTTTTTGCCTATTTCAGTGTTTCGCATAAAAGGTATATCAAACGGAGTCCAAACGGAATGAAACCTTTGGGAGAGTTATTTTTGGAACAAACGCAATCCAGGAGACTTGGAGTGGACGCCAAGAAAGAAACGAGGCGGCCGTGAGGCAGGGAGGCGCGCCCCAGGGAGGTGGCCGCGCCCCCCACCCTCGTGGGCCCCTCATGGCTCCCCTGATCAACTTCCTTCGCCTATATATATCCATATACCCTGAAAACATCCAGGAGCACCACGAAATCCTACTTCCACCGCCACAACCTTCTGTACCCGTGAGATCCCATCTTGGGGCCTTTTCCGATGCTCCGCCGGATGGGGAATCGATCATGGAGGGCTTCTACATCAATACCACCGCCTCTCCGATGAAGTGTGGGTAGTTTACCTCAGACCTTCGGGTCCATAGTTATTAGCTAGGTGGCTTCTTCTCTCTCTTTGAATCTCAATACAAAGTTCTCCTCGATCTTCTTGAAGATCTATTCGATGTAATTCTTTTTGCGGTGTGTTTGTCGAGATCCGATGAATTGTGGGTTTATGATCAAGATTATCTATGAGAAATATTTGAATCTCCTCTGATTTCTTTTATGTATGATTGGTTATCTTTGCAAGTCTCTTCGAATTATCTGTTTGGTTTGGCCTACTAGATTGATCTTTCTTGCAATGGGAGAAGTGCTTAGCTTTCGGTTCAATCTTGCGGCCCTTTCCCAGTGATAGCCGGGGCAGCAAGGCACATATTGTATTATTGCCATCGAGGATAAAAAGATGGGGTTTATATCATATTGCTTGAGTTTATCCCTCTACATCATGTCATCTTGCCTAATGCGTTACTCTGTTCTTATGAACTTAATACTCTAGATGCATGCTGGATAGCGGTCGATGTGTGGAGTAATAGTAGTAGATGCAGAATCGTTTCGATCTACTTGTCACAGACGTGATGCCTATATACATGATCATGCCTAGATATTCTCATAACTATGCACTTTTTATCAATTGCTCGACAATAATTTGTTCATCCACCGTAATACTTATGCTATCTTGAGAGAAGCCACTAGTGAAACCTATGGCCCCCGTGTCTATTTTCCATCATATAAGTTTCCGATCTACTTTATTTTGCAATCTTTAATTTCCAATCTATATCATAAAAATACCAAAAATATTTATCTTATCATTATCTATATCAGATCTCACTTTTGCAAGTGGACGTGAAGGGATTGACAACCCCTTTATCGTGTTGGTTGCAAGGTTCTTATTTGTTTGTGTAGGTACGAGGGATTTGAGTGTAGCCTCCTACTAGATTGATACCTTGGTTCTCAAAAACTGAGGGAAATACTTACGCTATTTTGCTGCATAACCCTTTCCTCTTCAAGGGAAAACCAACGCGGTGCTCAAGAGGTAGCATGCCACATCATATGGGCCTCGTACAAGACAACGAGCAAGGGCCATCCCCTTCGACCACGGCAACGAGCACGAACCTCTTCAACAACATGAAGATGGCGCCCCATTGGGACTCTTACCCCGAGTCAACCTATGAAACCGCACAAAAGAATTTCCCTTTGGTCTTGGAGGAGAGTGATGATCTGCCACTTCCTATGGCATTCATCTTTGGAGGCGTTATGGATGAGGAGGTTGAGCATGGGACTATCTCTTCAACCAAGGTGGCGATAGGAGTTGAGCATGGAGACATATGCCACCATATTGAGAGTGAGAATGACTTCACCACTAGCCCCATATATGAAAAATTGCCCCAATTCCCATGTGAGGAGAGCCACCACCACAACCACTTGAGTGATTTGAGTGACTCCACCATATGTGACATTGAGTGCACCTACCTTGAGGGAGTGAGTAAGCCACCACCACATAGAGAGAGTGAGGTAGTTGTTAGGGCATGTGAGGCCATTTTGATTTCTAACAACTTCACCTCTACCTCTATTGTGTCTTCTCATTTGGTGCTAAGTCCCATATATGATGATGCGCCGATCCTCGACAACTTCGTCCTTCGTTTGGACATGACGATGGCCATGGTGGAATATGATGCACCCCTCACATGGTTCCATCATGATGAAGATGACCACCATTTGGTCTTTACCACCTCACCTAAACCACTTGAGTGGAATGCCAAAGGTAATATAGGTGAAGGTAATGCTCTAGTCCCACTAGTGGACATTCTTGACATTGATTGTTTGCATGATGTTGATCCACCTATTGCCATGATTCATCACTACAAAAAAAGACACATCCATGACATTTTGGGCCAAACAATTTTTTTCCTGTCATGCTTATGACACTTCTATGATGATAATTGTGAAAAAACCCGGTATCATCATAGATGTGGCAGATGTCGGTGTCAAAATCGGCTGATCTCGGGTAGGGGGGCCCGAACTATGCATCTGAGGATCGAAGGTAAAAAGGGACAAAGGGGACACGATGTTTACCCAGGTTCGGGCAATCTTAGTGGAGGTAAAACCCTACGTCCCGCTTGATTGTCTTTGATGAATATAGGGGTTACAAGAGTAGATCTATCTCGAGATCATAATGGATAAACCCTAGTTGTCTAGCCTATGTGAATTCTGATAGCCTCTACGGACTAAACCCTCCGGTTTATATACACACAGTAGGGTCCTAGTGTTGTATAGAGTTGGTTTGTAGAGGAAGGAAATTACATATCCGGACACTAATCTTGCCATCCACGCATAGGGGAGTCCTACCCGGACACGGGCGAAAGTCTTCCGCTTTATATATTCACGACCCATCAGTCCGTCCCACACCAAATAGCCCGGACATCTAAGGACCCCTTAATCCAAGACTCCCTCAGTAGCCCCTAAACCAGTCTTCAAAGACGGCATGTTCGACACACGGATTGTCTTCGGCACTGCAAGGCGGGTTCCTCCTCCTGAGTACTTCAAAGCAATCTTCAAAAGAACTATATCCGGCTCTGTATAATTGTGGCAACCCTTGGTCACGAAGGTAAGATACCAAACAAAACAATGTCTTCCCACTGACAACTTTTTTCGGTGAAACGTCACGTCTGGCCTTTCAACATTTCGAACCGTTTTTACACATCTTGCTTCGTGTTTCGAGGCATAGCCTCCATTGACAGGCCTTGTCAAAACAGAGATCGTGTCTGCCCTTTACGGCATCGTCATCAATACGGGTTTGGGTAATCCAACTGTGACATTCACACGACCCCTTGGGAATAGGCGAGTTTTAAGGCTTGAGGGGGGGTTTGATATTCACTGCCTATATAAGAGGATAAAGATCCCTCTTTTTCCCCACGCCTTCTTATTCTCCTGCTTTCCCATCCTCAAGCTCCAGCACCCAATCTTCAATCTTTCTCACCGCTGCCAGCCTCCCTAGTCATGTCAGGATCTGGCTCAAAGGGCAAGGGGCAGGCCTTCTCCGTCATCGAGAAGGACGTTAAGGAGCTCCGGGAGGCGGGATACCTGTCTGCGAGTATCACGCACAGGCTCCCTGCCACAGATCAAGTCATGCCCACTCCGGAGCCCGAAAAAAGGGTTGTATTCATCCCCCACTTCCTCCATGGGCTAGGGTTTCCCCTCCACGCCTTTGTCCGGGGCCTTATGTTCTACTACAGGCTAGATTTCCATGATCTGGCCCCAATTTTTTTCCTCCACATCACGACGTTCATCGTTGTGTGCGAGGCGCTGTTTCGCATTCCCCCACACTTTGGCCTATGGCTCAAGGTCTTCAATCTAAAGCCGAACATGGTCGACGGGCAACATGCGGATTGCGGCGGCGCCATGGTGAGCAAGCTTCCCAACGCCGTTTGGCCTAAGGGGGCCTTCGTGGAGACTGTCAAGGTGTGGCAGCAGGAGTGGTTCTATATCACCAAACCCCATGACGCCAAGTGGGCGGCCACTCCTGAGTTCAGATCTGGACCCTCTATGTGGCTCACCTCATGGACCGCTAAGGGTCTGGACTAGGGATCCACAGCGGAAGTGTTGATGCTGCAAAAGCGCATCACAAACATGATAGGCAAGAACACTAGTCTCACTAATGAGATTCAGGTGATGCTCTTCCGGCAGATTCTTCCCTGCCAACTCCGACCCTCTCACATGTGGGAGTTCAATCCAGAAGATCCAGGGACCCTGAAGTACTTCTTTGGCACAATGCACAAAGACATCTGGAAGCTGCTGTTCAAGGCCCAAAAAGCGTGGCCGAAGAAGACCGAAGACATTGGTCTCGACAGCGAGAATCCAGTCACACCTATAAGTATATTTTTCAAAAAAAAATATTTGGTCATAAGTTTTTTTAACATAATGAATTTTCTGTCCCTTGTACAGGGCTGGATAGAAAAGGCGGAGCGGATTAAGTGTCTGGCCCCGCTGCCTGAAGACCCGGCCATACGCCAGCTGACGAAGATGCTGGTCCCAGCGTCCTATCAGGCGCTGAAGAAGAAGGCCAAGAAGAAGAAGGGCAAGCAGGCGAAGGGCGGCCTCTGCCACAAGGGTCCTTCAGACGCAGTGTCCGGAGAGACCGAAGCCCCATCCTCCCACGAGGGAGATGAGGAAGAAGAGGAGAAGGAAGCGCATAGCGACTCCCCTCTTAGGGGGAGGAAGAAGAAGAGGGCAGCCTCCATAGACTCGTAGGAGGAGGCGCCTAAGAGGGGGAAGATGGGACTCTCGGATGGTTCGGATTCGGAAGCTGAACCCATCCCCAAGAGACTCCCCAGGGTCAAGCCCCTGGCCAGATCATAAGTATCGAAGGATGTATTATATGTCTTCAGTTCTCTATGTTTTGTATAATATAACATATTACATTGTGTGTCTTTTAGCCCTGCTCGTGACCTCCCCAACCCTTCACTATTTGAGGGGAGTTCTCTGCCACCAGAGATGGTAGAGAGCGAGACGCCCCCGCGAGCTCTTTCACCAACCATCACGGATGACACCGAGGTGTTGTCCCGAAGGACCTCTCCTGGCTGCGGAGGGGCGAGCAAGGCTGCCGAGAAGACGCCCGAGGGTGATACCTTGGCTACCGAGGACACGGGGGGTGCGACCCCCATGGCGACCGATGACAGGGGCCCTGATTAATCCGGCCCCAGCCAGACATCATTCTGGAGACCCAAGTGGCTCCGGAGTCGAGCGAGCAACCCCCTTGGAGGGAGGATCATCAGCTCCGATGGCGACCTCCACTAATCCGGAGGCGCCGAATACTCTGGTGGAAGCACTATGACGTGCTTCCATCATGGAGGAGCACCGCAACCTAATGGGTGTGGTGGTAGAGAAGGTTCAGTCTGCCAAAATCGAGCTGAACGAAGCCTTCAGGAGCCAACTGATAGGCTTCGAGGTGTACGACGTAATGCTCTAGATGCTTTTTATTATATATCAGGGAAATATACTTGTATATAGATAGTAGCCCCTGTGACCCTGTCTGATTTGGAAAAACCGGACAGAGTATCACATAGTATTCGGAAGAGGTGATGCACTTTTCTATTCTATAACAGGCTTCCCTGTTGGCGGCAACAGCCCAGGCAGCCGAAGTCGACCGCATTAACAAGCGGTTCGATGAGACGCAAGGTACGCGTGTACTTTAAGGAATTTTATCATATATCTGAATTGATATGCAAATTCAAAGTTTAACTCATGTACTACTGTGACTATGAGTGCATTTGAAGCAACCGAGGTCGACATCCTCAAGAGCGCTGTTGCCCAAGCCAAGGAGGAGGCGAAGGCGAATAAAGCAGCCACTAACAAAGCGGCTGCAGAATTAAAGACCGAACAGGTCGCCCGGCGCCAGCACGAAGAGAGGGTGGCCAAAGTGGAGCAAGAGCTGAAGGACGCCATCGACAAGTGCGAGGCCTTGGAGGAGAAGACGATGGCCCAAGCGTTCGAACTCGCCAAGGCCCTCCCGAAAGCAAAAGAGGCGAGGATCGAGGTGCTCGTGAAGAGATCCAGCACGCCAAACAGATAGCAGCTGGTAAGCCCTTTCTTTTGCAGAGTATATTTGGGGGTCAAAGATATGGCTTGCTCATTCGACTGTGGAGTTCTCCAGATGCCTTTGCAGATCTTACGAGGAGTGCCGCCGACGCTGCACAGTTCTTCCGAGCCCGGGAGGGAACTCGACAAAGAAGCTGTTCTGGTCATAGTTCCTAGCGCCGGAGCACCCGACGCTGTTGGACAACCAGATGAAGCAACTGTTGGAGCTGCATAGGATGTTCGGCTTGGCCATGAAGGACGTCATAGTCCGGCTTTGTCAGTCGAACCCATTCCAAGCAGCTACTTCAGCTTGGTGAGGCGACTCGTCGATGCGCTGCCCTGAGTTGAATCATTGAAGCGGTTGGCGTGCATAGAGGGTGCGCGGATGGCCTTTGCACATGTCAAGATGCACTGGGCGAAGATGAAGGCTACCGACGTGGCAACCGCGGGCCCGCCCGAAGGCAAGGACCACCGCAAGCCGGAGAGATACTTTGAAGATGGCCAATGCTATTGGGTGCCCGAATAGTAGAGGGCCAATGCTCAAAGGATGTTATGTTTGTGTGAATGTATCAAGGCTGTTAAAAATTTGTTTTATGAACCAAGGCTTGTATTATATTTATGCCTTTAGCTGGAATTATTTTCCTCCTGTGCGGTCGTTTTAATTCTGAAAAGTTTGCCAGTCGTCGGCTTCAGCCTCCACGTAGATGCTACGAGGGTGTTCGGTATAGCGCGTGATCACACTTGACCCAACATCTCGGTCCGTAAAGGAGGTGTCTGCGTAGCGAACTAGGCAATCAGACTATGCGGCTTCATTACTTTCACTTAGCCATAGGTGTTTGATAGTGGGGCTACGACTAGCCCCTGGTGCGTATGCGGTCGTCCGAACTAGGATGCATTTATCACATGACTGGGCGAAGACCAACGCTTTGCATAACACGGAGTAAATCATGAGAGATTTGTAGTAAGTCGCCAAATCACCGACCTGCTCTTGCCATATCATGACAGTCAGTTTTCGGCTTTCTCTACTGAGGTGTTTGACCGGAAGAACCAGAAACAAAATCACAGTAGTTCTTCCTTTGCTACCTTAGTCGAACTAGCGGGACGCAATGTGGTAAATAGAGGAGCCGGGCAACCCAACTATGGCCCAAAGACATGATTCAGAGCTAATGCATATAATGCAGTATTCGGACGCCGAAGCATACCATAGAAGTGTTCAGACTTTTGGAAATATACATTGCCGAATAAAGCCCCCGGCATTTAGGCCGGGCCAAAGCATATGTGGCAATCTGAAGCACGGAGGGAATATAGGTGGTAAAATAGACCAATACCGAACAAGGGTTGGCAATCATTTATTTCCTTTATACTTCTGATTAATACGTCAAGACATGCTATTACAGATAATGCCGTAAACATCAAGGCTATTTTATATGCCAAGAATTTGTAAACAAGGGGAAACTGTATACAAAGCCTAAAAAGAAAAGGTAGTCTTGAAGATCCCATTGATGCCTTGCCGCATGTTTGTGCCATTTCTCCTTGGTAAAAAAATCCTTTGAGAGGAGAAGTCGACGGTCGTCTGTAAAAAAAGGGGCCTAGAAAAGAGCCCTTGCACGACCGTAGGGTAGCTAGATTTTAATGAACCCGAGAGACAAAAAGGGGAGGAAAAAAGTTTAAGGTCCAAATAGGGCCAGGCCACACTATAGACCTTGTCTGCAGTGTGCCTCCGTCGTTGCCGAGGGTATTTTAAACGCGTAATTATGCACACGCGGTACATATGTCGCGGTTTTATGGGGCGATCGGTGGAGGAAAAACTGCTAATCCAGCTCTGGGTGTGCCGAGCTATCGTTATGCAGAGTAGGCCGGACTCGCTTAGCAGTGTCCGGGGTCTTGATGACCGATGAAGTGTTTGGCTTGATGAGGCCGCTCTGTACCTTGGCTGCAAGGGCCGCGGTATGCTCCTCAGTACGGAGGGAGCGATCCATGTTTCCATTGACTGTGATAATGCCGCGCGGTCTAGACATTTTGAGCTTTAAATACGCATAGTGTGGGACTGCATTAAAGCGGGCAAAGGCAGTTCGTCCGAGCAGGGCGTGATAACCGCTGTGAAAGGGGACAATGTCAAAGATCAAGTCTTTGCTTCGGAAGTTATCCGGTGAACCAAAGACTACTTCCAATGTTAGTGAGCCCGTGCAGCGGGCCTCTACGCCGGGTATTACTCCTTTAAAGGTGGTGTTACTAGGCTTGATTCTTGAAGGGGCCTCAAATCAAGTTAAGACTGCCGCCGCCGTCCATAAGGACTCGAGTGAGATGGTATCCATCAATGATTGTCTCGAGTACCAGGGCCGCCGAACCTCCATGATGGATACTAGTTGGGTGGTCCCTGCGATCGAAGGTGATCGGAGAGGCTGACCATGGGTTGAATTTTGGGGCGACAGGCTCTACGGCGTAGACGTCCCTTAGTACGTGCTTGCGCTCCCTCTTGGGGATATGTGTGACGTATATCATGTTCACTGTTTTCACCTCAGGGGGAAATTTCTTTTGTCCTCCCACGTTCGGTGGGTGGGGCTCATCATCGTCCTCACTTTGAGGCCCCTTCCCCTTGTGTTCGGCATTTAACTTACCGGCCTGTTTAAAAACCCAGCAGTTTCTGTTGGAATGGTTGGCAGGCTTGTCGAGGGTGCCATGAATCTGGCAAGGCCTATCGAGTATTTTGTCCAAATTAGATGGGCCGTCCCTGTTTCCTTTGAATGGCTTCTTCCGCTGACCGGGTTTAGAGCCACTGAACTCGGCATTGACCACCGTATCTTCAATTTCTTCATTCTTGTTCTGACGCTTGATTTTGTTACGGCATGGCCTACTGTTGCCATCTCTGGCCTCGGAGGTGCCAGGGTCACTGGTACTGTTGCTTCTATGAGTTAGCCAACTATCTTCTCTCGCGCAGAAGCGGGTCATGAGTGCCGCAAGTGCTGCCATGGTTTTTGGCTTTTGCTGACCGAGGTGTCTGGTGAGCCATTCATCGTGGACGCTGTGTTTAAATGCCACTATGGCTTCGGCGTCTGGATAGTCAACAATTTGGTTCTTTTTAATTAAGAATCATGCCCGAAGTTTATGGGCTGACTCTCCGGGTTGCTGGACTATGTGACTAAGGTCAGCAGCGTCTGGCAGCCGGACATAAGTGCCACGTAAGTTGTCTCGAAAAGCATCCTCCAAGTCTTCCCAGCTGCCAATGGAGTTCTCTGGGAGGCTATTCAACCAGTGTCGTGCTGGTCCCTTTAGCTTTAAAGGGAGGTATTTAATGGCATGGAGATCGTCACCACAGGCCATGTGAATATGGAGAAGAAAATCTTCAATCCATACAGCGGGATCTGTTGCTCCATCGTATGCTTCAATGTTGACGGGTTCAAACCCTTCCAGAAACTGGTGCTGCATTACCTCATCAGAAAAACACAGGGGATGTGCGGCGCCCCTATATCAGGCAACGTCATGATGGAGTTTGGATGACATCCATGTTCGGTGTTTGGCCTGAGTTTGGTTATGCTTATCACGCCAAGCTTGATGGCTGTCATCACGTGTTGGAGCCCGTCCCCGTGATCCATAGATTGATCTAGTCTGGTCGGTTCTATTGTCCAGGTCCTGTCATAGGTCATAGGTATAGCCTGGAGCCGCTACCTCTTTGCCTCGACGGTGAGGTGGCACGGGCTGGTGTTCGGCATAGGTAGCAGTTTTGTCCCGTCCACATGGTGGTTGGTCTGGCATGTCAACATGATTATATCTTGACGGTATTGGCTCAATGGCCTCGTCATCGAATTGTGGTAGTAGCCGTTGTTCTGGATAGTCTGTCGTTGAGTGTATCCTGTTCGGCTTGAAGCTGTTTATGTTTCTTTTTCATGCTCCTCGCGGTGGTTATGAGCTGCCGCTTGAAGCATTTTTGTTCGAGGGGTTCCTCTGGTACGATGAAATCTTCGTTACCGAGGTTAACATCCTCCTCGAAGACCCGTAAATAGTTACTATCCTCTGAATCTTCATGGTCGATAGGTTCGTCTTGGTTGACTTGTCCTTCTTCCCACTCATCCTGCTCTAGAGCAGGCTCATTGGGGCGGTCGGAGTCTTCGGTGTTGTCCGGGGTGTTATTGTCTCCGGTGCCGGTGTTACTATCCTTTTCCTGACGCGATCATGAGCGGCGCTGCTGATGTTGGCGCTTTGGTGGTGCTTCGACGGGCTTGTCCTCAATCGTGTCTTGCATGCCATCGTCGTTGTCCTTTTTGGGTGTATCCACCATATACACATCGTATGTAGAGGTGGCCATCCAACGCCCGGTGATAGGCGGGTTTTGGCCTGGGTCGGCTCCGGCATCGTCGTCCATACCATCGATGTCCTTGGAGGCGTAGTCTAGCATGACGGTTAAGTCCTCGACAGTGGCTACCAAGTGGGTGGTGCGTTGGACGCAAAATTCCCCACTCTCAGCCCCTAGTTCGGGTTGGGCGTAGTTCAGAGGTGATACTTCTGTAACGGCAAGAGATCGCATTAGGTCCAGAGCCTTGTTTAGAAGCGAAGGCTGGATGGGTGACCGGGGTCCTGCGGAGCTGGGCATGGTGAACGTCGCCTGACAATTCTCAATTAATGCAAGCCTCGAGAGTTTGGAGTTAGCATCCAGAGGTGAGTCCGACTTCTCGATAACAGGGAGTGTCCTGCTTGATTCCAGTCCTGCCGATAATATAGTCACCTCTGGGTCTCCGGTAGGGAGCTTCGTAGTATGAGAGCATCCGGCGGGGTTCATACTTCCGTCTCCGGACATGGTGTTCCGCTCTGGATCTAAGGCCGGGGCAGGAACGGTACTTGATTCCTGAACAGAGCCTGATGGTGGATCCAACGGGTTTCCTTCCTATAGATGAGGAACAGCGGTTGAGGCCGAGAACCCCTTGAAGATAAAATCTCCTTGGATATCAGATATGTAGTTCAGGCTTCCGAACCTGATCTGATGACCAGGAGTGTAGCTATCGACCTGTTCAAAGTGACCAACTGAATTGGCACGCAGGACGAAGCCACCAAATACAAAACTTTGACCAGGGAGGAAAGTTTCCTCGGAAGTAGCATCATTGTCGATGATCGAACGAGCCACCGAACCTTCCGCCGACGACATAGTGTAACTCTCAATGAAAGCACCAACATCGGTGTCAAAACCGGCCGATCTCGGGTAGGGGGTCCCGAACGGTGCGTCTGAGGATCGAAGGTAACAAGGGATAAAGGGGGCACGATGTTTACCCAGGTTTGGGCCCTCTTAATGGAGGTAAAACCCTATGTCCTGCTTGATTGTCTTTGATGAGTATAGGGGTTACAAGAGTAGATCTACCTCGAGATTGTAATGGCTAAACCCTAGCTGTCTAGCCTATGTGAATTCTGATAGCCTCTAGGGACTAAACCCTCCGGTTTATATACACATCGGAGGGGCCTAGGGTTGTACAGAGTCGGTTTGTAGAGGAAGGAAATTACATATCCAGACACTAATCTTGCCATCCACGGATAGGGGAGTCCTACCCGGACATGGGGGAAAGTCTTCCGCTTTATATCTTCACGGCCCATCAGTCCGACCCACACCAAATAGCCCAGACATCAACGGACCCCTAATTCAGGACTCCCTCAGCAGGCTCCTACTTCTAGGACAAAAAATCATGACAGTAAATGGGCTTTTCGTCCTGGGCGGGCCGGATACACAGCTGCATGACATTCTTTGGGCCGTCCATGATGAAAAAAACCATGCTAGAAATGAGGGCAAGGAAAATATTGGGGAGTTCCCAGTTACAATGGGTGGTCGGGGACGAGTGATGCATAGAGGGATTGCTCGTTTCTCTCGTACACATATGCGCGTGGGTGCGAGGCATTGGGCTCTAACTGAACTCGAGCGAGGCGTTCCCCTACTGAACCTAAGCGATTGCAATGGCTACGCGTTACTGAACCCGAGCGATCGATCGATCCCTGGCTGTTAACTAAACCCAATCAAGTGATTCCTTCACTACTGCTGCTAACTGAAGCCGATCGAACCTGCTGCCTCCTGATGAATGATACGTCTCCAACGTATCTATAATTTTTGATTGTTCCATGCTATTATATTACCTGTTTTGGATGTTTATGGGCTTTACTTTACACTTTTATATCATTTTTGGGACTAACCTACTAACTTCAGGCCCAGCCAGAATTGCTATTTTTTTTGCCTATTTCAGTGTTTCGAAGAAAAGGAATATCAAACGGAGTCCAAACGGACTAAAACCTTTGGGAGCGATCTTTTTGGAACAAACGCAATCCAGGAGACTTGGAGTGGACGTCAAGAAGCAGACGAGGAAGCCACAAGGCAGGAGGGCACGCACTAGGGGGGTGGGGGCGCCCCCACCCTCATGGGCCCCTCGTGGCTCCACCGATGTACTTCTTCCTCCTATATATATCTACATACCCCGAAAACATCCAGGAGCACCACGAAACCCTATTTCCACCACCGCAACCTTCTGTACCCGTGAGATCCCAGCTTGGAGCCTTCGCTGGTGCTCCGTCAGAGGGGGAATCGATCACGGAGGGCTTCTACATCAACACCATAGCCTCACCGACGAGTTGTGAGTAGTTTACCTCAAACCTTCGGGTCCATAGTTATTAGCTAGATGGCTTCTTCTCTCTCTTTGAATCTCAATACAAAGTTCTCCTTGATCTTCTTGGAGATCTATTCGATGTAACTCTTTTTGCGGTGTGTTTGTCGAGATCCAATGAATTGTGGGTTTATGTCAAGTTTATCTATGATAAATATTTGAATCCCCTTTGAATTCTTTTATGTATGATTGGTTATCTTTGCAAGTTTATTCAAATTATCAGTTTGGTTTGGCCAAGTAGATTGATCTTTCTTGCAATGGGAGAAGTGCTTAGCTTTGGGTTCAATCTTGCGGTGTCCTTTCCGAGTGACAGTAGGGGCAGCAAGGCACGTATTGTATTGTTGCCATCAAGGATAAAAAGGTGGGGTTTATATCATATTGCTTGAGTTTATCCCTCTACATCATGTCATCTTGCTTAATGCGTTACTCTGTTCTTATGAACTTAATACTCTAGATGCATGTTGGATAGCGGTTGATGTGTGGAGTAATAGCAGTAGATGCAGGCAAGAGAGGGTCTACTTGTTGCGGACATGATGCCTATATACATGATCATGCCTAGATATTCTCATAACTATGCACTTTTCTATCAATTGCTCGACAGTAATTTGTTCACCCACTGTAATACTTATGCTATCTTGAGAGAAGCCACTAGTGAAACCTATGGCCCCCGGGTCTTTTATCATATAAGTTTCCAATCTACTTTATTTTGCAATCTTTACTTTCCAATCTATATCATAAAAATACCAAAAATATTTATCTTATCTTATTATCTTTATCAGATCTCACTTTCGCAAGTGGCCGTGAAGGGATTGACAACCCCTTTATCGCATTGGTTGGGAGGTTCTTGTTTGTTTGTGTAGGTACGAGGGACTTGCGTGGAGCCTCCTACTGGATTGATACCTTGGTTCTCAAAAACCGAGGGAAATACTTATGCTACTTTGCTGCATCACCCTTTCCTCTTCAAGGGAAAACCAACGCAGTGCTCAAGAGGTAGCAAGAAGGATTTCTGGCACCGTTGCCGGGGAGGTCTTCACACAAGTCAAGACATACCAAGTACCCATCACAAACTCATCTCCCTCACATTACATTATTTGCCATTTCTCTCTCATTTTCCTCTCCCCCACTTCAACCTTGCTGTTTTATTCGCCCTCTTTTTTCCGTTCGCCTCTTTTTTGCTTGTCTCTGGTGTGCTTGTGTGTTGGATTGCTTGTCACGATGGCTCAAGATAATACTAAATTGTGTGACTTTTCCAATACCAATAATAATTATTTCCTTAGCACTCCGATTGCTCCTCTTAATGATGCTGAATCTTGTGAAATCTCCTGCTTTGTTGAATCTTGTCATGAAAGACCAATTCTCCAGCCTTCCTAGTGAAGATGCTGCTACTGATCTAAACAACTTTGTTGATTTGTGTGATATGCAAAAGAAGAAAGACATGGATAATTGTATTGTTAAATTGAATCTATTTCCGTTTTCGCTTAGAGATCATGCTAAAACTTGATTTTCGTCTTTGCCTAAAAATAGTATTGATTCATGGAATAAGTGCAAAGATGCCTTTATCTCTAAGTATTTTCCTCCCGCTAAGATCATCTCTCTTAGAAACGATATTATGAATTTTAAGCAACTTGATCATGAACATGTTGCACAATCTTGGGAGAGGATGAAATTAATGATTCGTAATTGCCCTACTCATGGATTGAATTTATGGATGATCATGCAAAATTTTTATGCCCGGATTAAATTTTGCTTCTAGAAATCTTTTAGATTCGGCCGCGGGAGGCACTTTTATGGAAATCACTTTAGGAGAAGCTACTAAACTCCTAGATAATATTATGGTTAATTATTCTCAATGGCACACCGAAAGATCTACTAGTAAAAAAGTTCATGCGATAGAGGAAATTAATGTTTTGAGTGGAAAGATGGATGAACTTATGAAATTGTTTGCTAATAAGAGTGCTCCTATTGATCCTAATGATATGCCTTTGTCTACTTTGATTGAGAATAATAATGAATCTATGGATGTGAATTTTGTTGGTAGGAATAATTTTGGTAACAATGCTTATAGAGGAAACTTTAATCCTAGGCCATTTCCTAGTAATTCCTCTAATAATTATGGTAATTCCTACAACAAATCTTATGGAAACTTTAATAAGATTCCCTCTGATTTTGAGGTTAGTGTTAAATAATTTATGATTTCTCAAAATAATTTCAATGCCTTGCTTGAAGAAAAATTGCCTAAGATTGATGAATTGGCTAGGAACATGGATACAACTTCTCTTGATGTTGATTCTTTGAAACTTAGATCTATTCCACCTGAGCATGATATCAATGAGTCTCTCAAAGGCATGATAATTTCCATTGATGAGTGCAAAGAAAGAACCGCTAGGATACGTGCTAAGAAAGATTGCTTTGTAAGAGCGTGTTCTTCTAGTTTTCATGATAATAATGATGAAGATCAAAAAGTGATTGATGTGTCCCCTATTAAATCTTTGTTTTGCAATATGAATCTTGATTATGATGGGACTGGAGATGAGTCAACTTTAGTTAAAAGGCGTCCCAATGATTCAGAGTTTTTAGATCTTGATGCTAAAATTGGTAAAACTGGGATTGGAGAGATCAAAACTTTACATAGCAATGAGCCCACTATTTTGGATTTCAAGGAATTTAATTATGATAATTGTTCTTTAATAGATTGTATTTCCTTGTTGCAATCCGTGTTGAATTCTCCTCATGCTTAAAGTCAAAAAAAGCTTTTACCAAACATATAGTTGATGCTTTAATGCAACCTTATGAGGAAAAACTTGAATTGGAAGTTTCTACCCCTAGAAAACTTTATGATGAGTGGGAACCTACTATTAAAATTAAAATTAAAGATCATGAAAGCTATGCTTTGTGTGATTTGGGTGCTAGTGTTTCCACGATTCCAAAAACTTTATATAATGTGTTAGGTTTCCGTGATTTTTATGATTGCTCTTTAAACTTGCACCTTGCGGATTCCACCATTAAGAAACCTATGGGAAGTATTAATGGTGTTCGTATTGTTGCAAATAGGAATTATGTACCCGTATATTTTATCGTTCTTGATATAGATTGCAATCTTTCATGTCCTATTATTCTTGGTAGACCTTTCCTTAGAACGATTGGTGCAATTATTTATATGAAGGAAGGAAATATTAGATTCCAATTTCCATTAAGGAAAGGCATGGAACACTTTCCTAGAAATAAAATCAAATTACCTTATGAATCTATTATGAGAGCCACTTATGAATCAAATGCCAAAGATGGCAATACTTAGATCTATTCTCGCTTTTTATGCCTAGCTAGGGGCGTTAAACGATAGCGCTTGTTGAACCCAATTTTATTTTTGTTCCTTGATTTTTGTTCCTGTTTATTAATAAATAATTCATCTAGCCCCTATTTATATGTGGTTTTATTTTTAATTAGTGTTTGTGCCAAGTAGAACCTATAGGATCATCTTGGGTGAAAGTTAATTTGATCTTGCTGAAAAACAGAAACTTTTGCACGCATGAGAACAAATTTTAATAAATCACAGAAATGTGATTTTGAGTTGATTATTTTTGCTGTAGATCAATAGACAAATTTCCTAGCACTTCCTATTTTTGTAGGAGTTTTAGTGTTCCATAAGTATTCGAAAGTTACAGATTGCTACAAACTGTTCTGTTTTTGACAGATTCTGTTTTTCGTGTGTTGTTTGCTTATTTTGATGAATCTATGGCTAGTATCGGGGGGTATGAACCATATAGAAGTTGGAATAAAGTAGGTTTACAACCAATATAAATAAGGAATTAGTTGATTACAATACCTTAAGTAGTGGTTTTTCATTCTTGCACTAACGGAGCTCATGAGATTTCCTATTGAGTTTTGTGTTGTGAAGTTTTCAAGTTTTGGGTAAGGATTTGATGGACTATGGAATAAGGAGTGACAAGAGCCTAAGCTTGGGTATGCCCATGGCACCCCAAGATAATTCAAGGACAACCAAAAGCCTAAGCTTCGGTATGCCCCGGAAGGCATCCCCTCTTTCGTCTTCGTCTATCGGTAACTTTACTTGGAGCTATATTTTTATTCACCACATGATATGTGTTTGCTTGGAGCGTCTTGTATGATATGAGTCTTTGGTTTTTAGTTTACCACAATCATCCTTGATGTACACACCTTTTGGGAGAGACACACATGATTCCGAATTTATTAGAATACTCTATGTGCTTCACTTATATCTTTTGAGCTA
Source organism: Triticum dicoccoides (assembly GCF_002162155.2). Taxonomy (NCBI): domain Eukaryota; kingdom Viridiplantae; phylum Streptophyta; class Magnoliopsida; order Poales; family Poaceae; genus Triticum; species Triticum dicoccoides. The sequence goes on from NC_041383.1 coordinate 254,427,548, forward strand.
GATAATTGCTCTAGTGCTTCACTTATATCTTTTAGAGCACGGCGGTGGTTTTATTTTGTAGAAATTATTGATCTCTCATGCTTCACTTATATTATTTTGAGATTCTTTTAGAACAGCATGGTATTTTCTATGGTTATAAAATTGGTCCTAATATGATGGGCATCCAAGTTGAGTATAATAAAAACTATCATAGAAAGTGAATTGGATGCTATGATCAATTTGATGCTTGATAATTGTTTTGAGATATAAATGTGGTAATGTTAGAGTCATTCTAGTTGGGTAATTATGAAATTGAGAAATACTTGTGTTGAAGTTGGCAAGTCCCGTACCATGCACATATGGTAAAAGTTGTGTGACAAATTTGTTGCATGGGGTGCTCTTTTGATTGCCTTCCTTAGGTGTGGAGGTCAGGATCACGCGATGGTCAACTCCTTCCAACCCTTCCCCTAGGAGCATCCGTAGTAGTACTTTGCTGCGAGGGCTAATAAACTTTTGCAATAAGTATATGAGTTCTTCATGACTAATCTGAGTCCATGGATTATACACACTCTCACCCTTCCATCATTGCTAGCCTCTACAGTACCGTGCATTGCCCTTTCTCACCTTGAGAGTTGGTGCAAACTTTGCCAGTGCATCCAAACCCCGTGATGCAATACGCTCTATCACACATAAACCTCCTTATATATTCCTCAAAACAGCCACCATACCTACCTATTATGGCATTTCCATAGCCATTCCGAGATATATTGCCATGCAACTTTCCACCGTTCCATTTATTATGACACGTTTCATCATTGTCATATTGCTTTTGCATGATCATGTAGTTCACATCGTATTTGTGTCAAAGACACCTTCATAATTTTTCGTACATGTCACTCTTGATACATTGCATATCCCGGTACACCGCCGGAGGCATTCATATAGAGTCATATTTTGTTCTAGTATCGAGTTGTAATCCATGAGTTGTAAATAAATAGAAGTGTGATAATCATCATTATTAGAGCATCGTCCCTTATAAAAAAAGGCCATATAAAAAAGAAAGGCCAAAAAAAAGAAAGGCCAAATAAAAAAAAGGAAGCCCCCCCCCCCAAAAGGGGGACAATGTTACTATCCTTTTCCACACTTGTGTTTCAAAGTAGCACCATGATCTTTATGATAGAGAGTCTCTTATGTTGTCACTTTCATATACTAGTGGGAATTTTTCATTATAGAACTTGGATTGTATATTTCCACGATGGGCTTCCTCAAAATGCCCTAGGTCTTCATGAGAAAGCAAGTTGGATGGACACCCACTTAGTTTCTTTTGTTGAGTTTTCATACATTTATAGCTCTAGTGCATCCGTTGCATGGCAATCCCTACTCCTCATGTTGACATCAATTGATAGGCATCTCCATAGCTCATTAATTAGCCTAGTCAATGTGAGACTTTATCCTTTTTTGTCTTCTCCACACAACCTGCATCATCATATTCTATTCCACCCATAGTGCTATATCTGTGGCTTACGCTCATGTATTGCGTGAGAGTGAAAAAAGCTGAAGCGTGTTAAAAAGTATGAACCAATTGCTTGGCTGAAACCGGGGTAGTGCATGATGGGAGTATTTTGTGTGATGAAAATGAAACATAGCCTAACTATATGATTTTGTAGGGATAAACTTTCTCTGGCCATGTTATTTTGAGAAGACATGATTACTTTGTTAGTATGCTTGAAGTATTACTATTCTTATGTCAATATGAACTTTTATTTTGAATCATTTGGATCTGAACATTCATGCCACAATAAAGAAAATTACATTGAGAAATATGCTAGGTAGCATTGCACATCAAAAATTCTATTTTTATCATTTACCTACTCGAGGACGAGCAGGAATTAAGCTTGGGGATGCTTGATACATCTCCAACATATCTATAATTTTTTATTGTTCCATGCTATTATATTACCTGTTTTGGATGTTTATGGGCTTTACTTTACACTTTTATATCATTTTTGGGACTAGCCTACTAACCGGAGGCCCAGCCCGAATTGCTGTTTTTTTTGCCTATTTGAGTGCTTCGAAGAAAAGGAATATCAAACGGAGTCCAAACGGAATGAAACCTTCGGGAGCGATCTTTTTGGAACAAAAGCAATCCACGAGACTTGGAGTGGACGTCAAGAAGCAGACGAGGAAGCCACGAGGCAAGAGGGCATGTCCTAGGGGGGTGGGGGCGCCCCCACCCTCGTGGGCCTCTCGTGGCTCCACCGACCTACTTCTTCCTCCTATATATATCTACGTACCCCGAAAACATCCACAAGCACCACGAAACCCTATTTCCACCACCGCAACCTTCTGTACCTGTGAGATCCCATCTTGGAGCCTTTGCCGGCGCTCCACGGAAGGGGGAATCGATCATGAAGGGCTTTTACATCAACACCATAGCCTCTCTGATGAGTTGTGAGTAGTTTACCACATACCTTCGGGTCCATAGTTATTAGCTAGATGGCTTCTTCTCTCTCTTTGAATCTCAATACACAGTTCTCCTTGATCTTCTTGGAGATCTGTTTGATGTAACTCCTTTTGCGGTGTGTTTGTCGAGATCCGATGAATTGTGGGTTTATGATCAAGTTTATCTATGAGAAATATTTGAATCTCCTCTGAATTCTTTTATGTATGATTGGTTATCTTTGCAAGTGTCTTCTAATTATCAGTTTGGTTTGGCCTACTGGATTGATCTTTCTTGCAATGGGAGAAGTGCTTAGCTTTGGGTTCAATCTTGCGGTGTCCTTTCAAAGTGGCAGCAGGGGCAGCAAGGCACGTATTGTATTGTTGCCATTGAGGATAAAAATATGGGGTTTATATCATATTGCTTGAGTTTATCCCTCTACATCATGTCATCTTGCTTAATGTGTTTCTCTGTTCTTATGAACTTAATACTCTAGATGCATGCTGGATAGCGGTCGATGTGTGGAGTAATAGTAGTAGATGAAGGTAGGAATTGGTCTACTTGTTGCGGACGTGATGCCTATATACATGATCATGCCTAGATGTTCTTATAACTACACACTTTTCCATCAATTTCTCGACAGTAATTTGTTCACCGACCGTAATACTTATGCTATCTTGATAGAAGCCACTAGTGAAATCTATTTCCCCCGGGTCTATCTTTTATCATATAAGTTTCCAATCTACTTTATTTTGCAATCTTCACTTTCCAATCTATATCATAAAAATACCAAAAATATTTATTTTATCTTATTATCTTTATCAGATCTCACTTTCGCAAGTGGCCGTGAAGGGATTGACAACCCCTTTATCGCATTGGTTGTGAGGTTCTTGTTTGTTTGTGTAGGTACGAGGGACTTGCGTGGAGCCTCCTACTGGATTGATACCTTGGTTCTCAAAAACTGAGGGAAATACTTACGCTAGTTTGCTGCATCACCCTTTCCTCTTCAAGGGAAAACTAACGCAGTGCTCAAGAGGTAGCAATGAACAGTGAGTGTTGTTGGGGGTTGGATGAACAGTTCCCGATGGGGATTGGATGAACATGACCCCATGGTAGTAGAGGCCATTGCCACTGGATGAATAGGACCCCATGGAGGGCTAGTTGAACAGTAGCCGGTGGAGGGCTGGATGAACAGTAGCCCATGGAGGGCTGGTTGAACAGTAGCCGGTGGAGGCTGGATGAACATGAGCCCGTAGATAAACAGTAGCTGGTGGAGGCAGGAGGGAGACGCCATGGATGAACATTCATAGGTGAAGGCTAGAGGAGGTCGACGGTGGATAAATAGTAGCCAGTCGAGGCTGGAGCGAGGCAGTAGAAGGTGGATGAATAGTAGCCCGTGGAGTCTCGTTTTGCGGTACGCCGCACACCTCCCAATGAACAACACCCCCGTTTCGACCGTAGGAGGTCAAAGAGAAGTCTGTTTCCTCTGTTTTGCGGTACGCCACACCCCTCCCGATCAACATGACCCCCTTTCGACCGTATGAGGTCGAAGAGAAGTCCATTTCCTCCGTTCTGCGGTACACCAGACCCCTCCTGGTGAACAGGATCCATTTTTGACCGTAGGCAGTCAAACAAAAGGCCGTTTCCTCCGTTCTGCGGTATGCCAGGCCTCGTTTCGGCTGTTCCTTCCAAGCCGGTTGGCTCCCGATGAACAGGACGCATTCCGTTGCCTCCTGCGTAGTTTCTCCGTTCCGACCCAGACGGTTGGCTGCCAATGAACAGGACCTCATTGCTACCCTCCGCTGCCTCTCCATGTACACAAGCCTTGGCCATACGTATGCGCCAGTAGGCATTTGAGACCCCGCCCGTTTGTACGTACGTACGTGTACACGATATAGACGAGACTGCCTGAATAGTTACCGCTCCTTACTGGGCCACGGTTCATCGTGGCAGAAAGACCAATGGACCAGTATGTACGTACACGTTTTTGACTAGAATGACAACACTACATAACTTCCACCAGGTGGGTCCCGACTGTTAGGGAGGATAGGGAGGCACTTCTTGCATGCGAAGATGTAGTTGGTGGGTCCGAGCTAACAGGGGGAGAATTTTTTTTGCGCGTAATAAGGAGGCACTTCCTTGCATGCAAAGATGTAGCTGGTGGGTCCATCTGTTAGCCTCACCGCGTATAGTCCTCTTCCGATGGCTGTAGTTCGATGTCCACGTTGACCACGCCACGCAGGAAACACCAGGAGGTGGACGATGGTGAGGCAGGGAACAACGCGGAGCCTGGGAACATGCAGAGGGTAGTACAAGGGTTGACTGGTTCGACTGCGGTGTGAGGCTGCCATCACCGCGGAATAACAGTGGGTGTGGGTGAGTAGAGGGATGGCCTGGCCAATGGTGGGTGTAGTATGGGGCGGTGAGGCCTCTGCGGCAGCACAGCCGGCCACTGGAGGCAGGAGCATGCGGTGGTTTGGGCGGCTGGAGCAAGAAAATCAGAGGTTGAAGAAGGAGGACGACCGTTGGATGTTAACAATCCAACGATCATTGGTGATAGAATTGTTTGTTGACTAATTTGACAAAGCCCTCCGTATGTGTCAACTGAGTAGGGCCATGATAGGTCCATTTTGCATCATGCTTTGATATTGAAATTTATTGCATTATGGGCTGTTATTACACATTATGTCACAATACTTATTCCTTTTCTCTCTTACTTTACAAGGTTTACATGAAGAGAATGCCGGCAGCTAGAATTCTGGGCTAGAAAAAGAGCAAATATTAGAGACCTATTCTGCACAACTCCAAAAGTCCTTAAACTTCACGGAGGCACGTTTTGGAATTAATAAAAAATACTGGCGAAAGAATCAACTAGAGGGGGCCCACACACTGCCACGAGGGTGGGGGCGCGCCCTACCCCCCTGGGTGCGCCCCCTATCTCATGGGCCCCCAGGTAGGCCTTCGGTGCCCATATTTTGCTATATGAAGTCTTTCGCCCTGGAAAAAAATCAGAAGGAAGCTTTCAGGACGAAGCGCCACTGTCTCGAGGCGGAACCTTGGTGGAACTAATCTAGGTCTCCGGCGGAGCTGTTCTCCCAGGGAAATATCCCTCCGAGAGGGGGAAATCGTCACCATCGATCCTCTCATCGGGAGGGGGTCAATCTCCATCAACATCTTCACCAACACCATCTCCTCTCAAACCCTAGTTCATCTCTTGTATCCGATCTTTGTCTCAAAACCTCAGATTAGTACCCATGGGTTGCTAGTAGTGTTGATTACTCCTTGTAGTTGATGCTAGTTGGTTTATTCGGTGGAAGATTATATGTTCAGATCCTTAATGCATATTAATACCCCTCTGATTATGAACATTAACATGATTGGTGAGTAGTTATGTTTGTTCCTAAGGACATGGGAGAAGTCTTGCTATAAGTAGTCATGTGAATTTGGTATTCGTTTGGTATTTTGATAAGATGTATGTTGTCTTTCCTCTAGTGGTGTTATGTGAACGTCGACTACATGACACTTCACCATTATTTGGGCCTAGTGGAAGGCCTTGGGAAGTAACAAATAGATGATGGGTTGCTAGAGTGACAGAAGCTTAAACCCTAGTTTATGTGTTGCTTCGTAAGGGGCTGATTTGGATCCATATGTTTCATGCTATGGTTAGGTTTACCTTAATTCTTCTTTCATAGTTGCGGAATGCTTGCGGGAGTAGTTAATCATAAGTGGGATGCTTGTCCAAGGAAGGGCAGCACCCAAGCATCGGTCCACCCACATATCAATTATCAAAGTAACGAACGCGAATCATATGAGCGTGATGAAAACTAGCTTGACGATAATTCCCATGTGTCCTCGGGAGCGTTTCCTTTATATAGAAGTTTGTCCAGGCTTGTCCTTTGCTACAAAAAGGATTGGGCCACCTTGTTGCACCTTGTTTACTTTTCTTGCTTGTTACCGTTACAAATTACCTTATCACAAAACTATCTATTACCGATAATTTCAGTGCTTGCAGAGAATACCTTACTAAAAACCGCTTGTCATTTCCTTCTGCTCCTCGTTGGGTTGGACACTCTTACTTATTGAAAGGACTACGATAGATCCCCTATACTTGTGGGTCATCAAGACTCTTTTCTGGCGCCGTTGCCGGGGAGTGTAGCGCCTTTGGTAAGTGGAAATTGGTAAGGAAAAATTTATATAGTGGGCTGAGATTTGCTGTCACTTGTTACTATGGAAAGTAATCCTTTGAGGGGATTGTTCGGGGTATCTTCACCCCGACCATTAGAGAGAAGAGTTGCTACTCAACCTACTGAATCTACTGAAAATGTTTACTTTGAAATTCCTTCAGGTATGATAGAGAAACTGCTAGCTAATCCCTTTACAGGAGATGGAACATTGCATCCCGCTTTGCGCCTAATCTATGTGGATGAAGTTTGTGGATTATTTAAGCTTGCACATATGCCCAAGGATGTTATCAAGAAGAAGGTCTTCCCTTTATCTTTAAAGGGAGAGGCATTGACATGGTTTAGGCTATGTGATGATATGGGACCATGGAACTACAACCGATTGAAATTGGAATTTCATCAGAAGTTTTATCCTATGCATCAGGTTCATCATGATCGTAATTATATATATAATTTTTGGCCTCGCGAAGGAGAAAGCATCGCTCGAGCTTGGGGGAGGCTTAAGTCAATGTTATATTCATGCCCCAATCATGAGCTCTCAAGAGAAATTATTATTCAAAAAAATTATGCTTGGCTATCTCTCGACAATCGCTCCATGCTCGATACTTCTTGTACTGGTTCTTTTATGATGAAGACTATTGAATTCAGATGGGATTTATTGGAAAGAATTAAATGTAACTCTGAAGATTGGGATCTCGATGAAGGTAAGGAGTCAAGTATGACACCTAAGTTTGATTGTGTTAAATCTTTTATGGATACCGATGTTTTTCGTGAATTTAGCACTAAATATGGACTTGACTCTGAGATAGTAGCTTCTTTCTGTGAATCATTTGCTACTCATGTCGATCTCCCTAAGGAGAAGTGGTTTAAATATCATCCTCCCATTGAAGTAAAAGTAGTTGAACCTATTAAAGTTGAAGAATAGACTATCACTTATAATGTTGATCCTATTGTTCCTACCGCTTATATTGAGAAACCACCTTTCCCTGTTAGAATAAAGGATCATGCTAAAGCTTCAACTGTGGTTCGTAAGAGTAATACTAGAACACCTACACCCCCTAAGCAAATTAAAGTTGAACCTAGTATTGATATGGTTAAAGATCTCTTGGCCGATAATATCAATGGCCATGTTATTTACTTCTGTGATGAAGCTGCTAGAATTGCTAGACCCGATACTAAAAATAAACATTGACCTGTTGTAGGCATGCCTGTTATTTTCGTTAAAATAGGAGATCATTGCTATCATGGCCTATATGGGTGCTAGTGCTAGTGCAATACCTCATTCTTTATACGAATAAATTATGCATGATATTGCACTTGCTGAGTTAGAAGGTATTGATATTACAATTAAGCTTGCCAATAGAGATACTATTTCACCAGTTGGGATTGTTAGAGATGTTGAAGTCTTGTGTGGGAAAGTTAAATATCCTGCTGATTTTCTTGTTCTTGGTTCCCCATAAGATGACTTTTGTCCCATTATATTTGGTAGACCTTTCTTGAATACCATTAATGCTAGGATAGATTGTGAAAAGGATATTGTTACGATTGGGTTAGGGGATATGTCTCATGACTTTAACTTTGCTAAATTTCATAGACAACCCCATGATAAAGAATCGCCTAGTAAGGATGAAATTATTGGTCTTGCTTCTATTGTCGTGCCTCCTAATGATCCTTTAGAACAATATTTGCTAGACCATGAAAATGATATGTTTATGAATGAAAGAAGGGAAATAGATGAAGTATTCTTTAAATATGGACCTATTTTGAAACACAACTGCCTATTGAAATCCTAGGGGATCCTCCACCACCCAAGGGTGATCCCGTGTTTGAGCTTAAACCATTACCTGATACTCTTAAATATGCTTATCTTGATGGAAAGAAGATATATCATGTTATTATTATTGCTAACCTTTCAGAGAAGGAAGAGTAGAAATTATTGAAAACTCTGAAGAAGCATCGTGCTACTATTGGATATACTCTTGATAACCTTAAGGGCATTAGTCCCACTCTATGCCAACACAAGATAAAATTGGAGAAAGACGCTAAACCGGTTGTTGATCACCAACGACGGTTAAATCCTAAGATGAAAGAAGTGGTAAGAAAAGAAATACTAAAGCTTCTGGAGGCAGGTATAATTTATCCCGTTGCTGATAGTCAGTGGGTAAGTCCTGTCCATTGTGTCCCTAAGAAGGGAGGTATTACTGTTGTTCCTAATGATAAAGATGAATTGATCCCACAAAGAATTGTTACAGGTTATAGGATTTTAATTGATTTCCGCAAATTAAATAAAGCTACTAGAAAAGATCATTACCCTTTACCTTTTATTGAACAAATGCTAGAAAGATTATCTAAACATACCCATTTTTGCTTTCTAGATGGTTATTCCGGCTTCTCTCAAATACATGTGTCAAAAGAGGATCAGGATAAGACCACTTTTACTTGCCCTTTCGGTACCTTTGCTTATATTCGTATGCCTTTTGGTTTATGTAATACACCTTCTACCTTTCAAAGATGCATGATGGCTATATTCTCTTATTTTTGTGAAAATATTGTTGAGGTTTTCATGGATGATTTTTCCGTATATGGAACTTCTTTAGATGATTGGTTGAGCAACCTTGATCAAGTTTTGCAGAGATGCGAAGAAACTAATATTGTCTTGAATTGGGAGAAGTTCCACTTTATGGTTAATGAAGGTATTGTCTTGGGGCATAAAATTTATGAAAGAGGTATTGAAGTTGATAAAGCTAAAGTCGATGCTATTGAAAAGATGCCGTGTCCTAAGGACATCAAAGGTATAAGACGCTTCCTTGGTCATGCTAGTTTTTATAGGAGGTTCATTAAAGACTTCTCTAAATTTCTAGGCCTCTGACTAACCTCTTACCAAAAGATATTCCTTTTGTCTTTGATAATGATTGTGTAGAAGCATTTGAAATACTTAAGAAAGCTTTGATTTCTGCACCTATTGTTCAGCCACCTGATTGGAATTTACCCTTTGAAATTATGTGTGATGCTAGTGATTATGTTGTAGGTGCTATTCTAGGACAAAGAGTTGATAAGAAATTAATGTTATCCAATATGCTAGTGAAACTCTAGACAGTGCCCAGAGAAATTATGCTACTACTGAAAAAGAATTTTTAGCAGTTGTTTTTGCTTGTGATAAGTTCAGACCTTACATTATTGATTCTAAATTAACCGTTCACACTGATCATGCTGCTATTAAATATCTTATGGAAAAGAAAGATGCTAAACCTAGACTTATTAGATGGGTTCTCTTACTACAAGAATTTGATTTGCATATTATTGATAGAAAGGGAGCTGAGAACCCCGTTGCAGACAATTTATCTAGGTTAGAAAATGTTCTTGATGACCCACTACCTATTGATGATAGCTTTCCTGATGAACAATTAGCTATCATAAATGCTTCTCGTACTGCTCGATGGTATGCTGATTATGCTAATTACATTGTTGCCAAATTTATACCACCTAGTTTCACATACCACCAAAAGAAAAAGTTTTTCTATGATTTAAGACATTACTTCTGGGATGACCCACACCTTTATAAAGAAGGAGTAGATGGTGTTATTAGACGTTGTGTACCTAAGCATGAACAGGAATAGATCCTAGGCAAGTGTCACTTCGAGGCTTATGGATAACACCACGCTAGAGATAGAACAACACATAAGGTATTGCAATCCGGTTTTTATTGGCCTACTCTCTTCAAATATGCTCGTAAGTTTGTCTTGTCTTGTGATGAATGTCAAAGAATCGATAATATTAGTAGACGTCAAGAAATGCCTATGAATTATTCACTTGTTATTGAACCATTTGATGTTTGGGCCTTTGATTATATGGGACCGTTTCCTTCCTCTAATGGGTATACACATATTTTAGTTGTTGTTGATTACGTTACTAAGTGGGTAGAAGCTATTCCAACTAGTAGTGCTGATCATAACACCTCTATTAAGATGCTCAAAGAAGTTATTTTTCTGAGGTTTGGAGTCCCTATATACTTAATGACTGATGGTGGTTCACATTTTATTCATGGTGCTTTTCGTAAAATGCTTGCTAAATATGATGTTAATCATAGAATTGCATCTCCATATCACCCACAGTCTAGTGGCCAAGTAGAACTGAGTAATAGAGATCTCAAATTAATTTTTCAAAAGACAGTTAATAGATCCAGAAACAATTGGTCCAAGAAACTTGATGATGCATTATGGGCCTATAGAACTGCATAAAAATCCTATGGGTATGTCTCCTTATAAAATGGTTTATGGAAAAGCTTGTCATTTACCTCTCGAACTAGAACATAAGGCGTATTGGGCCATTAAAGAGCTCAATTATGATTTCAAACTTGCCGGTGAGAAGAGGCTATTTGACATTAGCTCACTTGATGAATGGAGAACTCAAGCCTATGAGAATGCCAAACTGTTTAAAGAAAAAAGTCAAAAGATGGCATGACAAAAGGATACAAAAGTGTGAGTTTAATGTGGGTGGTTATGTTTTGCTATACAACTCTCGTTTAAGATTTTTTGCAAGAAAACTTCTCTCTAAATGGAAAGGCCCTTATGTTATCGAGGAGGTCTATCGTTCCGGTGCCATAAAAATCAACAATTTCAAAGGCACAAATCCGAAGGTGGTGAACGGTCAAAGGATCAAACATTATATCTCAAGTAATCCCATAAATGTTGAAACCAATGTTATTGAAACTGTGACCCCGGAGGAATACATAAGGGACATTTTCCAGAACGTTTCAGACTTCGAAAAGGAATAGGTATGTGGTACGGTAAGTAAACCGATTCCAAAACAGTTCTAATAGCAATTTTTCTCCATTTTGGAATATTTAAAAAATTAGGAAAATAAGAAGTAATCTGAAAGAGACACAAGGCATCCATGAGGGTGGAGGGCGCGCGGCCTCGTGGGCGCCTTGTGTGCTCTCCGAACTCCGTTTTCTCGCATGATACTTCGTTTGGTCGGTAAAAATTCATTATATAATCTCCCGAAGGTTTTGACCACTGTATCCCACAAATATCCTCTGTTTTTGCTTTGAATTGTTTCTGCCGCAGATTAGAGCAGGATGTCTTCTCAATAGTCAGTCGGGGAGAGTCATGTGTCTCATCCGACACCGGGACCAGGAGGAAACAGCGATGCTGACCACTTTGGGCCATCAACGGAGGAAGAGATGGAGGCCGACTTGAAGAGGATAGATGCCATGGAGGAGGATCAAGAAGTTACTTCTTGTTTCCGACCTGGATTCACAATGGGGGAACTACTGAGCTCAGCTATTCCAAACTTGCTCATCCCTTCCAATGTTAGATTTCTTTCCTATGAGAATATGAAAAAGAGTGTTACTTGTTCTCCTGCAACTATGCAACATCCTTGGGTGAAAGGAGCTCTAACCGTCATGGGCAAGCTCCGTAAGGAAATAATGGACCTCAGGCAGCAGGTCAATAAGCTCGAGGAAGAGAATCGAATCATGAGAGGCATCATCGCCAAGAATATCACATCACCACCTCCGAAGAAAGAGACATAATCACATGGGTATGGGCACCCCCCTTGGCAACTGCCAAGCTTGGGGGAGGTGCCCCAGTATCGTATCACCATCACACTCCTATCTTTACCGTTTTTCTTAGTTCGATCCTTTTGGTAATATTTTGATTTAATAGAATAAAGTTTTAGTGTCATCTAGTTGTAAGCTTTGCTTTATGATCCTACTATGTAATCGAGTCCTTGAGCTATATATAATAAATATTAGTCTTGAGTCGAGGGCTTGGTTATCTTGCTATGATCTTGAGGAAATAATAAGAAAAAAGAAAGAATAAAAAGAATTAAAGAGATGATATTGATCTTATGGAGAGTAATGACTTCACATATAAAGAGTATGATGAATAAAGATTGTTGGGAGTTGACAAACATAGTTTTGGTCATCGTTGCAATTAATAGGAAGTAATAAAGAAAGAAAGGTTTTCACATATAAATATACTATCTTGGATATCGTTTATGACAGTGAGCCCTCATTAAAATATAACATGCTAAAAAGTTGATGTTGGACAAGGAAGACAATGTAATGGGTTATGTTTCTTATATCCGAAATAAAGTATATTGTCATGGATCATCCAACATGTTGAGCTTGCCTTTCCCCCTCATGCTAGCGAAATTCTTTGCACCAAGTAGAGATACTACTTGTGCTTCCAAATATCCTTAAACCCAGTTTGCCATGAGAGTCCACCATATCTACCTATGGATTGAGTAAGATCCTTCAAGTAAGTTGTCATTGTTAAAAGCAATAAAAATTGCTCTTTAAATATGTATGATTTATTAGTGTGGAGAAAATAAGCTTTATACGATCTTGTGATACAGAAGTAATAAAAGCGACGGACTGCATAATAAAGGTCCATATCACAAGTGGCAATATAAAGTGACGTTCTTTCGCTTTAAGATTGGAGCATCCAACCATAAAAGCACATGACAACCTCCGCTTCCCTCTGTGAAGGGCCTATCTTTTATTTTTGTCTTATGCCTTATGCAAGAGTCATGGTGATCTTCACCTTTCTTTTTTACATTTTATCCTTTGGCAAGCACATTGTGTTGGAAAGATCCAGATACATATATCCAATTGGATGTAAGTCATCATGAACTATTATTGTTGACATTACCCTTGAGGTAAAAAGTTGGGAGGCAACACTATAAGCCCCTATCTTTCTCTGTGTCCGATTAAAACTCCATACCCATAAGTATTGCATGAGTGTTAGCAATTGTGAAAGACTAAATGATAGTTGAGTATGTGGACTTGCAGAAAAGCTCTTATATTGACTCTTTCCAATGTTATGATAAATTGCAATTGCTTCAATGACCGAGATTATAGTTTGTTAGTTTTCAATGAAGTTTTTGATTCATACTTGACACTGTGAATAGATTGTTACTTTAACATAAGAAGTCATATGACAATATATATATATATATATATATATATATATATATATATATATATATTGCTATTTCAAGAATGACCATGATGCCCTCATGTCCGTATTTTATTTTATCGACACCTCCATCTCTAAAACATGTGGACATATTTTTCGATTTCGGCTTCCGCTTGACGACAAGCGAGGTCTAAGCTTGGGGGAGTTGATACGTCCATTTTGCATCATGCTTTGATATTGATATTTATTGCATTATGAGCTGTTATTACACATTATGTCACAATACTTATGCCTTTTCTCTCTTATTTTACAAGGTTTACATGAAGAGAGAGAATGCCGGCAGCTGGAATTCTGGGCTGGAAAAGAAGCAAATATTAGAGACCTATTCTGCACAACTCCAAAAGTCCTGAAACTTCACGGAGGCATGTTTTGGAATTAATAAAAAATACTGGTGAAAGAATCAACCAGAGGGAGCCCACACCCTGGCCACGAGGGTGGGGGACACGCCCCCCTATCTCGTTGGCACCCTGGCAGGCCTCCATTGCCCATCTTTTGCTACATGAAGTCTTTCGCCCTAGAAAAAAATCAGAAGGAAGCTTTCGGGATGAAGCACCGCTGTCTCGAGGCGGAACCTTGGTGGAACCAATCTAGGGCTCCGACGGAGCTGTTCTGCCGGGGAAATATCCCTCCGGGAGGGGGAAATCATCACCATCGTCATCACAATCGATCCTCTCATCAGGAGGGGGTCAATCTCCATCAGCATCTTCACCAACACCATCTCCTCTCAAACCCTAGTTCATCTCTTGTATCCGATCTTTGTCTCAAAACCTCAGATTAGTACCGTGGGTTGCTAGTAGTGTTGATTACTCCTTGTAGTTGATGCTAGTTGGTTTATTCGGTGGAAGATTACATGTTCAGATCCTTAATGCATATTAACACCCCTCTGATTATGAACATTAACATGATTTGTGAGTAGTTATGTTTGTTCCTGAGGACATGGGAGAAGTCTTGCTATAAGTAGTCATGTGAATTTGGTATTCGTTCGATATTTTGATAAGATGCATGTTGTCTTTCCTGTAGAGGTGTTATGTGAACGTCGACTACATGACACTTCACCATTATTTGGGCCTAGGGGAAGACATTGGGAAGTAACAAGTAGATGATGGGTTGCTAGAGTGACAGAAGCTTAAATCCTAGTTTATGTGTTGCTTCGTAAGGGGCTGATTTGGATCCATATGTTTCATGCTATGATTAGGTTTACCTTAATTCTTCTTTCGTAGTTGCAGATTCTTGCGAGAGTAGTTAATCATAAGTGGGATGCTTGTCCAAGGAAGGGCAGGACCCAAGCACCGGTCCACCCACATATCAAATTATCAAAGTAACGAACGCGAATCATATGAGCGTGATGAAAACTTGCTTGATGATAATTCTCATGTGTCCTCGGGAGCGTATTCCTATATATAAGAGTTTGTCCAGGCTTGTCCTTCGCTACAAAAAGGATTGGGCCACCTAGCTGCACCTTGTTTACCTTTGTTGCTTGTTACCCGTTACAAATTACCTTATCAAAAAATTATCTGTTACCGATAAATTCAGTGCTTGCAGAGAATACCTTACTGAAAACCGCTTGTCATTTCCTTCTGCTCCTCGTTGGGTTTGGCACTCTTACTTATCGAAAGGACTCCGATAGATCCCCTATACTTGTGGGTCATCAGGCCACAAGTCAGCCTCCAAATCTGGTGGGCCTCAGCTGTCATGGGGAGCACTCATTATGTTTTGCTTAATAAAAAGGCACTTCCTTCCGTGCCAAGATATAGCTGATGGGTCCCAGCTATCATTGGGAGGATTCATCCTTTTTGGCATAATAAGGAGGTACTTTCTTGCGTGCGGCCATGGACCATGTGGGTCCCACCTATCAGCCTCTCCATGTACATCCCTCTTCCGAGAACACCAGCGCGATGGACGATGGCGAGACCCGGGAATGGAATGACCCGGAGGCGGAGAAGCCGCAGAAGTGGAGGGATGTGGTTGAGTAGTGGGATGGCCTGTCAGCGGTGTGAGTAGTAGGGGGCGGTGAGGCTTGCGTGGCAGCACAGCCGGCCATGGGAGGCGGGAGCAGGCGGTCCCGCCGGTGCTGGATTTCGCGGATGGAGCAAGAAGTTTAGAGATTGAAGAAGCACAACAGCCATTGGATTGACATCCAATGGTTATGTCTGCTAGAATCGTTTATTGAGTATATAATAAGTAAAAAAAATCTTGCATACGTGTCAACTTAATAGGCCCACAAGTCACACCATTCCCAATTTTTTTTAATAATTTACAGCTAATTGCAACTTCGTATGCAATTTATTGCAGTCCGTTTTTTTGTTGGCCAGGGCCAGGGTTAAAAATTTAAAC
>NC_041383.1:254443692-254456053 GCF_002162155.2 Triticum dicoccoides
AATGTCGAGCCAGATTTAAAGTACTTTGAAGATATATTTAAATTAGGTTAGAGCCCGGTGAAATTGGAATATGCAAATGTGAAAAAATTTAGAATTTATAAAATAATTGCTTATTTGCCATCTATCTTTTTATATTTACAGCTCATTTCATATTACTTTCAAGAGTTGCAGCCGTCTTGAAAGAGTTGCAGCCCATCAAGGCGTAGAAAAATAAGTAGGCCTGGATTGGTTATTCTTTAGAAAAAATAAACTGGGCTCATTTTCAGAAAGAAAAAATAGCTGGGTTGGTCATGTCGTCAACGTAAAATATAAGCCTGGGCTAGACGGGCCACAACCCAGTTGAAACCCTGCTCCATCTCAACAATAACAAAATAGATATTGCAAGAACAGCTACGTCCTAGGTGTTAGCCAATCTTGTGTTGTTCTTCTGTCTATTGACTATATACGCTAACAATGTCGTGGGTCCCAGATGTCAGGAAACCACTAGGAGGAAGCATTTTCTTTTTCTATACGCTGACAATGGAGTATATATAACAAAAAATGAGGAACTTCCTTGCGTACGACCATGGACATGGTGGGCCCCTACTGTCATCTTCTCCACGTACAGTCCTCTCCCGATTCCTCTTGTTTGTTGACCATGTTGACAACGTGAGAGGGCGGCGCCGCGGTGAGGGCACCAAAGCGTGCGGAGGACGATGGCGAGGCCTCAGACGTCGACGTTAACGATTTAGGAGACGGTGAGGTGGCGATGCATGCACTGAGCCGCAGCCAGCCATGGGAGGCGGAAGTAGGCGGCCCCGCCGGCGCTGGTTTGGTTTTGGCGGCTGGAGGAAGACATGACTAAAGAAACACGACAGACTCTAAAAGTAGCAGGAGTACTTAACAACCTTAACTAAAACTAGCTGGGGCACTTAACAACCATAGCTGAAAGCAGTATGAGTACTTATACAGGTTCAACCGTACAAACACTACAAAAAAAGACACGTCCGTGACATTTTGGGCCGAATGAATTTTTTTTCTGTCATGCTTATGACACTTCTATGACGATAATTGTGACAAAACTCGGTATCATCATAGATGTGGTGGGCTCCTACTTCTATGACAAAAGATCATGACAGAAAATGGGCTTTTCGTCCTGGGCGGTCCGTAGATGCAGCTGCATGACATTCTTTGGGACGTCCATGACGGAAAAACCGTGGTAGAAGCAAGGGCGAGGAAAATATCAGGGAGTTCCCGGTTACGGTGGGTGGCCGGGGCCGAGCGATGCACAGAGGGATTGTGCAGTTCTCTCATACACGTACGCGAGTGGGTGCAAGGCGTTGGGATGTAACTGAACTCGAGCGAGGCGTTCGCGTACTAAACACGAGCGATTGCACTGTAGGCTATGCGTTACTCAACCTGAGCGATCGATCGATCTGCTTGTTAACTGAACCCGATCGAGCGATTCCTTCACTACTGCTGTTAACTGAAGCCAATCGAACCTGCTGCCTCTTGATGAACAGTGAGCATTGTTGGGGGTTGGATGAACAGTTCCGAGTGAGGGTTGGATGAACAGGACCCCGTGGTAGTACCTAGAGGTCGTTACCTCTGGATGAACAGGACCCCGTTTGAGCCTTTTGGGGGTGGATGAATAGGACGCAGTGGAGGCCTAGTTGAACAATAGCCAGTGGAGGGCTGGATGAACAGTACCCGTGGAGGGGTGATTGAACAGTAGCCGGTGGAGGAGCGGTGGAGGCTGGATGAACAGTAGCTGGTGGAGGCAGGAGGGAGATGCCGTGGATGAACAGTCACAGGTGGACGCTGGAGGAGGTCGTCGGTGGATGAACAATATCCCGTGGAGGCTGGAGCGAGGCAGTAGATGGTGGATGAACAGTAGCCCGTGGAGTCCCATTTTGCGGTACGCCACATCCCTCCCAATGAACAGGACCCCCGTTTTGACCGTAGGAGGTCGAAGAGAAGTCGGTTTCCTCTGTTTTGCAGTACGCCACACCCCTCCCGATCAACAGGACCCCATTTCAACAGTAGGACGTCGAAGAGAAGTCTATTTCCTCTGTTTTGCGGTATGCCAGACCCCTCCAGGTGAACAGGATCCAATTTCGACCATAGGCGGTCGAACAGAAGGTCGTTTCCTCTATTCTGTGGTACGCCAGGCCTCGTCTCGGCTAGTCCGTCATGGCCGGTTGGCTCCCGACGAACAGGACGTGTTCCGTTGCCTTTCGATGAACACGACGCAGTTTCTCCATTCCGACCCAGCCGGTTGGTTGCTAATAAACAGGACACTGTTGCTGCCCTCCGCTGCCTCTCCATGTACACGAGTCCTAGCCGTACGTATGCGCGAGTAGGCATTCGAGACCCTGCCTGTATGTACATACGTACGTGTACACGATATAGACGGGACTGCCTGAATAGCTACCGCTCATTATTGGGCCACGGTTCATCGTGGCAGAAAGACCGATGGACTAGTATGTACATACATGTTTGTGACCAGAATGACAACGCTACGTAGCTTCGACCGGGTGGGTCCCGGCTGTCAGGGAGGACAAGGAGGCACTTCCTTGCGTGCGAAGATGTAGCTGGTGGGTCCGAGCTAACTGGGGGAGGATTCTTTTTTTGCGCATAATAAGGAGGCACTTCCTTGCGTGCGAAGATGTAGCTGGTGGGTCCATCTATAAGACTCAGCGCGTATAGTCCTCTTCTTATGGCTGTTGTTCGTTGACCATGTTGACCATGCCGTGTGGACGCCACTAGGCGGTGGACGACGGTGAGGCAGGGAACAACGTGGATCCTGGGAACATGCGGAGGGTAGTACGAGGGTTGATTGGTTTGGCTGCGGTGTGAGGCTGCCGTCGCCGCAGAATAACAGGGGGTGTGGGTGAGTAGAGGGATGGCCTGGCCAATGGTGGGAGTAGTAGGGCCTCCGTGGCAGCACTGCCGGCCACGGGGGCAGGTGCATGCGGTGGTTTGGATGGCTGGAGCAAGAAAATCAGAGCTTGAAGAAGCAGGACGACCGTTGGATGTTAACAATCCAACGGTCACTGGTGATAGATCATTTGTTGACTAAGTTGACAAAGCCCTCCATATGCATCAACTTAGTAGGGCCACAAGTCAGCCTCCAAATCTAGTGGCCCCAACTGTCATGGGGAGCACTCATTATTTTTCTCTTAATAAGGAGGCACCTCCTTCTGTGCCAAGATATAGCTGGTGGGTCCAAGCTGTCATTGGCAGGATTCATTCTTTTTGGCGTAATAAGGAGGTACTTGCTTGCGTGCGGCCATGGACCATGTGGGTCCAACTATGAGCCTCTCCATGTACATCCCTCTTCCGATGTTGTCGTTTGTTGACAACGTTAACCGCGCCGTGCCAAGAACACCAGCGCGATGGATGATGGCGAGACCCAGGAAGGGAATGAGCCGGAGGCGGCGAAGCCACAGAAGTGGAGGGATGTGGGTGAGTAGAGGGATGGCCTGGCCAGCGGTGGGAGTAGTAGGGGCGGTGAGGCCTGCGCGGCAGCACAGCCGACCACGGGAGGCGGGAGCAGGCGGTCCGGCTGGCGCTGGATTTGGCGCCTGGAGGCAGAAGGTCAGAGATTGAAGAAGCATGACGGCCGTTGGATTGACATCCAACGGTTACGTCTGCTAGAATCGTTTGTTGACGTATATAATAAGTAAAAAATCTTGCATAGGCGTCAACTTAATAGGCCCACAAGTCAGACCATTCAATATTTTTTTAATAATTCACAGCTCATTGCAACTTCTTATG
This sequence comes from Triticum dicoccoides, assembly GCF_002162155.2. Classification (NCBI taxonomy): domain Eukaryota; kingdom Viridiplantae; phylum Streptophyta; class Magnoliopsida; order Poales; family Poaceae; genus Triticum; species Triticum dicoccoides. The sequence continues at coordinate 254,447,452 of NC_041383.1, forward strand.
CAATTTATTGCAGTCCGTTTTCTTTTGTTGGACAGGGCTAGGTCAAAAATTTAAACGAAATTTGTATATTTCAGTGGGGTCGAAACTATTTTTAATAACGAAATGCCGAGCCAGATTTAAAGTACTTTGAAGATATATTTAAATTAGGTTAAAGCCGAGTGAAATTGGAATCTGAAAATGTGTATTTTGTTTAGAAATTGGAAAGTAATTGCCAATTTGTCGTTTGTCTTTTTGTATTTACAGCCCATTTCATATTAATTTCAAGATTTGCAGCCGTCTTGAAAGAGTCGCAGCCCATCACGGCGTAGAAAAATAAGTAGGCATGGATTGGGTATTCTTCAGAAAAAATAAACTGGGCTCATTTTCACAAAGAAAAAATAGCTGGGCTGGTCATGTGGTGAACGTAAAATATATGCCTGGGCTAGACGGGCCACAACCTAGTTGAAACCCTGCTCCGTCTCAACAATAACAAAAAAATACTGCTCAAGCAGCTACGTCCCAGATGTCAACCGATCTTGTGCTGTTCTCTTATCTATTTTCTATATACGTTGACAATGTCGTGGGTCCCAGATGTTAGGAAACCACTAGGAGGAAGCATTTTCTTTTTCTATACGCTGACAATGGAGTATATATAACAAAAAATGAGGAACTTCCTTGCATATGGCCATGGACATGGTGGGCCCCTACTGTCATCCTCTCCATGTACAGTCCTCCCCCGATTCCTTCTGTTTGTTGACCATGTTGACAATGCGAGAGGGCGGCGCCGCAGCGAGCGCACCAAAGCACGTGGATGACAAAGGCGAGGCCCCGGACCTCGGCATTAATGATTTAAGAGACGGTGGGGCGACAATGCATGCACTGAGGCGCAGCCAGCCGTGGGAGGTGGAAGCAAGCGGCCCGCCGGCGCTGGTTTGGTTTTGGCAGCTAGAGGAGGACGGGACTGAAGAAACACGACATACTGTAAAAGCAGCAAGAGTACTTAACAACCTTAACTGAAACCAGCAGGGGCACTTAACAACCATAGCTGAAAGAAGTGAGTACTTATACAGGTTCAACCGTACAAAGAACGCCTCGAACAGTGCTACTTTGCCTACAGTTAACCAAGGGTGAGGCCACCAAGCCCCAAGACAAGGCCCAGGCACCACCCCGTGCAGCCACAACCTTCAGAAAGCGGCTTCAACTTGCAATGTGGTCAATAAATAGGATATTCGCTTTAGAGCCATGGAAAAGCATGAGCATAACCTTCTGTCCTATTCTGCAAGATGGACGGGCCTTCATTATTTGAGACCACCCATGAATAAGTATCTTTTCACCTCCAAGGGGAATGGAGTAGGTCGACATAAACATCATGTTGTGACCAAGCGCAAGTCTGACCCGACCATGGTCAGGCATCTGTATAGGAACAATAGAACTGGGCAGTTTTTGTTTCAAGAAGATCATAGTTGTAAAACTATGTATAAGCAAGAGTTATTGAACAACATATATAACAGAAAATAGCTCGTACCATAAGTTCCTCGACACAATTGGACCTGTTCCACGTGTGTAGCAGTGTCACACATATCCCACGTGGCCTTCCACCATTGAAATACCACACAAGGACCTCAAGACGATCAATAAAGCATAGGAACATGTGGATGTCGTCCCAGTCAACTTCAGTGCCATCAGTAACAGTCAAGTTCTTATAGAATAACAAACGAGTAGCATGCTTAACTTTGAAATAACCTACACGTGCCACCAGTTATAAGAAATATTCGTTAGAAGTAGCATATTCATGAGAGAAGGGAATCACAAATCGTTGCTACTTCTAAAGTTAAATTGTGATTAGTTAGACAGAATAGGTGGATTAAGAAGAAATCGAGGCAACAATAAAGAACCAAAGACAAAAATAACATGGATGGACAACTTGAATGACGTCGGGGTGGAAGATCATAGTGAAGATGAGACCAGGTTCTGCAATTTCCATCAACATTCGTGCGCCAACTTTCAGTCCGTAACACTTCTAAAGTTTATCCAAGTTTGTCCATAAAAAAGCAGCGATCTTATTGGTTCACGAACCCAACTCGGAACTTATATCCATGGCTTGTCTTCAGTGTGACCATTAAACTGGTGTATTGAGTTATGGCAAGGCTGACCATCTTGAGTACATGTGTTCTGACAGAGCAAGGAATGCACTACAGGAAAAATAATATGAGAACACAATGTATTCACTATCCAAATCTAAAAATAATTTCCTCCTTCACGTCAGTGTTGACTATGGTACTAGTACCTTTTATCCAAATATAGGAATCCAAATTTCCAAATTAGTCGACAGCATGTTCAAAACCCCCACCCTCCCGGATAGAAAAGAGGATTCTAGGAACATAGTGTGAGCGTTTTAAAATCCTGTGTTAGGATGAGAAGGAACAAGTGTGGCGTCTCGCCGAAGGCACGGAAACTTGTAGGGTCCTCGCACTTTGGGCACTACAAATGAAACACACTACATCCAGTAGGAATAAAAATGCATCAATGACGACGGCTACCATCCTAGGATTACCCGCGACCAAGGGACTTGGATTTATCGGGGATGATTGAAGAATTCGTGCCTGGTTCTCCATGAGAAAACCCTATGCAATCGCCGCGAGGGGGTTTTCTCTGAACAAGCAGATGAGGGAAGGGGATTCAGGCCCAGTGAGAGACGCGCTTTTCTCTGAACAAGCATACAAGGGAGAAGGGGATTCAGGCCCAGTGAAATATTGTTGCTTCGTCCGTCCAACTTACTGCTAAAGCTGGAAAGGTGGGTTTTTTTTGTGATTTGATGGCTCATTGGGCATTACTGCGGCGCTACGACCGTGTGAGTCTACCATGCAGTTTTCCACTCTAATTTGGTGCATGGCACGTGGACCCCGTTGCTGGATGCCCCACATATCAGCAGGAAGTAGAAAGGCAGGAGTAACTAGTTACACATAAATATATTTTTGACAGAGAGATACTCCCTCTGTAAATAAATATAAAAATCTTTATATCACAACTTTATACATAAGAAAATCAAGGGGAATATATATAACATAATATGGGGGTTCAGCTGAGAAGATAATACTCAAACTGGCTCACGGTTCTGGACTTTGGGCCACAGGCCGGTGGGCCTGCATGTTTGGGGGCCCATGTGTTCTACCTCAGTGCATTTCATATTGCAAGCGATCGGTACGGCGCTGGTTTTAGATTTTGTCTCAAGGCGAATACAGAAAATTGAATAAAGCACGACAACTATTAGAATGAAATCGAACGACAGTTCCTAACCAGCAATCAGAGTTGCAATTCTATCAATGATATCCTATGTGATAAGTAATACTGTCGTACTACTTATACACACATGACACTTGTCTCACCATGCCATATTATTACATCAAAATCTCTTGGAGGATAGATTAGTTCGGCAGTTGCGTGCTACTACTGAAGAATTTCAAAGTTGATTTGGACCAACTCTCCTTGCCGAGAAAGTTCAATTTTGACATCATCCCCTGCCGCAAGATTTGATTTAGATTTGAACCTTGACCATCCTTTAGCATCAATCATCATGCGACCATCCTTTGTACTTACGGTATAATGAGCAGGTTCATTCACACCAAAGCTGCACATGGTAAGAGAAACTTGGCCACGGTCGCCCAGATTGTTGAACGACTCCCTCGTTGCTCTAGGAATTCTCTGTTTGCAAACAAGAAGACATACACAAACAGTTAGATCAACACAGTGAATCATGTGAAACAACATGTAAAGAAAAAATACCGAAGCACTTGGGCGGCCATTGCTTACCAAGAAGGTGGAGATTATGGTTTTTGTAAGGCCTTTGGTATATGCAGTGTGAACTGCAGCCCAGTCTGTTGCCGGTGCAACTGCTGGTTTTGTTGCCACTGCACGGGGCGGAGCAGATGCAAGTGCAACTTCAAGTGTTGGTGCAGGTGCTGGAGCCGTTGCTGGTGCTCGTGCTACTGGTAGTGCTGCTGCTGCTGCCGGAGATGGTGCTCCTTGTGGAGCTGGTGTCGGTGTCGGAGTAGGTGCTGGTGTCAATGCCCGATCCTCCGGTAGATCAGCCTGATCCGCTGATGCGGTCGGTGCCCAATCCTCAAGTGGATCAGACTGAGCTGCTGCCGCTGTTAGTGCTAGAGCTAGTGCCGCCGGACAAGGTGCCAGTGCTTGATCCATTGCTGAAGGTGGTACCGACGTGCGAGACAGCAGCGATTGTCTCTGGTTTGTTATGATCAGCTTTCTAACTTGAATAGGCTCCATGACCTTGATCCAGTCTTTTTCTTCATTTCTTCTAAATGCGAGAAGGACTAATTATGGCATGTTTGTTAAACCAAACTGCAATTCATCATAGGGCTTCAGATTGTACTCAAACAACAGACTGATCCAATTGTGTCTAGTAATATAAGTGATGGACAGTGCCTTCGTTACTACATGACATAAGAAGTGAAACCTGCAAAAATAACCATCATAGTGCAAACCAACCGGTTTATTCTGTGAGGGATGTCACATGGCAAAACTTGCATCGTAAAATTGCAGCAAAAGTAAGAAAACATGACATTAAATCAATAAGATTTAGACAGTAAATCAATAAGATTTACTTGATGTGACATGAGTGAATCCTTACCAGAAAATCAGTATGTTCAGGTTCAAATAAGAAGATTGATCGTCCAATTACGCGTGGCATGCAGGGCCCCTGCTTACTTCCACAAACAGGACAGTCCAAAGGTCGTGACAAATCGTATGGACCGAACATCCATGGGACTGGAAATCCTGGTGGGTGCGATAAACCCTGCAATGCATACAGATATTGGAGTGTAACCATAATTGATAAACCATTCTCACCAAAAAGATGATCTGGATACTTCAAAATATACAGACTGATTTGAGTGGACAGACATTAACATAGATTGTTCCCAGGACTCACCACATAACAAAAGCGGAAGTACTAAACAATACATGGTTCACACACACAAATAAAGTACTGAACAATAGTACTTACTAAAGACAAGAAAAGTTGCACTAATTAAACTCTGCAAACTATTTCTTGCCACCGACCTATGAGATGTACCCTGCATAAGTGACTAGGCCATGGACTTCGTGAGAGATGTCTACCAACACCATTCTCATCTCATCAAGCTTGGAGAACCTAACAAAGTGGTCTTTCCACGCATAAACATGACGATCAAGATAGTCTGCATCAGATTTGTCGGGAAGCTTTACAAGAACCACACCCTTCATAATCGAAGGCACGGCTAGGAAATTGGTGTGGTGAAGTACAGCCTCGAGAACATGTCTGACAACAATGCTACAGAAAAACACTAGTTCACGACACGTGGCGACAAGGACACAACAGCTGGATAGTTTAGCAGTAGAACTCATCCTCAGGTCTTCTAGTTCACACGGCATGACTTTGAGAACTTCATCTCCACCACGGACCTGGTTCTAATTCAAACAGAAACCAAATATTTTATTACTACCTCCGTTCAGAAATATAAGATGATTTTCTATATTTTACTACATATAAGACTACATATACGTATAGAAATGAGTGAACAAAGACCGTAGAACATGTCTTCAAAGGCATGAGAGTAGAGGGATTACTTACAGTATCCATAACACAAGTTACTAAGGCTAATATACTCTCTTCAAACGTAGCATTGATGTTCATAAAGTAGTTGAAAGTAATCTATAAGAAATCAGTGTCAACCTCTCGCATGTTTTTGTTAAAAGAGGAATTTAGAACCATCATTTGGCACACAGAAATCACATGCAAGATCACCAGAAAGTTGTAGGAGTACTACTAGTACTAGTGCTGCATGTTAGATGAAAAACACGATCAAGATCGAGAAAAAGATCGTCAAGAAGAGATATTACCTGGACTTGCTTAATGAGGGATCCCGGAGAGGCCATAAGTCTTTTGTGCAACAATGAGGATAATCCTCAAGTTACAGACACAGTTCGTGTAGTTGCTACCATCATCATTCTCCTAATGATGTGATCCCGTTCATCAAATGACAACACGTGTGTATGGTTAGGAAACTTAACCATCTTTGATTAACGAGCTAGTCTAGTAGATGCTTAGTAGGGACATTGTGTTTTGTCTATGTATCCACACATGTATCAAGTTTCCGGTTAATACTATTCTAGCATGAATAATAGACATTTATCATGATATATGGAAATATAAATAACAACTTTATTATTGCCTCTAGGGCATATTTCCTTCAGTCTCCTACTTGCACTAGAGTCAATAATCTAGATTACAATGTAATGATTCTAACACCCATGGAGTCTTGGTGCTGATCATGTTTTGCTTGTGAAAGAGGCTTAGTCAATGGATCTGCCACATTCAGATCCGTACTTATTTTGCAAATCTCTATGTCTCCATCCTTGACCTACCCGGCGATCCTCCCCTCGTCGCCCTGTGGGAAAGCGATCACCGGTTGTCTTTGGAACTTGTTTGGGTGTGTTTTATTAAGTACCCGGTTCTAGTTGTTATAAGGTCAAGGTACAACTCCGGGTCGTCCTTTTACCAAGGGACATGGTTATTCGAATAGATAAACTTCCCTGTAGGGGTGCACCACATTTCCCAACACACTCGATCCCTCTGGCCGGACACACTTTCCTGGATCATGCCCGGCCTCGAAAGATCAACAGGTCGCCGCCCTACCTAGGCACAACAGAGAGGTCAGCACGCTGGTCTAAATCCTATGCACGCAGGGGTCTGGGCCCATCGCCCATTGCACACCTGCACGTTGCGTACGTGGCCGGTGAGCAGACCTAGCAACCTCCATTACAAAGGAAGTTGTGTTACACGGTCCAACCCAACGCGCGCCACCCACTCGCTGACGTCAAGAAGGCTTCGGCTGTTACCACGATGTCAAGTGCCCATAACTGTTCCCGCGTAGTTGGTTAGTGCGTATAGGCCAGTGGCCAGACTTAGAGCAAATACCAAGATCTTGTTAAGCGTGTTATTATGAAGTAACCGCGAACGCCGACCAGGGCCAGGCCCACCTCTCGCCTAGGTGGTCTCAACCTGCCATGTCGCTCCGCCACAAAGATCCACATAGAGGGCCGTTGGGACAAATGTCCTTTCAGCCCCCAATCTGTGAATCACTCCTCGGTACTCTACGAGCCGACCCGACTTTAGGCACCATCTGTATAGTATGTATGTATGTATAGTATATACCCGTGATCGCCTCCCGAGTGATCACGACCCGATATTATAGCATGGCAAATGGACAAGAATGTAGGGCCACAGGTGATAAACTAGCATCCTATACTAAGCATTTAGGATTGCAGGTAAGGTATCAACAACTGTAGCAAAAATGACAGGCTATGCAACAGAATAGGATTAATCGAACAGTAACATGCTATACTACTCTAATGCAAGGAGTAGAGGGAAGAATAGGCGATATCTGGTGATCAAGGGGGGGCTTGTCTAGTTGCTCTGGCAAGAAGGAGGGATCGTCAACTCCGTAGTCAAACTGGGAAGCAGTGGCGCCGGTCTCTTAGTCTACCCCAGAGAAGAGGGGGGAAGAAACAATAAATACAATGCAAACATAAGCATGACGATGCATGACATGACAATGAGCGGTGCTAGGTGTGTGTGATAGCCTGGCTTAATAGGGATGATAGACTACTCATATCAATAAGGAATTCCTTCTTTTCCGGGAGCCCATTCGGAAAGAACTCCAAAGTTAAGCGTGCTCAGCTTGGAGTAATTTCAGGATGGGTGACCGACCGAGAAGTTGCTCCCGGGTGCGCACGAGTAAGGACAAAATGCGCAAAAAAGACTAGTATTGATCTGTGGGGCCAGTCTAGATCCCGCCAGGAGTAACGACCACCGGCGGGTGTGTCCGGGGCGTTACAGTGTGCCCTAATGCGGCAGTAGGTGGTACCGGCGAAAGTGGAAAACATTCGGGAAAGTATCCCCGGTGTTTCACGTTTTCGGACAGATGAACCGGGGGAGGGGGGAAGTTGTGTGTTCGCTATGCTATGGATGTGTGGCGGACGACCAGGCTGCATATTCAGATTCATCTCGTCGTTCTGAGCAACTTTAATGTACAAAGTATTTTCACCCGAGCTACGGTTTATTTTATATTAATTTTTAAAGATTAATTTTCATATATTATTATTAATTTAATTAGAAAATACGTTTGTGACATCGGTAGACGTCAGCAGTTAATAGAAGTGTTAACTGGGTCGCTGACGTGTGGGTCCCGCATGCCATTGACTGTTTAGTAATTAATAGTAGTTAATTAGGTTAATCTAATCAGGATTAATTAAGTTCATTAATTCTCTAATTAATTAATTAAAATTATTAATATTACTTCTAAAAATAATTCCTTTTTTATTAAAACGTTCTCTGGGCGGGCGTGGGCGAGCGCAGCCAAGCGCGGGCGCGTGTGCACGTGGTGGCGCACCGACGGAGATAGAGGGGAGGGAGAGGTCGGGCGTCACCACACGAAGTAGGGGTCGGGGCAACGGGGCGCGAGGAGGGGGACAGGGAAGACGGCGCCGGAGGGCAAGCAGGCTGGCAAGGGAGCTCCGGGCGGCGAGGTCCAGCGGCGTCGGGGGCGTCGGGATCGATCCCGAT
>NC_041383.1:254456274-254472232 GCF_002162155.2 Triticum dicoccoides
AACTCGGCCAGTGGCCCAGTGTTGGTTCTTTCTCTTCTTTTTTTTAGTTTTCTGTTTTTGTTTTCTTTCTTTATTTCCTTTTCTGTTTTATCTCATTTTAAAGTATTTAGGCATTTTCGAAAAATGTGTTTACTCCACCATAATTACTGATGCAATAATTGACACAATCCAAACATTTTTGTTTTCATGCTTGAAAACTTTGGTTGTTTCCATTAATTCAAATTTGGATTCGAATCGTTTGAACTAACGCGGGATTTGGAACAGTAATCACAGGTGACGTGGCATCGTTAGCATAGGTTCACTGTAGCATAATTATCCGTGTGTTACATGGCGGCGGCTGCGGGTAGGAAAAGGCTAGGGGCTACGTTAGGGTAGGTTTTTGCCTGAAAATGGACTAGGGGGTGCCCATTTATAGAAAGAGGGGCTAGGAGAGGGGGTTTAGGGGTGTTTCGGAGCCTCCGATCGCGATCCGAGGATCCGATCGAGAGGGTGGTTAACCAGTTTAGTGCGCTGTGAAGAGGGGTTGGGCTGAGATGAGAGGGAAGAAGTGCAACCCGACAATGGTTTTCGAAGACCAAAAACGTCCGAGTCGGACACCGGCTATATTGCAGCTGTATGTTTAACGGTTGGGCTATCAAACGGACTCCAAATGCAACGAAATTTGGCACGCGGTCTACCTACACTATAATAAGTCTGCACACCAACTTTCAACCCATTCCGAGAACATTTTGATGCCACTTATAAAATAATATTTCGGAGGTGCCGAGTGCGCGTGCGAGTGTGGTTGGGCTCAAAACGGACAATGGAGAGAACTGGGAGACCCGGACGGATGCAAGTTTTGAAAAACATGCGGATGAAATACACATTATGAGAAGGCAAAGTGCAACATGCAAGCGAATGACATGGCAATGGCGGCGAAACTGGAAGACACCTGGCGCATCGGTCTCGAGGCGTCACAGCACTCCAAACTCCTCCGAGGACACCTTACGAATGCAAGTCACCATCTTCATCCACACATTGTCCGCATTCCCTCCTTGCTTCCAAGGGCCATCCTTAATGATCCTCTCCTTGAACGCCTGAGCTACCTCCCCCTTGAGCTTCCACCACTTCGTTATAGCGACTTTGGCATGCTTATCCCGTTGGACACGAATCTGAAAGCGGAAGTTAGCAACTACCAGCTTATGCTAAGGTACAACACTCTCCAGGTATCACATTACAGTCTAGGAACACATGCACGCCTATCTTCTCTTCTCGAGAGGATGAAATCAATCTGGCTAGAGTGTTGGCCACTACTAAAGAGGGTGTTAGCTACAATCATGTCATAGGCTAGAGCAAAGCTTAAGGCATATTCTCCTTCTTGATTCCTGATGCCATCACTACAGGAATCAGGCACTTTGCCGTCAGCCATGGCTGATGGCAAAGGCATGGAAGGCTGACGGCAACAGGTCCGGCTGAACAGGCTACGACAAAGGCCTCACTACTAGGGAAAACCTTATACACAAAATCTTAGCGGCAGCACGGCTCAAAAATAAGCGCTACTGCTAATTAGCAGTAGCGCGTGCATGCAAAACTCGCTATTGACATGGCGTTAGTAGTAGCGCGCTTGGAGCAACCCGTGTTGCTACAAATATTGACCAACAGTGTCCACCAACCTACATTTAGCAGCACCGTGTTTTCGCGACTCGCGCTACTGCTAAAGTTGTAGTAGTAGCGCGCTTTTTCTGAGGTCGCTGCTGCTAATTTTCAAATTTTCAACCCACCACCTTTCCCCACCCGTCCTCCCCTCCCCCATCTCCTCTCTTCCCTTTCCCTTACTCCCACATCCTCCCTCTCTCACTCTTCTTCTTCCTCAATACTTCTCCCCCATTACTCTCCCTCTTCTACCTACCTTTCTCTCTCTTCATTACTCCTAGCTAACTACACCACCTCCATTAATGCATCTCCTTTCTCTTTTTCCTTCCCCCTCCACTAGTTGAAGTTGTCTCCTCCCAAATTAGCTAGCTAGGTAGATGTAGCATTTAGTTAAGTGACCTATTTTCCCCCTAACTAGATCTATCTTTGTCAAGAAGAGCTTTGTGCACTTTTGATCTCCCTACATCATCATCTCCCCTGTGTGCTCGATCTCGAGATAGAGGTGATTAAAATTTCATGCTTTTGCAAAATGGAAATATGTTTATGTGTGTGTGATATGATAATTGGGAGATATGATGGAAATTGTGTGTGTGGCATGATTTGACGCCAAATTGTGCTTTTGAGTTGCCTATGTGTTGCCGAAATGTCGATTTATTTCCGTTTCGGTGAATTCCGGGCAAACTCTAGATCTATATATGTCCTATTTTTAGGGAAGGTCATGCCGAATTTTTGTATGACTTTGATGCATGCATGCATTTTTATAATCAATTTGTTTATTATTACCGTGCAGAGTTCACGATGGTTAGTGGAACGATGGTGGACAATTGGTTGCGGTCGGCGGTGCAGGACATGAAAGAAAATAACCAAATAGAGGTTTTATGTCCGTGTCAAAAATGCAAAGGAATAGTTTGGCTCGACCCCCATGATGATGGTCGTGTCGAAGCGCACCTGCTCATGACTGGTTTCATGGATGGCTATACTCGGTGGATAATTGAAGATGAGGATGACGATGTTGATGACGTCGACGGGGCATGCAATGATGACACGAGGCAAGACGAAGAGATGATCGATAATGGCAGCGGGGAAGAGGCCGGACATAGCGGCAGAGAAGGGGCCGGACATGGCGGAGGAGATGGGGCCGGACATGGAGGAGGAGAAGGGGCCGGACATGGCGGCGAAGAGAATGACATGGACTCCATGCAGCAGAGTTTGTCGGTACTAAGTTCCATCGTGCGGGACCCTCATGTTCAAGCATTGCTTCGCAAGGAGACGAGTACTGAGAGAGCTGCTTCTCGAGAGGAGGCTAAGCTGGAGCAACTGGTGGTAGACTCGAACACTCCATTGTATGATGGTTGCAATCCTGAGGTGACCCGCTTGAGTTTCATGCTCCAATTCCTAAAGATGAAGGCTAAAAACAAATGGACCGACACTAGCCTCGATGAGCATCTCAAGTACCTAAAGGATGTTCTTCCCGCGGGGAATCTATGTCCTACTAGTGTTGATGAGGCCAAGAAGATTGTGTTCCCTCTTGATCTGCCACACGTCAGATACCATGCATGCATCAACGATTACATAATTTATCAGGAGCACGCGGAAAAAACAAGCTGTCCGGTGTGCAATGCTTCTCGATACAAGAACGCCGGGAAGAAATGTCCCCAGAAAATTGTATGGTACTTACTGATCACTCCCCGTCTCCAGCGGTATTTTGTAGATCCCAAGGAAGCAAAGCTAATGCGCTGGCACGCGGAGAGGAAGAAGCCCGACGATGGAGATGATCCGAAGCGGAGACACGTGAAGGATGGAAGCCAGTGGAGAGTGTTGAACAGCTTCTATCGGTATTTCGAATGTGATGCAAGGAACATCGTGCTCGGTGCGTGTATCGATGGCATGAATCCATTTGGCAACCAGAACACCAACCAAAACACATGGCCCGTGTTTGTATGGATGTACAACCTACCCCTGGTTGTGCATGAAGTCGAAGTACATTCACATGAGCATGCTTATTCAAGGGCCGAAACAACCAGGAAATAATATTAATTTGTATCTGGGGCTACTTCAAGAGGAGTTAGACACGTTATGGAAAAAACCGGCCAAGACATGGGACGCCAGCAAAGGCGAGTATTTCTACATGAGAGCCATGCTGATCATGACGGTGCACGACTATCTCAGTTACAGATATGTCGCAGGCCAGGTGTGCCATGGATATTGCGGATGCACCCGGTGCATGGATGATACAACGTCTCAGCAGCTAACGTCAAGGAAAGATGGCGGGTCTGGGAAAATCGTGTACATGGGGCATCAAAGATGGCTCGAACAGGACGACCCGTGGAGAAACCGTGGAGATCTATTCCATAGTCACGCTGAGCATCGAGGACCTCCACGTAAGCGGAGCGGTGCCAAAATCGATGAGCTATTGAAAATTGGAAGGAGTGCCCCGCGCCGGAAAGACGATGAGAAAGGCACCGGAGCTGCTGCTGAAGGTATGGAAGACAAGGTCTGTGTTATGGGACTTGGAGTACTGGCACAAACTCGATACACCTCATTGCCTTGATCAAATGCATATCTGTAAGAATTCCTTGAGAGCTTGCTTGCAACACTGATGAACATGCCGGATAAGACCAAGGATGGGCTGAAGGCAAGAAAAGACTTGCAAGATTTGAAAATCAGGGAAGGTCTGCACATGCCGCCCCGTAAATATTAGACGAGACAAAGACGGAGACAGAGGCACGGGAGAAGAAGAGCAAGAAAATAAAGAAATATGATTATTGCCCCCCTTCTTGCTTCACCTTAAGTCAGGCTGAGATCGATCAATTCTTTAAGTTCCTTACCGGAGTCAAAGTTAGTTCCGGTTACTGTGGCAAGATAAGCAGATATCTAGACATAGACAAGAAAAGGTTCAGCAGGATGAAGTCCCATGACTGTCATGTGATGATGACGCAGATACTACCTGTTGCCCTTAGAGGGACAATGGACAAGCACGTCCGTGACACGCTTATTGGTCTTTGCAACTTTTTCGACGTCATCTCTCGAAAGTCAATCAGTGTGAAGCAGTTCCAAAGGCTACAGGAAGATATCATTGTGATACTGAATGAGCTTGAGATGTACTTCCCGCCCGTGTTCTTTGACGTGATGGTGCATCTGTGTGTCCATATTGTGGATGACATAATAGACCTGGGGCCGTCATTCCTGCACAACATGATGTCATTTGAGAGGATGAATGGGATCATCAAAGGATTCGTTCGTAACATGTCCCGTCCGGATGGAAGCATCGTCCAGGGCTATGTGACACAAGAGTGCATCTATTTCTGCGAGAATTTTCTATATGGCGCAGACCAGCCGCCTGGTGTTGCCCGTTAACAAGCACGATGGGAGGATCGAAGGAGAAGGTCACTGCAACGGTCGCAGGGAACTGCACGTGGCATACTCAGATTGACACAACGACTTTGACAGAGCAAACTTGGTAGTGCTACAACACCTTGAGGAGGTAGATCCTTTCGTGGCACTGCACAAAGAAATTATCGCAAAGAAGTATCGTGACCGGGGGGTATGCAGGACAGACGCCGAAGTTACTAGAGAGCTCAACTCCACTTTCCTACATTGGTTCAAAGAGCATATTATTGCTAATCCCACGGAAGAGGGCTCTAAGGAAGGATTGCTCATATACGCCTTAGCACATGGCCCCTCGCCCAACCTCGTAACCTACCAGGCATATGATATCAATGGATACACGTTCTACACGGAGGCCAAAGATATGGACAGTGATGATCAGAACTCAGGGGTGACAATGGAATGCATGACCGGCAGCGACAACGGCGCAACTAAACGATTTTATGGAAGGGTCGAAGAGATCTGGGAGCTTGACTACTCTGGACTGCACAACACGACGATGTTCCTTGTTAGATGGGCCAAGAACGTCGAAAGAGAAAATCGGATTTTCACTACCATGACTATACCCGATGCCAAGAGCGCTACCGTGAACGCTATCGCAAAAAACGAGCCATGGGTACACGCTAAGCACGTGACACAATGCTTCTTCATAACCGACCCGCGCAATCCCAGCCATGTTGTCGTGAGGAGAGGCAAAAGGAACATCATTGGAATGGATGGAGTCGCCAACAAGGAAGACTATGATCAGTACGGCAACCCAGTGAGGGAAGATGATGATGATGATGATGAAGTATACGTCAAAAGAAGATCAGTACTACATTACCTAAGAAAAATCGTACTCCATAAGTCACAATGAGGGGCTCAATTATTCTTCGACGAACAAGAAGGGAAAGAAGCTGACTCAAAAATCAAAACGTCAAGGTATATCGCCTTCCCTTCGTTCACTGCTCTCGGAAAAAAAGTGAGAGAAAATAAAGGAAAAGAAAAAGGAAAACTGGTTATAGTAGTAGCGGTTTACTGAAAAGAGCTACAGCTAGTCAAGGTAGCAGTAGCGGTTTCTGTAAAAAAACGCTACAACTGCCTGTAATAGTAGTAGCTCATTTGGTCTAAACGTGCTACTGCTACGTCCACTTAACCCAAAATCCTCACTCTCTTTGCTTCATCTCGCCTCTTTTCCCCCCAAATCCCCACTCTCTCTTCCCCCGTCGCACCGCCGTGCCCCGGCGCTCGCCCCCGACCCGACGCTCGCCCCCGACCCGGACGCGCCACAACTCCCTCCTCTGCTTCCTCCCCTCCCAGCCTCGGCCATCGTCGGGCCTGCCTCCTCGCCCCTGCACCCTCCGTAACCCCCCTCTCTCTGCTAGCTAGGGTTCTTCGGTTAATTTACTTAGGTTTTAATTAGGGTTGTACGTTAATTAGGTTATCTATTTAGTTATGAATTTAGCAAGGCTTTAAAATAGGACAGAAATTTAGTGTTAAACAATTGTAGTTAAAAGAAAAGGCAGCATTTAAGCAACTGTACAAATCAACATCCCTTGTTAAAGCAAATTTAGGTAGGCTGAATTTATATGCAAATTTGAACTGGACATGTGATATGCGGACATGTCATGTTTGGAATTTGGACATGTCATTTGGACATGTGATTTTTGCTTCAATTTTGGTAAATGATCCAAGTGGCCTATGTTACACCGGAATGTTGATTCATTTCCGTTCCGGTGAATTTCACGCGCTCGATATGTCCATTTTTTAGCAAAGGTCATGCCGAAAATTTTCGTGAATTTTGGCATGATTTGTGCTAGATAGTAGGCATATCGAGTGTTGGCACATAGATTTCTTTTTATGTCATTTCTCATTTTTTCATACTTTTAGAAATAAACGAGGAGACTTAATCATAGGAAACATGTCAAACAACGAAGAAACTGGGCCTTCTGACCAAGATGCAGACGAGATGGATTATGAGGGTGAACAAGAGTACCTCGACTATTTGACTGCTAAGCAAGGTTTGTAGGTCGGCCTCGATGATGGTACTGACGCTGACATCGACACCGACGGCGCCGACACCGATGGCGGCATCGAGACCGGCAGGGAAGGTACCGCGGGGAGATACCGGCGGGGAAGGTATCGGCGCCGATGCCGCTACCGAAAAGAAGAAGCATAAGAAGCAGACGATACGAAAACCTAACAAACTAGGGACTGGACGACTAGTGATCACAAAGATGGCACCTGGCAAGTTTGAGCCATTAGAGCCGGAAGAACCTCGCAAGTGCTATGGGAACCAAGTAGGATGCATCCTACGGGAATGCACGAGCATCAACGACAATGACTTAATGAGTAAAGAACATTTGACACAGTTGCTCCTAACGAAGTTGCACAAGATTCAAGTTACCCGACCGGGATGATAACATAGAACAATCGTGGGATGATCCGAAGATGAAAAAGATTAACAATCACGCCATGGGCATGTTCAGCAATGATTTGGCCTCCTGGAAAGGGAGGGCGAAACGAGCTATTGAAGCTGAGGAACCCCTGTCCAAGATTCTGGAGGAAAATCCGACACTTACGGAAGAGGAGTTCGAAAAGTTCAAGGACACTTGCGCTACCGAGGCAGCCAAGGCTAAGGCTGCGAAATTCGAGAGCCTTCAGCAAAGGAACACGGGGAAGCATTGCCTCGGAAGCCGTGGCTACCTTGGTAAAAGACCCATATGGGATAAGGAGGACGCGGAACGTGAAGCCGCAGGCCTCCCAGACCCCTTCGCGAAGTTCACCAACCCCTTGGAGCATGACTTCATCAGGGCCCGCTACAAGTGGGACAAGGAAAAAAGGTTTTTTACACGGACCAGATCATGAGGAAATTGATTAGACTACTGGTAATTATTATTTTAGCACCTTACATTTAGCTCCATATCTAGTCGACTACACATTCCTAAACGGTTCATGCTCCTTTTGTAGGAGAAGAAACACCAGCTTGCAGCCGAAAGCCCTACTTCTCCGATGAGGCCCAAGTGGGACACCCCTCTCAACCTGGCCTTGAACGAACTTAAGGGACTCCCTTTGGGCCAGAGGACGCAATATGGTCGTGTGCACGGCGTTGGAGACGGCGCCACGTGGAAGGTGTTTTACAACAAGGGCCCGGAGGCCAAGAAGCAGAAAAAGAAGTTTATTCAGGCGGACATCGGCGAGAAGGTGAAGCTTGCGGTCGAGAAAAAAGCAGCTGAGGACGCAGAGAAAACAGCCGAGGAGAAAAATGAGTTGCTACAGCAGGCAGTCAATGCAGCTGTAACTGCCTGCAGAAATGATTTCGCTACTAACTTGGTTCCAGCTATCATCAACTGGATGAAGGAAAATCCAGACAAGATGGTACATGATTTCTTGATGCCCAGTTTCGTCGGGAGCAACTCAATGAACAACAACAACACTTGCTCATGCAACTGGGCCTCCTCTCGCAGTCGCTCCCGCTCATAGCAGCCCGTCCTCAGTCTCTGGCGCGCTAGGTGGGCCTTCGTCTTTGGCTGAGCTTGACGCCGTCACGGTAATTACATGTCGCACCAACATATATATATATATAGAATATTCTATTTTCGTTGCCTTTCTGATGTTTTATGCCACAGACATATGTGTTTGCAGGGTGAAGAAACCCCGTGCACCATACTCTACTTGATCAAAGGCCAGAAGGTGGACGTGGGGAAGGGGATGATATTGAACCCCTTGAAACCCACGTTCCACAACCAGCTGATCCTTGTTGGGCACTTCAGGGTTAGCTTGTCCAGTGTGAAATCGGGGCACGAGGCTTTGCCTCCTCCAGTACAACATGTGGGGGACGACGACGAGACCCCACCGCAGATTGGAAGCTACAAGGGTTGGGTGCTACTATGGCCGAAGAATCTTAGTTGTATGGAGCCGGCCAAGAGCACACCAATAACCACACATCAACAAGAATGTGCGGAGACCATCACCCCGCCTACGCAATTACCAGCTCCTGTAATGCCGGGTGAGAGCGACAGACGACATGATGAAGGGGGTGCAATAGTACTGGCTAATGTAATCGGTCCTGTAGAACAGAGAATGGATGATGAGACGGAGGTCGACCCTATGGGTTTCCTCAATACAAACGAGTATGACTGTGACATAGATATGATGAGTCAACCATATGACGAATCGGGCTATCAGCATGCTAATGAGGATATGGATGATATGCCAGGGCAGGAAGGTCGTTGGAAGGATTGCAAAAAGTCTCTCTTCATGAATTCCTCACAGGACACGCCTGAAGATGCCGCCTCAAGTCAGGCTCAACTATCCAAGGGGTCGTACAGTGCTTAGCCTGGGAACCCTGGGGCATGGGTTAAGGAAGGGTCTGGAAGGTGTGCCCAAGAAAAAGGAGAGGAAGAGATCGGGGAAGATAACTGCCTCCAAACAAGCCAGAGCACATAGCAGCCAGACGATGGATTCTGAAGAGCGTGTACCCGTGAAAGGTGTGGCCATGTTCCATTTAACGGCGAGCTGATGCTACCACCGAAACCGCTAGAGGCACTATCAGGGGATCTCAGGAGACTGCACGACCATGTGCCGTCGACTAAGAAAAGCCTACTAGCCTCAAAGGATCCAGGATATCCGACATACGCGGATCGTGTGCCTGAGGGGAAGTGCTATGTCAACACACGGCCCGCGGAGGTGTTCTTCCTGCGGTTTGACCATATCTTTGAGATGTTTTTGACAAGGCGGCTCGATTTTACAATTGTCCGCCTTTTTGCGCTACATATGAGCTCCGTCATGAAGAGTGAAGAAGTCTCGCAAATCTGTGTGGCGGATCCGTACTACATGCACGAGTCTTTCTTGAGTCTCGGCGACTTTGAGCGTGAAACTGCTAGGGACTACCTCCAAAACTTCATGGTACAGAATAAGGACCAGGAAATTGTCCTCGTGCCTTATCATTCAAAGTAAGTCAGTTCCGGACAACCCTTTCGTACATTTCAATCATTCCTTCTCGCTCATACGGAGAATAGTTTGAGGTGTCTTTTCCCCGCAGCAACGGGCGCGCTGTCCTTATCGTTCTTTACCCGCAAGTCTCCCACGCCGTGTATTTTGACCCTTCCAGAGACAACGAGAAAAAGGACTGCACCCACATAATGAATATTCTAGATGATGCTTTCCAAGGCTTCAACATTAGAGGTGGCCACATGCAGATCAGGAAACAAAGGAACAAGAAGATAGGTTTCGCGCATAAAACTAACTTCTCCTGCATCCATGTCCCAAAACCAAGCAAGAAGGATGGATTCTACATCGTCCATCTCATGATTTAGTTCAACACGGATCACCAAAAGCTTCACATGACAAGCGGAAATGATGATCATATCCACAAGTGGCTAGAATCTCATGGAGAAGCAGATTATAAACTTAGAGATAACTGAGGGAGTCCTAGATTAGGGGGTATCCGGACAGCCGGACTATACACTTTGTCTGGACTGTTGGAGCATGAAGATACAAGACTCGAGACTTCGTCCCGTGTCCGGACGGGACTCTCCTTTGCGTGGAAGACAAGATTGGCGATCCGGATATTAGATTTCCTTCTTTGTAACTGACTCTGTGTAAACCCTAGCCCCCTCCGCTGTCTATATAAACCGGAGGGTTTAGTCCTTAGAGGGACAATGACAATCATAATCATCATAGGCTAGCTTCTAGGGTTAAGCCTCTACGATCTCATGGTAGATCAACTCTTGTAATACTCATATCATCAAGATCAATCAAGCAGGAAGTAGGGTTTTACCTCCATCGAGAGGGCCCGAACCTGGGTAAAACATCGTGTCCCTTGCCTCCTGTTACCATTGGCCTTAGACGCATAGATCGGGACCCCCTACCCAACATCCGCCGGTTTTGACACCGAAATTGACTTCTTTCGCATCCAAAGGGACATTGCAATGATCATCATGAAAGAAGTCATCGATGAGAAGGGGATGTTCCACCACGGCCCTATATCCCGAGCTAACGTCGGAACTCGCATAGGCATGCAAAGGCTAGACCTCACGTCATTCAAGAAGCTAGGGTCCATCCTCGATGATATGGAAGGATGGAACTTCTAGTGATTTATGATGCCGATGATGATGATATGTGTCAGTTGAACTTGTATACTTTTTGTAGCGATGAAACTTTGTGATGTCCATGGTCCCTGCCGAACTTGCGTAACGCTACTTTGTTAGTTTGCGTACGATGACCTGCGTACCTCTAGTTAATTAGTTTGCATACTGTATGTTGCATCTAGTTGCTAACCCTTTCTTTTTCATGTTGCTCTAGTATATTTTGTTGCATATGATTGTACATCCTCTTCATGAAGATGCATCTCTAACAGGTACCTAGTTTCTTGATGGTTAGATGGCAGTGCTATGTCATGTACAAAGGGAAGGTTCCGGGGGTGTACAACGCCAGCCATAAAGGCTTCAAAAGCAGACAAGAAGGAGAAGCTAGTTACTTGAGGTTCACGCTAGCGCGAGAGAGGACTCGTAACCGCCACCTCATGTACTGCATAGTTCCGCTCTCACTCATAGTGATAGCTCTTCTCGTGTATACCTTTGTTTAGATGGATGACGTTGTAGTTGCAAGTATTCAAGACTTGCATGTATTGCTATTTTTGTGATGATGACAAGATACCACTTTGTGTTGGATGATGATTATGATGAGACTATTTGTATGTATATGCTATGATTACATTTGTGGTCTCGCAGGCATTTGTATGTGTATCATGATGGCATTTGTATGTGCTAAAGATTCTTCTATAAAGCCTGTTCAAATACAAAACAAATATGCAGAAAAAAACAAAAACTACTAAAATTAACAGTAGCGAGTGGAGAAAAGTTAGCAGCAGCGCGATAGTAGCAGTAGAGCGCACTGGAGAAGCGCGCTATAGCTATTAGCAGTAGCGAGCTCCATGGAAGAATGCTGCTGCTACACTTGTATATCAGTAGCGCGGGCGCGCACGCGCTACTGCTACGGG
This sequence comes from Triticum dicoccoides, assembly GCF_002162155.2. NCBI lineage: Eukaryota > Viridiplantae > Streptophyta > Magnoliopsida > Poales > Poaceae > Triticum > Triticum dicoccoides. The sequence continues at coordinate 254,468,276 of NC_041383.1, forward strand.
TTAGCTGTAGCGCCTTATTAGTAGCGCCGCCTACCGCGCTACTGATATACCTAGAACCCGCGCTGCATCTAGGGTTTTCCCTAGTAGTGCCTCTTTGACGTCTGCTGGCGGACAGCAAAGATGAAAAGGTCTTTGTCGTCAGCTAGCTGACGGCAAAGGACCTGGATGGGACACGTGGCAGCTTAGGGCCGTTAAGGGTTTAACGGTGTGCTTTACCGTCTGCTGGCGGACGGCAAAGATGCAAAGTTCTTCGCCGTCAGCCAGCGTACGGCAAAGAAGCCATATAGGCCAGCCCAGTGCCCCAGGTTGCACAGGTACCTACCACATGGCAGCTTTGTCGTCCGCTAACTGATGGCAAAGAACTTTGTCGTCTGCCAGCAGACGGCAAAGTGCGTGTATAGCCCCTTTTTTCTTGAATTCATTCAATTTGATAGAATTTCAATATATATATATATATATATATATATATATATATATATATATATATATATAGACACACACACACATACATTTGAAAATAATTTCAACAAGCATACCAACAATAAGTTTCCAACAACATAAGAAACATACAAGTTTCCAACAACATATCCAACATACAATGATTTCCAACAAAAGTTTCCAACAACATATCCATATATACATACATGTCGAAAACAAGTTTCCAACAACATATCCATATATGCATACATATCCCAAAGAAGTTTCCAACAAGCTTCCATAAACAAAAAGGAAGCACAAGGAGCAGAGTACACTCCATGAATGCAAGCCTCCTCGTCTAAAGCAAATCTGCAAATTGGGAAAGATGAAAGTTAGAAGAAGAAGAAGAAGAAGAAGGAAAAGAAGAAGAAGAAGAAGAAGAAGAAGAAGAGTAGCTAGAAGAAGAAGAAGAAAAGGAAGAAGAAAAAGAAGAAGAAGAAGAATTTAGCTTCTCTTTCTTTTTCTCCTCTACTCATCTTTATCTTTATCTTCTTCTAAATAAGGTAGGTAAAAATGACATTTTTTAGCTAAGCTAGGTAAAAAATGCTAAGTGTGTAGGTCATTTTAGAGCTAAGCTAGGTAAATAGGTCATTTTGGAGCTAACCTAGGTAAAATGGATCATATTGGAGCTAACCTAGGTAACTTTGGTCCTTTTGGAGCTAACTATGTAAAATGGATCATATTGGAGCTAACCTAGGTAAAATTGGTCATTTTGGAGCTAACCTAGCATATTATGAGTTAACTAAGCATATTATGCCATTTTTGACATAAGTAAGCTAAGTATAGTTCTTTCTTGAGCTAACCTAGGTAACTAAGCATATTAGAGCTAATTTAGCATTTGAGAGCTAACTTAGAGATAACTTAGGTCATTTTGGAGCTAACTTTGGTAAAATTGATCATTTTGGAGCTAATTAGGCTTATTATATTATTTTCAAGGAAAATAAGCTAACTATATGACATATATGAGGTTACCAAGATTGTTATGCCATTTCAAACCTAAGTAAGCTAATTATGCCATTTTTTCATAAGTAAGCTAAGTGTATGTAATTATTGAGCTAACCTAGGTAACTAAGCATATTAGAGATGACTTACCATATTAGAGCTAACTTAGGTCATTACGGAGGAAACAAAGCTAAGTACAGATCATTTTGGAGATCTGACATACCTGACATACTTCACTCCTCCTTCTCCTTCTCCTTCATCATCCTGATGCGCTTAGAGCGGTGAGGCAATGGGATGTAGTCTTCTACAACAATTGGCATGGTCATGTCGCCCAGCTGTGGGATCGCGAGGACCTTGTCAGGCACCACCGCCATCGCGAGGCCATCTTCAGGAAGCACCATCGCTACGTCATCATCAGTGACCACCATCTGTTGCCCATCGTCAGCCACGACCATCGCTTGCCCATCATCATACAACACCATCGCTGGCCCATCGTCAGCCACCACCATCACGAGGTTATCATTAGACAGAATAGGCTGCACCTCCTCATCCCCACTCTGCTCCTCTTATTCCCCACTCCATTCTAGATCATCCTTGCTACTGCTTTTGCTATAGCCAGAGTCACTGCGGCTTTGGTTGTAGCCAGAGTCATTGCTGCTGCTCCCATTGCCTGACCAAATGCAACAATGACCGTTAACAATCGATGTGAGACAAAGCCAAATGTAGAGGAATAAGAGGCAGAATGTATCGGCATCGTTGTCGTCTTGGTAGCGCATGCGGCCCATAGTTGTGTTAAACACCTTCACGGTGAGCATGGCGTTGCTGTCGTACCTGAAGAGAAGGAAGTACCCGTGCCGTAGGTCGTAAGCACGGTAGAACTGCTCCTAGCCACGACACATGTACATGTGGACGTACCTGATCACCACCTCCACGTCCCAATGAATGTGAAGCCCGCTACCGGCCTGTTGCAGCTTCACATTGTTTGGCCGATGGCCGTCCAGCATCTTCATAAAAGTGTCAGGAAGCCTCTGCAGCGTGGGTCAAGGAGTGATTAAGCAAACAACATAGTTATCATAAAGAGATGGGTGAAGGGGAGATCTCTCCTTTTATGTACGTGCCTCTTGGAGAAATTCTTAAGTATGATAGTGAAGAACTAAAAAGCAGCCAACTCGTACTCCGGTGTGGCAGAGTGCCGCCTGCGGTGGCGGCCTCCCCCCATCTCTGATAAGCAGCAGAAGAGACCAATTACTACCCTTGCAACATTATAATACAACATTACAACAGCAGAAGTTTTGAGCAGAAGATAATCAACTACACTTAATTAATTTGGTATGTTAGTTGGCAATAGTTGGAACAGAGCCAAGTTTTTAGACATGAAAGAAAACTGAGAAGAAAAAAAGCAATCTTCTGCTCAACAACATCAACAGAGCATAGTAATCTAAAAAACAAAGCATATTTTAGGTGGCTCTAGGTTGACATACTAGAGCTGAGCACAAGATTTATTAGTACCACTAGTTGTCAACACGTGCCTTTGCATGGGCTAGACACAAAAATGTTGACTTTAGTTGAATTTCATATAATAACTATTTTAACTTCTTTCGGTCAGCAACAAAGGCAACTAGTAGCATAAAACCTTCAACTAAATAAAAGAAAGAAACTAGGAGTGTTGGTTGAGAGATCCCAGTACAAAAATGAGTTACCAAAATGAAAGGAAAGCAAAAACAAGGTGCCCACTCTAATCTAGTATCTTATAGAACTGCTAAAACACAATCACCTGAAAGTTTCAGTTTTGGTCAATCATCTCAACCAAGATTATTTGCTTTGAGATAATGAGAACAACCATGATATGCGGATCTAAGAGTGGTGGAGATTGACTGTAATAATAAAGCATGGTTTCTTGTGCAGCTATAAGCATTAACTGTCAGCCATTTGATGGTCATGTTCACTCGGCAGGGAGTAGCAGCCACACATTACTTGAAGCTACAAGTACCATGAAAATAAGAAGAACATATACACGACTACTGCCCGATGTACTGTATTCACCCTCAACGAGACCATAACTCTTAACAGCTAAAAAAACTTGACATGGAAATATACTTCAGCTACCTTTTACCATAGTTGTCGATTGATTCAAACTGTTAATTCCATTTGTCACATTCTTTTTTTAGGGAATCATTTGTCACATTCTTAGTCATGGAGCAGGACATCCATATTACACGATGGTAACTGAATCTACAAGTAAACATGGAAACAAAGAACAACATACATAACAGCACATCCAGGAAAACTATCTCAAACAAATTAGCACCGACTAATTCCACGTAAAAGACCACATTTGTCCTTTCTTACTTCACAATGTCAAAAAATTGTCTAATGTAACAACCCCAAAATTGTCTAATTCCACAACCAAATTTGCACCAAGAACATGAACAAAGCATGCTGGAAAGAAATGGAGGAAGGGGAGAATTTTTCGCCGTACCTCGCTTTGACATCTTGGAAGAGGGGGCGGTACCCAACAGCGGCGGCGGTTCGGGCATG
>NC_041383.1:254472835-254515827 GCF_002162155.2 Triticum dicoccoides
GACGGTGGCGCGGGGCGGCAGCGGAACGGGGGCGGGATGGCGCGGGGCGGCGACGGCACAGGTGCGGGACGGGAGAGAGAGGGGATAGAGAGATGGGGCGAGCGTCGTTACCAGTTTGTTAGGGCACGGTTCTTTGCCGTCTGCCAGCAGACGACAAAGAGCCTAGCTAACGAACATTAGTTTGGCCACTTTCTTTGCCGTCTGCGAGCAGACGGCAGAGAAACTTTGTCATCCGCTAGCAGACGGCAACGAAAGTGGCCGTTAGGTGGTCCTCGCTAGTGGGCCACCCACACACTTTGTCGTCTGCCAGCTGACGGCAAAGCCTCTATACCGTCTGCTCGCAGACGGCAAAGATCTGGCCAACGATAAAAAAGATCTTGGGTTTTTATTTCTATGCCCCTGGTTCATTAGCTCTACTCATTCAACCCCACTCTGTTAACTTTTGCTCACTTTTCCCCACTCCCTTGCCCGAAACCCTCAGAACAGGTTATAACGGACGTTGCCATCGGGTCAATGCCTTTGACCATTAACCCTGATGAGTGGGGCTGCGTATACATGGGTGCATGCAAGACCACGGTCGTGGGGTAGCACGTGTCCATGGACATGCCCAAAACGTCCCATCGTATAAAGAGGGGCAACCACCTCCATCGCCCCTACCATTTTCCCCCAAATCCCCTCCCTGCCGCATCGGCTTCCTCTCTCCCACCAGCATCATCTTGCTCTCCTCCACTGCCTCCACTGCACCGTCTCACTCTCCCCCACCGCATCCTCTTCCTCACCATCATCACCTCCATCTGTTAGATGGCCGAAGCTCGTTGCGATGCCGGCACAGCGGCTGGAGTTGTGGTGGAGCTGCAGGGTGTGGTGACCGCGGATGTCCGCGATGTCCACAGCGGTGCGGGGAAACTCGCAACCACTGCGGATGTGGAGAAGGATGTGGCGGGCTCCGCCTCAGTGCTGCAGAAGGTGACAGCTTCGAGCAGCGCAGTCCATCCCGATACCTCTGATGCGCCGCCTGCATGTGGAGCAGCATGTATTTGCACTTGCTTAGCTTGTAGAGTTAGTTGCTCCCTAGTTTCATTGGTTAGATTATGATTCATACGGTAGTTCATATGGTTAGAGTAGTTGGTTTGACGGATGGGCCAGGGTTTTTTGTATTGGGGGAATGGGGTTTTTTGGACTAGGGTTTGTTGGATAAATTCGTTGCAGAAGTACTAGATAGATCTGTATGAGAGCTAGGGATCTCTGTGCTTCAATGCTATACAGATGTATGCTTATTAGATTTGTTTTTAATGCTCACAGATTGGGGTTTTTAATGCTACTCAGATTCGTTGCCTTAGATTGGGTCCCTATTAGATTTGTTTTTGAATGCTACTCAGATTGGGGTTTTGAATGTCATATGCCCAAATGGAATCCATTGATTAAGAAGTTATTTGATTCATTAGTATATAAATTTGTCCACAATATGTAGTTATATTAGCTCTGTTGTTCAATTTGTGTGCATGACAATGGAAAATGCAAAACAATGATCATTGTGTCAATGTGTGCATATCTAAATTTTCAATGGAGTATATTAGCCCTATGATCAATGTGTCATGTGTGCATATCTAAATTTTCAATTGGCTTCCGTATTTACTAGTGATGGATGTAATTGTATATTCAGGAGGATGATGGTTGGGGGGGGGGGGTAGAAAGAGGAAGCTAGCCCAGTATGACCCGTATGATCCAGAGGAAAGTGATGACGAAGAATATGAGGTAAGCCTACTTGAAATTTAGATTGTTCATTTAGTTCCTTTGACATGGTGTATCCATGAATCTATAATGTATTAATGTAACTCATTCATGTGTGCAGTATGATTCCGGAGAAGAAGTGTACAAGGGCAACGTCGTGTCCTTCACACCCAAGGAGGTGAAGGAAATATGCCCTAGAGGCAATAATAAAGTTATTATTTATTTCCTTATTTCATGATAAATGTTTATTATTCATGCTAGAATTGTATTAACCTGAAACATAATACATGTGTGAATACATAGACAAACATAGTGTCACTAGTATGCCTCTACTTGACTAGCTCGTTGAATCAAAGATGGTTAAGTTTCCTAGCCATAGACATGAGTTCTCATTTGATTAATGGGATCACATCATTAGAGAATGATGTGATTGACTTGACTTATTCCGTTAGCCTAGCACTTGATTGTTTAGTATGTTGCTATTGCTTTCTTCATGACTTATACATGTTCCTATGACTATGAGATTATGCAACTCCCGTTTACCGGAGGAACAATTTGTGTGCTACCAAACGTCACAACGTAACTAGCTGATTATAAAGGTTCTCTACAGGTGTCTCCAAAGGAACTTGTTGAGTTGGCGTATTTCGAGATTAGGATTTGTCACTCCGATTGTCGGAGAGGTATCTCTGGGCACTCTCGGTAATGCACATCACTATAAGCCTTGCAAGCAATGTGACTAATGAGTTAGTTGCGGGGTGATGCATTACATAACGAGTAAAGAGACTTGTCGGTAACGAGATTGAACTAGGTATTGAGATACCGACGATCAAATCTCGGGCAAGTAACATACCGATGACAAAGGGAACAACGTATGTTGTTTTGTAGTTTGACCGATAAAGATCTTCGTAGAATATGTGGGAGCCAATATGAGCATCCAAGTTCCGCTATTGGTCATTGACCGGAGATGTGTCTCGGTCATGTCTACATAGTTCTCGAACCCGTATGGTCCGCACGCTTAACGTTCGGTGACGATTTACATTATGAGTTATGTGTTTTGATGTACCGAAGGTAGTTCGGAGTCCCGGATGAGATCGGGGACATGACGAGGAGTCTCAAAATGGTAGAGATATAAAGATCGATATATTGGACGACTATTTTCGTACATCGGAAAGGTTCCATGTGATTCGGGTATTTATCGGAGTACCGGAGAGTTACGGGAATTCGCCTGGGAGTATATGGGCCTTATTGGGCTTTAGGGGAAAGAGAGAGGGGAGGCTGCGCCCCCCCCCCCAAGGCCTAGTCCGAATTGGACAAGGGGGAGGGGCTGCGCCCCCTCCTTCCTTCTCTTATCTTTTCCCTTTCCTTGACTCCTACTCCTACTACTTGGAAGGGGGGGAATCCTACTCCCGGTGGGAGTAGGACTCCTCCAGGGCGCGCCACAGGAGGGCCGACCCTCCCCTCTCCTCCACTCCTTTATATAAGGGGGTAGGGGGGCACCTCTAGACAAACAAGTTGATCTATTGATCTCTCCCAGCCGTGTGCGGTGCCCCCCTCCACCATATTCCACCTCGGTAATATCGTAGCGGTGCTTAGGCGAAGCCCTGCGTCGGTAGCATCATCAACACAGTTATCACGCTGTCGTGCTGACGGAACTCTCCCTCAAAGCTCTGCTGGATCGGAGTTCGTGGGACGTCATCGAGCTGAAAGTGTGCTAAACTCGGAGGTTTCGTACGTTCGGTATTTGGATCGGTCAGATCGTGAAGACGTACGACTACATCAACCGTGTTGTGCTAACGCTTCCGCTTTCGGTCTACGAGGGTACGTGGACAACAGTCTCCCCTCTCGTTGCTATGCATCACCATGAATTTGTGTGTGCATAGAATTTTTTTGAAATTACTACGTTCCTAACAGGAGGTTGTGAAGATCAAGGCCAAGGGAGTTGCTTCCTTCTACAACCGCAAGACCAAGAAGTGGCACTGCCCCTACTGCACCACCAAGCCGAAGCCAAGGGATGGCCGCTTCGATCATCTTCTATCTCATGTAGAGGATGTAGCGATTCGCGGGGAGGACTACATGATTAGGGGGCAGCATGCCGCCCTCACGAAGGCCCTGACTCCGGCGTGATGTGATGATGTGACATGATGCTGTGATGAGCGAACTGAATCTTTATTTTATCTATTGGTTTACTTTTGGTTTGTTGAACTGAATCTTGTTGAATATGGTTTGTTGAACTTAATCTATGGTGATGCTAGTAAAATCTGGTTGCTATCTATATTTGTCTGTCCATAAATTTGCCTGTGGTGTATGGTTAGTTTTGTTAGATGTCGTGAACTATGATTTTAGGTGCTGCAATGATCACACATGTTGTTTCAATGTTGCTTCACTTATCACACATGTTGTTTCAGTGTTGCTTCACTGAACACACATGCTATTTTTTCACTGATCATAAAGGAGTATTATCCTAATTATTTGTCTCATATTTATTAATCAAATCAAATGCATGCTTTTTCCCACCAGCATGTTTCATTATCCGATGTTTTCAACTGACATTCGACTAGACAGTATAAATTCAAGAAAATCCAAAAACAAATAAAACCTTGGCAAACTATCTATGTTTGTGTAGGAGATCATGTGTGCAAAATTTGAAGTGATTTAGAGGAGAAATGTGCTCGAAATGAGCTCCCAGGCTAGGGTGAACAGCCCATTTGTAATCAAGGTTTTTTGGACCTACTCTAAATGAGCCAAATGTTTCTTATTAACACATATTCACTTTCCATAGTGTAGATTCGAAATCTTGCTATTTTTGAATTAATCTTCATATTTTTACATTTTCTTTTGAAAACATATGCTTTAATATAAAAACTATTAAAAACACGTTTGAAATATGAAAATGGAAAGCTAAGTTCAGATCCTTCTTATTCAGTTTGCAATAAAGCTTTGGTGATTTTTTTTAATTCTTTTATAAACAGAAGGTAACCCTACCTCCTCTCCTAGAACTCTATGAAATCATGTACATGATAGCTCATATGTGTGAAGGTTTTCTCATGAAAATGACCATAGGCCAAGTTTATGATTTTTGGTTGGTAACATGTCACATATGACAACATTGTGCGCAGGTTTTATGTTTTTTTTGTTTTTTAAATTAATGGTGCTCATTTGACCTCGATCGTGCCAGCTAGGGTTTTTTTAGTGGAAATGACCATAGACCAAGTTTAGTAATTTTCCTCATTAGTTTGTCTTATAAAATGACGAACGGCGAAGGTTTCAGATTTTTTCGATTTTTTTAAATTAGTTATGCTCAATCAAAGCCTTCGAAACTCCGTTGACCAGCTCAAAAACCCACTAAACCCCGGCGGGTTATGCATATTAATACCCCTCTGATTATGAACATTAACATGATTTGTGAGTAGTTATGTTTGTTCCTGAGGACATGGGAGAAGTCTTGCTATAAGTAGTCATGTGAATTTGGTATTCGTTCGATATTTTGATAAGATGTATGTTGTCTTTCCTCTAGTGGTGTTATGTGAACGTCGACTATATGACACTTCACCATTATTTGGGCCTAGGGGAAGGCATTGGGAAGTAACAAATAGATGATGGGTTGCTAGAGTGACAGAAGCTTAAACCCTAGTTTATGTGTTGCTTTGTAAGGGGCTGATTTGGATCCATATGTTTCATGCTATGGTTAGGTTTACCTTAATTCTTCTTTCATAGTTGCGGAATGCTTGCGGGAGTAGTTAATCATAAGTGGGATGCTTGTCCAAGGAAGGGCATCACGCAAGCACCGGTCCACCCACATATCAATTATCAAAGTAACGAACGCGAATCATATGAGCGTGATGAAATCTAGCTTGACGATAACTCCCATGTGTCCTCGGGAGCGTTTCCTTTATATAGAAGTTTGTCCAGGCTTGTCCTTTGCTACAAAAAGGATTGGGCCACCTTGTTGCACCTTGTTTACTTTTGTTGCTTGTTACTGTTACAAATTACCTTATCACAAAACTATCTATTACCGATAATTTCAGTGCTTGCAGAGAATACCTTACTAAAAACCGCTTGTCATTTCCTTCTGCTCCTCGTTGGGTTGGACACTCTTACTTATTGAAAGGACTATGATAGATCCCCTATACTTGTGGGTCATCAAGACTCATTTCTGGCGCCGTTGCCGGGGAGTGTAGCGCCTTTGGTAAGTGGAAATTGGTAAGGAAAAATTTATATAGTGTGCTGAAATTTACTGTCACTTGTTACTATGGAAAGTAATCCTTTGAGGGGCTTGTTCGGGGTATCTTCACCCCGACCATTAGAGAGAAGAGTTTCTCCTCAACCTACTGAATCTACTGAAAATGTTTACTTTGAAATTCCTTCAGGTATGATAGAGAAACTGCTAGCTAATCCCTTTACAGGAGATGGAACATTGCATCCCGATTTGCACCTAATCTATGTGGATGAAGTTTGTGGATTATTTAAGCTTGCAGGTATGCTCGAGGATGTTATCAAGTAGAAGGTCTTCCCTTTATCTTTAAAGGGAGAGGCATTGACATGGTTTAGGCTATGTGATGATATGGGATCATGGAACTACAACCGATTGAAATTGGAATTTCATCAGAAGTTTTATCCTATGCATCAGGTTTATCGTGATCATAATTATATATATAATTTTTGGCCTCGCGAAGGAGAAAGCATCGCTCAAGCTTGGGGGAGGCTTAAGTCAATTTTATATTCATGCCCCAATCATTAGCTCTCAAGAGAAATTATTATTCAAAAAAATTATGCTTGGCTATCTCTCTACAATCGCTCCATGCTCGATACTTCTTGTACTGGTTCTTTTATGATGAAGACTATTGAATTCAGATGGGATTTATTGGAAAGAATTAAACGCAACTCTGAAGATTGGGATCTCGATGAAGGTAAGGAGTCAAGTATGACATCTAAGTTTGATTGTGTTAAATCTTTTATGGATACCGATGTTTTCCGTGAATTTAGCACTAAATATGGACTTGACTCTGAGATAGTAGCTTCTTTATGTGAATCATTTGCTACTCATGTCAATCTCCCTAAGGAGAAGTGGTTTAAATATCATCCTCCCATTGAAGTAAAAGTAGTTGAACCTATTAAAGTTGAAGAATAGACTATCACTTATAATGTTGATCCTATTGTTCCTACCGCTTATATTGAGAAACCACCTTTCCCTGTTAGAATAAAGGATCATGCTAAAGCTTCAACTGTGGTTCGTAAGAGTAATACTAGAACACCTACACCCCCTGAGAAAATTAAAGTTGAACCTAGTATTGATATGGTTAAAGATCTCTTGGCCGATAATATCAATGGCCATGTTATTTACTTCTGTGATGAAGCTGCTAGAATTGCTAGACCCGATACTAAAAATAAACATTGACCTGTTGTAGGCATGCCTGTTATTTTCGTTAAAATAGGAGATCATTGCTATCATGGCCTATGTTATATAGGTGCTAGTGCGAGTGCAATACCTCATTCTTTATACGAAGAAATTATGCATGATATTGCACTTGCTGAGTTAGAAGGTATTGATATTACAATTAAGCTTGCCAATAGAGATACTATTTCACCAGTTGGGATTGTTAGAGATGTTGAAGTCTTGTGCGGGAAAGTTAAATATCTTACTGATTTTCTTGTTCTTGGTTCCCCATAAGATGACTTTTGTCCCATTATATTTGGTAGACCTTTCTTGAATACCGTTAATGCTAGGATAGATTGCGAAAAGGATATTGTTACGATTGGGTTAGGGGATATGTCTCATGACTTTAACTTTGCTAAATTTCATAGACAACCCCATGATAAAGAATCGCCTAGTAAGGATGAAATTATTGGTCTTGCTTCTATTGCCGTGCCTCCTAATGATCCTTTAGAACAATATTTGCTAGACCATGAAAATGATATGTTTATGAATGAAAGAGGATCAGGATAAGACCACTTTTACTTGCCCTTTCGGTACCTTTGCTTATATACGTATGCCTTTTGGTTTATGTAATGAACCTACTACCTTTCAAAGATGCATGATGGCTATATTCTCTTATTTTTGTGAAAATATTGTTGAGGTTTTCATGGATGATTTTTCCGTATATGGAACTTCTTTAGATGATTGCTTGAGAAACCTTGATCGAGTTTTGCAGAGATGCGAAGAAACTAATCTTGTCTTGAATTGGGAGAAGTGCCACTTTATGGTTAATGAAGGTATTGTCTTGGGGCATAAAATTTATGAAAGAGGTATTGAAGTTGATAAAGCTAAAGTCGATGCTATTGAAAAGATGTCGTGTCCTAAGGACATCAAAGGTATAAGATGCTTCCTTGGTCATGCCAGTTTTTATAGGAGGTTCATTAAAGACTTCTCTAAATTTCTAGGCCTCTGACTAACCTCTTACCAAAAGATATTCCTTTTGTCTTTGGTAATGATTGTGTAGAAGCATTTGAAATACTTAAGAAAGCTTTGATTTCTGCACCTATTGTTCAGCCACCTGATTGGAATTTACCCTTTGAAATTATGTGTGATGCTAGTGATTATGTTGTAGGTGCTATTCTAGGACAAAGAGTTGATAAGAAATTAATGTTATCCAATATGCTAGTGAAACTCTAGACAGTGCCCAGAGAAATTATGCTACTACTGAAAAAGAATTTCTAGCAGTTGTTTTTGCTTGTGATAAGTTCAGACCTGACATTATTGACTCTAAATTAACCGTTCACACTGATCATGCTGCTATTAAATATCTTATGGAAAAGAAAGATGCTAAACCTAGACTTATTAGATGGGTTCTCTTACTACAAGAATTTGATTTGCATATTATTGATAGAAAGGGAGCTGAGAACCCCGTTGCAGAAAATTTATCTAGGTTAGAAAATGTTCTTGATGACCCACTACCTATTGATGATAGCTTTCCTGATGAACAATTAGCTATCATAAATGCTTCTCGTACTGCTCGATGGTATGCTGATTATGCTAATTACATTGTTGCCAAATTTATAACACCTAGTTTCACATACCACCAAAAGAAAAAGTTTTTCTATGATTTAAGACATTACTTCTGGGATGACCCACACCTTTATAAAGAAGGAGTAGATGGTGTTATTAGACGTTGTGTACCTAAGCATGAACAGGAATAGATCCTACGCAAGTGTCACTTCGAGGCTTATGGATAACACCACGCTAGAGATAGAACAACACATAAGGTATTGCAATCCGGCTTTTATTGGCCTACTCTCTTCAAATATGCTCGTAAGTTTGTCTTGTCTTGTGATGAATGTCAAAGAATCGATAATATTAGTAGACGTCAAGAAATGCCTATGAATTATTCACTTGTTATTGAACCATTTGATGTTTGGGCCTTTGATTATATGGGACTGTTTCCTTCCTCTAATGGGTATACACATATTTTAGTTGTTGTTGATTACGTTACTAAGTGGGTAGAAGCTATTCCAACTAGTAGTGTTGATCATAACACCTCTATTAAGATGCTCAAAGAAGTTAATTTTCTGAGGTTTGGAGTCCCTGTATACTTAATGATTGATGGTGGTTCACATTTTATTCATGGTGCTTTTCGTAAAATGCTTGCTAAATATGATGTTAATCATAGAATTGCATCTCCATATCACCCACAGTCTAGTGGCCAAGTAGAACTGAGTAATAGAGATCTCAAATTAATTTTCAAAAGACAGTTAATAGATCCAGAAACAATTGGTCCAAGAAACTTGATGATGCATTATGGGCCTATAGAACTGCATAAAAATCCTATGGGTATGTCTCCTTATAAAATGGTTTATGGAAAAGCTTGTCATTTACCTCTCGAACTAGAACATAAGGCGTATTGGGCCATTAAAGAGCTCAATTATGATTTCAAACTTGCCGGTGAGAAGAGGCTATTTGACATTAGCTCACTTGATGAATGGAGAACTCAAGCCTATGAGAATGCCAAACAGTTTAAAGAAAAAGTCAAAAGATGGCATGACAAAAGGATATAAAAGTGTGAGTTTAATGTGGGTGATTATGTTTTGCTATACAACTCTCATTTAAGATTTTTTGCAAGAAAACTTCTCTCTAAATGGAAAGGCCCTTATGTTATCGAGGTGGTCTATCGTTCCGGTGCCATAAAAATCAACAATTTCAAAGGCACAAATCCGAAGGTGGTGAACGGTCAAAGGATCAAACATTATATCTCAACTAATCCCATAAATGTTAAAACCAATGTTATTGAAACTGTAACCCCGGAGGAATACATAAGGGACATTTTCCAGAACATTTTAGACTTCAAAAAGGAATAGGTATGTGGTACGGTAAGTAAACCGATTCCAAAACAGTTCTAATAGCAATTTTTCTCCGTTTTGGAATATTTAAAAAATTAGGAAAATAAGAAGTAATCCGAAAGAGACACAAGGCATCCATGAGGGTGGAGGGCGCGCGGCCTCGTGGGCGCCTTGTGTGTTCTCCGGACTCCGTTTTCTCGCATGATACTTTGTTTGGTCGGTAAAAATTCATTATATAATCTCCCGAAGGTTTTGACCACTGTATCCCGCAAATATCCTCTGTTTTTGCTTTGAATTGTTTCTGCCGCAAATTAGAGCAGGATGTCTTCTCAATAGTCAGTCGGGGAGAGTCGTGTGTCTCATCCGACACCGGGACCAGGAGGAAACAGCGATGCTGACCACTTTGGGCCATCAACGGAGGAAGAGATGGAGGCCGACTTGAAGAGGATAGATGCCATGGAGGAGGATCAAGAAGTTACTTCTTGTTTCCGACCTGGATTCACAATGGGGGAACTACTGAGCTCAGCTATTCCAAAATTGCTCATCCCTTCCAATGTTAGATTTCTTTCCTATGAGAATATGAAAAAGAGTGTTACTTGTTCTCCTGCAGCTATGCAACATCCTTAGGTGAAAGGAGCTCTAACCGTCATGGGCAAGCTCCGTAAGGAAATAATGGACCTCAGGCAGCAAGTCAATAAGCTCGAGGAAGAGAATCGTATCATGAGAGGCAACATCGCCAAGAATATCACATCACCACCTCCGAAGAAAGAGACATAATCACATGGGTATGGGCACCCCCCTTGGCAACTGCCAAGCTTGGGGGAGGTGCCCCGGTATCGTATCACCATCACACTCCTATCTTTACCATTTTTCTTAGTTCGATCCTTTTGGTAATATTTTGATTTAATAGAATAAAGTTTTACTGTCATCTAGTTGTAAGCTTTGCTTTATGATCCTACTATGTAATCGAGTCCTTGAGCTATATATAATAAATATTAGTCTTGAGTTGAGGGCTTGGTTATCTTGCTATGATCTTGAGGAAATAATAAGAAAAAAGAAAGAATAAAAAGAATTAAAGAGATCATATTGATCTTATGGAGAGTAATGACTTCAGATATAAAGAGTATGATGAATAAAGATTGTTGAGAGTTGACAAACATAGTTTTGGTCATCATTGCAATTAATAGGAAGTAATAAAGAAAGAAAGGTTTTCACATATAAATATACTATCTTGGACATCGTTTATGACAGTGAGCCCTCATTAAAATATGACATGCTAAAAAGTTGATGTTGGAAAAGGAAGACAATGTAATGGGTTATGTTTCTTATATCCGAAATAAAGTATATTGTCATGGATCATCCAACATGTTGAGCTTGCCTTTCCCCCTCATGCTAGCGAAATTCTTTGCACCAAGTAGAGATACTACTTGTGCTTCCAAATATCCTTAAACCCAGTTTGCCATGAGAGTCCACCATATCTACCTATGGATTGAGTAAGATCCTTCAAGTAAGTTGTCATTGTTAAAAGCAATAGAAATTGCTCTTTAAATATGTATGATTTATTAGTGTGGAGAAAATAAGCTTTATACGATCTTGTGATACGGAAGTAATAAAAGCGATGGACTGCATAATAAAGGTCCATATCACAAGTGGCAATATAAAGTGACGTTCTTTCGCTTTAAGATTGGTGCATCAAACCATAAAAGCACATGACAACCTCCGCTTCCCTCTGTGAAGGGCCTATCTTTTATTTTTGTCTTATGCCTTATGCAAGAGTCATGGTGATCTTCACCTTTCTTTTTTACATTTTATCCTTTGGCAAGCACATTGAGTTGGAAAGATCCTGATACATATATCCAATTGGATGTAAGTCATCATGAACTATTATTGTTGACATTACCCTTGAGGTAAAAAGTTGGGAGGCAACACTATAAGCCCCTATCTTTCTCTGTGTCCGATTAAAACTCCATACCCATAAGTATTGCATGAGTGTTAGCAATTGTGAAAGACTAAATGATAGTTGAGTATGTGGACTTGCAGAAAAGCTCTTATATTGACTCTTTCCAATGTTATGAAAATTGCAATTGCTTCAATGACCGAGATTATAGTTTGTTAGTTTTAAACGAAGTTCTTGATTCATACTTGACACTGTGAATAGATTGTTACTTTAACATAAGAAGTCATATGACAATATATATATATATATATATATATATATATATATATATATATATATATGTTGCTATTTCAAGAATGATCATGATGCCCTCATGTCCGTATTTTATTTTATCGACACCTCCATCTCTAAAACATGTGGACATATTTTTCGATTTCGGCTTCCTCTTGAGGACAAGCGAGGCCTAAGCTTGGGGGAGTTGATACGTCCATTTTGCATCATGCTTTGATATTGATATTTATTGCATTATGAGCTGTTATTACACATTATATCACAATACTCATGCCTTTTCTCTCTTATTTTACAAGGTTTACATGAAGAGGGAGAATGCCGGCAGCTGGAATTCTGGGCTGGAAAAGAAGCAAATATTAGAGACCTATTCTGCACAACTCCAAAAGTCCTGAAACTTCACGGAGGCATGTTTTGGAATTAATAAAAAATACTGGTGAAAGAATCAACCAGAGGGGGCCCACACCCTGGCCACGAGGATGGGGGACACGCCCCCCTGTCTCGTCGGCACCTGGCAGGCCTCCGTTGCCCATCTTTTGCTATATGAAGTCTTTCGCCCTAGAAAAAATCAGAAGGAAGGCGGAACGTTGGTGGAACCAATCTAGGGCTCCGACGGAGCTGTTCTGCCGGGGAAATATCCCTCCGGGAGGGGGAAATCGTCACCATCGTCATCCCCATCGATCCTCTCATCGGGAGGGGGTCAATCTCCATCAGCATCTTCACCAACACCATCTCCTCTCAAACCCTAGTTCATCTCTTGTATCCGATCTTTGTCTCAAAACCTCAGATTAGTACCGTGGGTTGCTAGTAGTGTTGATTACTCCTTGTAGTTGATGCTAGTTGGTTTATTCGGTGGAAGATTATATGTCCAGATCCTTAATGCATATTAACACCCCTCTGATTATGAACATTAACATGATTTGTGAGTAGTTACGTTTGTTCCTGAGGACATGGGAGAAGTCTTGCTATAAGTAGTCATGTGAATTTGGTATTCGTTTGATATTTTGATAAGATGTATGTTCTCTTTCCGGTAGAGGTGTTATGTGAACGTCGACTACATGACACTTCACCATTATTTGGGCCTAGGGGAAGGCATTGGGAAGTAACAAGTAGATGATGGGTTGCTAGATGATGGGTTTAAATCCTAGTTTATGTGTTGCTTCGTAAGGGGATGATTTGGATCCATATGTTTCATGCTATGGTTAGGTTTACCTTAATTCTTCTTTCGTAGTTGCGGATGCTTGCGGGAGTAGTTAATCATAAGTGGGATGCTTGTCCAAGGAAGGGCAGCACCCAAGCACCGGTCCACCCACATATCAAATTATCAAAGTAACGAACGTGAATCATATGAGCGTGATGAAAACTTGCTTGATGATAATTCTCATGTGTCCTCGGGAGCGTTTTCCTATATATTAGAGTTTGTCCAGGCTTGTCCTTTGCTACAAAAAGGATTGGGCCACCTAGCTGCACCTTGTTTACCTTTGTTGCTTGTTACCCGTTACAAATTACCTTATCACAAAATTATCTGTTACCGATAATTTCAGTGCTTGCAGAGAATACCTTACTGAAAACCGCTTGTCTTTTCCTTCTGCTCCTCGTTGGGTTTGGCACTCTTACTTATCGAAAGGACTACGATAGATCCCCTATACTTGTGGGTCATCATGCCACAAGTCAGCCTCCAAATCTGGTGGGCCTCAGCTATCATGGGGAGCACTCATTATTTTTTGATTAATAAAAAGGCACTTCCTTCCGTGCCAAGATATAGCTGATGGGTCCCAGCTATCATTGGGAGGATTCATCCTTTTTGGCATAATAAGGAGGTACTTTCTTGCGTGCGGCCATGGACCATGTGGGTCCCACCTATCATCCTCTCCATGTACATCCCTCTTCCGAGAACACCAACGCGATGGACGACGGCGAGACCCGGGAAGGGAATGACCCGGAGGCGGAGAAGCCACAGAAGTGGAGGGATGTGGTTGAGTAGTGGGATGGCCAGTCAGCGGTGTGAGTAGTAGTGGGCGGTGAGGCTTGCGTGGTAGCAGAGCCGGCCATGGGAGGCGGGAGCAGGCGGTCCCGCCGGTGCTGGATTTGGCGGATGGAGCAAGAAGTTTAGAGATTGAAGAAGCACAACGGCCATTGGATTGACATCCAATGGTTACGTCTGCTAGAATCGTTTATTGAGTATATAATAAGTAAAAAAATCTTGCATACGTGTCAACTTAATAGGCACACAAGTCAGACCATTCCCTATTTATTTTTAATAATTTACAGCTAATTGCAACTTCGTATGCAATTTATTGCAGTCCGTTTTTTTGTTGGCCAGGGCCATGGTTAAAAATTTAAACAAAATTTTGCATATTTCGGGGGGTCCAAACTACTTTTAATAATGAAATGTCGAGCCAGATTTAAAGTACTTTGAAGATATATTTAAATTAGGTTAAAGCCCGGTGAAATTGGAATCTGCAAATGTGAAAAAATTTAGAATTTATAAAATAATTGCTTATTTGCCATCTGTCTTTTTATATTTACAGCTCATTTCATATTACTTTCAAGAGTTGCAGCCGTCTTGAAAGAGTTCCAGCCCATCAAGGCGTAGAAAAATAAGTAGGCCTGGATTGGGTATTCTTTAGAAAAAATAAACTGGGCTCATTTTCAGAAAGAAAAAATAGCTGGGTTGGTCATGTCGTGAACGTAAAATATAAGCCTAGGCTAGACGGGCCACAGCCCAGTTGAAACCCTGCTCCGTTTCAACAATAACAAAATAAATATTGCTAGAACAGCTACGTCCCAGGTGTCAGCCGATCTTGTGTTGTTCTTTTGTCTATTGACTATATACGCTAACAATGTCGTGGGTCCCAGATGTCAGGAAACCACTAGGAGGAAGCATTTTCTTTTTCTATACGCTGACAATGGAGTATATATAACAAAAAATGAGGAACTTCCTTGCGTACGACCATGTACATAGTGGGCCCCTACTGTCATCTTCTCCACGTATAGTCCTCTCCTGATTCCTCTTGTTTGTTGACCATGTTGACAACGCGAGAGGGCCACGCCGCGGTGAGGGCACCAAAGCGCGCGGAGGACGATGGCGAGGCCTCAGACGTCGACGTTAACGATTTAGGAGACGGTGAGAAGGCGATGCATGCACTGAGCCGCAGCCAGCCATGGGAGGCGTAAGTAGGCGGCCGCGCTGGCGCTGGTTTGGTTTTGGCGGCTGGAGGAAGACATGACTAAAGAAACACGACAGACTGTAAAAGTAGCAGGAGTACTTACCAATCTTAACTAAAACTAGCAGGGGCACTTAACAACCATAGCTGAAAGCAGTATGAGTACTTATACAGGTTCAACCGTACAAACACTACAAAAAAAGACACGTCCGTGAAATTTTGGGCCGAATGAATTTTTTTCCTGTCATGCTTATGACGATAATTGTGACAAAACCCGGTATCATCATAGATGTGGTGGGCTCCTACTTCTATGACAAAAGATCATGATAGAAAATGGGCTTTTCGTCCTGGGCGGTCCGTAGATGCAGCTGCATGACATTCTTTGGGACGTCCATGACGGAAAAACCGTGGTAGAAGCAAGGGCGAGGAAAATATCAGGGAGTTCCCGGTTACGGTGGGTGGCCGGGGCCGAGTGATGCACAGAGGGATTGTGTGTTTCTCTCATACACGTACGCGAGTGGGTGCGAGGCGTTGGGATGTAACTGAACTCGAGCGAGGTGTTCGCCTACTGAACACGAGCGATTGCACTGTAGGCTATGCGTTACTCAACCCGAGCGATCGATCGATCTGCTTGTTAACTGAACCCGATCGAGCGATTCCTTCGCTACTGCTGCTAACTGAAGCCAATCGAACCTGCTGCCTCTTGATGAACAATGAGCGTTGTTGGGGGTTGGATGAACAGTTCCGAGTGAGGGTTGGATGAACAGGACCCCGTGGTAGTACCTAGAGGTCGTTACCTCTGGATGAACAGGACCCCGTTCGAGCCTTTTGGGGGTGGATGAATAGGAGCCAGTGGAGGGCTGGATGGACAGTACCCGTGGAGGGGTGATTGAACAGTAGCCGGTGGAGGAGCGGTGGAGGCTGGATGAACAATAGCTGGTGGAGGCAGGAGGGATATGTCGTGGATGAACAGTCACAGGTGGACGCTGGAGGAGGTCGACGGTGGATGAACAATAGCCCGTGGAGGCTGGAGTCAGGCAGTAGATAGTGGATGAACAGTAGCCCGTGGAGTCCCATTTTGCGGTACGCCACATCCCTTCCAATGAACAGGACCCCCGTTTTGACCGTAGGAGGTCAAAGAGAAGTCGGTTTCCTCCGTTTTGCGGTACGCCACACCCCTCCCGATCAACAGGACCCCATTTCAACCGTAGGACGTCGAAGAGAAGTCTGTTTCCTCTGTTTTGCGGTACGCCAGACCCCTCCCAGTGAATAGGATCCAGTTTCGATCGTAGGCGGTCGAACAGAAGGTCGTTTCCTCTATTCTGTGGTACGCCAGGCCCCATCTCGGCTAGTCCGTCATGGCCGGTTGGCTCCCGACGAACAGGACGTGTTCCATTGCCTTTCGATGAACACGACGCAATTTCTCCATTCCGACCTAGCCGGTTAGTTGCTGATAAACAGGACACCATTGCTGCCCTCCGCTGCCTCTCCATGTACACGAGTCCTAGCCGTACGTATGCGTGAGTAGGCGTTCGAGACCCTGCCTGTATGTACGTACGTACGTGTACACGATATAGACGGGACTGCCTGAATAGCTACCGCTCATTACTGGGCCACGGTTCATCGTGGCAGAAAGACCGATGGACTAGTATGTACATACATGTTTGCGACCAGAATGACAACGCTACATAGCTTCGACCGGGTGGGTCTCGGCTGTCAGGGAGGACAAGGAGGCACATCCTTGCGTGCGAAGATGTAGCTGGTGGGTCTGAGCTAACTGGGGGAGGATTCTTTTTTGTGCATAATAAGGAGGCACTTCCTTGCGTGCGAAGATGTAGCTGGTGGGTCCATCTATCAGACTCACCGTGTACAGTCCTCTTCTTATGGCTGTTGTTCATTGACCATGTTGACCATGCCGCGTGGACACCACTAGGCGGTGGACGACGGTGAGGCAGGGAACAACGTGGAGCCTAGGAACATGCGGAGGGTAGTACGAGGGTTGATTGGTTTGGCTGCGGTGTGAGGCTGCCGTCACCACAGAATAACAGGGGGTGTGGGTGAGTAGAGGGATGGCCTGGCCAATGGTGGGAGTAGTAGGGCCTCCGCGGCAGCACTGCTGGCCACGAGGGCAGGAGCACGCTGTGGTTTGGATGGCTGGAGCAAGAAAATCAGAGCTTGAAGAAGCAAGACGACCGTTGGATGTTAACAATCCAACGGTCACTGGTGATAGATCATTTGTTGACTAAGTTGACAAAGCCCTCCGTATGCGTCAACTTAGTAGGGCCACAAGTCAGCCTCCAAATCTAGTGGGCCCCAACTGTCATGGGGAGCACTCGTTATTTTTCTCTTAATAAGGAGGCACTTCCTTCCGTGCCAAGATATAGCTAGTGGGTCCAAGCTGTCATTGGAAGGATTCATTCTTTTTGGCATAATAAGGAGGTACTTGCTAGCATGCGGCTATGGACCATGTGGGTCCAACTATGAGCCTCTCCATGTACATCCCTCTTCCGATGTTTTCGTTTGTTGACAACATTAACCGCGCCGTGCCGAGAACACCAGCGCGATGGATGATGGCGAGACCCAGGAAGGGAATGAGCCGGAGGCGCCGAAGCCACAGAAGTGGAGGGATGTGGGTGAGTAGAGGGATGGCCTGGCCAGTGGTGGGAGTAGTAGGGGCGGTGAGGCCTGCGCGGCAGCACAGCTGACCACGGGAGGCGGGAGCAGGCGGTCCGGCTGGCGCTGGATTTGGCGCCTGGAGCCAGAAGGTCAGAGATTGAAGAAGCATGACGGTCGTTGGATTGACATCCAACGGTTACGTCTGCTAGAATCGTTTGTTGATGTATATAATAAGTAAAAAAATCTTGCATACGCGTCAACTTAATAGGCCCACAAGTCAGACCATTCCCTATTTTTTTTAATAATTCACAGCTCATTGCAACTTCTTATGCAATTTATTGCAGTCCGATTTCTTTTGTTGGCCAGGGCTAGGGTTAAAAATTTAAACGAAATTTCGAATATTTTATTGGGGTCAAAACTATTTTCAATAACGAAATGTCGAGCCAGATTTAAAGTACTTTAAAGATATATTTAAATTAGGTTAAAGCCGAGTGAAATTGGAATCTGAAAATGTGTATTTTTTTAGAAATTGCAAAGTAATTGCCAATTTGTCGTTTGTCTTTTTGTATTTACAGCCCATTTCATATTAATTTCAAGATTTGCATCCGTCTTGAAAGAGTTGCAGCCCATCAGGGCGTAGAAAAATAAGTAGGCCTGTGTCGGTGTCAAAACCGGCGGATCTCGGGTAGGGGGTGCCGAACTGTGCGTCTAGGCGGATGGTAACAGGAGACAAGGGACACGATGTTTTTACCCAGGTTCGGGCCCTCTCGATGGAGGTAAAACCCTACTCCTGCTTGATTGATATTGATGATATGGGTAGTACAAGAGTGGATCTACCACGAGATCAAGGAGGCTAAACCCTAGAAGCTAGCCTATGGTATGATTGTTGTAATGGTTGTTCGTCCTACGGACTAAAACCCTCCGGTTTATATAGACACCGGAGAGGGCTAGGGTTACACAGAGTCGGTTACAATGGTAGGAGATCTACATATCCGTATCGCCAAGCTTGCCTTCCATGCCAAGGAAAGTCCCATCCGGACGCGGGACGAAGTCTTCAGTTTTGTATCTTCATAGTCTTGGAGTCCGGCCGATGATGGTAGTCCGGCTATCCGGACACCCCCTAGTCCAGGACTCCCTCAGTAGCCCCTGAACCAGGCTTCAATGACGATAAGTCCGGCGCGCATATTGTTCAGCATTGCAAGGCGGGTTCCTCCTCTGAATAACTCATAGAAGATTGTGAACGCCAGGATAGTGTCCGGCTCTGCAAAATAAATTCCACATTCCACCGTAGAGAGAATAATATGTACACAAGTTCAATCTGCTGACGTATTTTGTGGCATGACGTCATACCACCACCAAGCCTTTACTTGAATCGTTTTTTATCATACCACCTCAGCGCGTTTAGCGAAGCGGTTTCCTTGGCATGTCCTGTCGAAGCAGAGATCGTGTTCCCCTTATTCTGGGATTCTCATCAATACGGACGTGGGTAACCCAACCGCGCCATTGATGGTGGCGCTTGGGAGATAAGCGAGTTTTACCATGCCGGTGGGGACGCATAGTCTTCGTCCGTCCATATATAAGGGGATAAGGATCCACCTTTCTACCTACGCCTTCTTCCTTCTTTGCTTATCCATCTCCGCGCACTCGAGCTCCAGCGCCCAAGCCCGCACATCTCGTCTCGACCTTCTCCAGTCACGTCCGGAGTGGGAGGCAAGTGGTTGGCCTCCTCCGTTACGGAGGAGCACATTGAGAAGCTGCGCGGCGCCGGATACCTGTCCAGCAACATCGCGCACCGGCTGCCCGACAAGGGGCAGCTCATCCCCACCCCCAGGCCCCATGAGAGGGTCGTATTCCTTCCCCACTTCCTCTACGGACTGGGCTTCCTGTTGCATCCCTTCGTCCGAGGGCTCATGTACTACTACGACCTGGACTTCCACGATCTAGCGCCAAACTTCATCCTCAACATCTCGGCGTTTATTGTCGTGTGCGAGGCCTTCCTCTGCATCCAGCCCCACTTCGGCTTGTGGCTAAAGACCTTCAATGTCAAGCCGAAGGTAGTGAAGGGCGTCCAAGCGGAGTGCAGAGGCGCCATGGTGGGCAAAACGCCCAACGTCATCTGGCTCGAGGGGGCCTACGTGGAGTCCGTCAAGGGGTGGCAATCGGGGTGGTTCTACATCACCGAGCCGCGTGACCCTAAATGGGCAGCGGCCCCCGAGTTCAGATCTGGTGTCCCCATGCAGCTCACCTCCTGGAAAGAGAAGGGCTTGCTATGGGGCAGTTCGGAGGAGCTGACAGGACTCCAGTCCTGTCTCCAGACCTTGGTGAACAAGAAGCTTAGGCTTATCAATGTGATCCAAGTCATGCTCGTCCGCCGGATTCTCCCCTGCCAACAGCAGGCCTTCAATTTGTGGGAGTTTGATCCGGCACAGCACCGGACCCTGAGCGGGCTCTTCGACACGACATACAAAGCTGCCTGGAGGGTGCTGTTCAAGGGCGAAGAAGCCCCCGCGTCCGCGACGGAAGACCGCGGATTCTGCACCAAGCGCCCGGCCGGCGAGGTAAGCTTTGTTATCCTCTATGGGACACTTATTTTCTTTCACAATTTAATTTTATGTGGGATCTAAAACTCCCAATGCCTTTGACAGGACTGGCAGAGGACGTCCGGACAGGTGGACTGTCCGGCTCCCCTTCCCGAAGAACCAGCGGACACCCGTTTGATGAGGCTGCTGGTTCCGCCCCTTTACGTGGTGCCGGAGAAGAAGGCCACGGGAACCCGAAGGAGTTCCCGGCGCCAGGTGATATCGGACTCATCATCCGATGGCTCCGAGGCGGACTCCTCCCCTGAAGACGAGGAGGAGAAAGAAGACTCTCCCCAAGAGGGGGGAGAGAGGAAGACGAAGGCTTCCCCGACAGGGGAGGCCGAAGGGTCCAAGAGAGGAAGGACCCTTCCTCCGGACAGCTCTGCCAACGCCAACATTGGCGACGAAGGGTGGCCTTCAAGGGCCAAGCCTCCGGCGAGATCGTAAGTATCCGGATTCCTGAATGATTTGTAATATCTCTTTTTTGTCACATAGTGTCCTTCTAATGCCGCACACTACCTGCAGTCCGGCCGAGGATGATCTTCCCGCTTCATCGAGCGGGTCCTTGGCTCCGTCGGACGTGGATTCCATTCCGACCGCCTCCAC
This sequence comes from Triticum dicoccoides, assembly GCF_002162155.2. Classification (NCBI taxonomy): domain Eukaryota; kingdom Viridiplantae; phylum Streptophyta; class Magnoliopsida; order Poales; family Poaceae; genus Triticum; species Triticum dicoccoides. The sequence goes on from NC_041383.1 coordinate 254,493,991, forward strand.
CCCTCGTGATACTGATTACGACAAGGTGCGATCCCAGGAGGGGACCCATCAGGAGGAGGCTCCGGAGGTGCCGCAAGGCAGCCTCCCGGACTTTGCACCTGACTCCATGCCGGAACCTGCAGTGGTTCCGGAGTCCGGCAGGCGGCCCCTTCGTAAGAAGGGCAAGACCGTGACACCGGCAGCCTCCGTCCAACCGGAGGCGCCGGACAACTTGTTGGAGGCGCTCAACAGCGCTTGCATCGAGGAAGAACACTGCACTATCATGAGTGCGGTGATTCAGAAGGTTCAGCTTGCCAAGAGTGGGCTGACCGAAGCCTGCAGCAGCCTTCTAACAGGCTTTGAGGTAAGAAGTTTTAAAATATGCAATGTAATACCGCATAGACAGTAGCCCTTGATGCTCGGTTCAGTGTTCGGAAAGAAAAACCGAACTGAGGATCTATAAAAGATATACGCAGGAGTGCTAAGAATTATGTCAATATGGGTTTGCAGGCTGCGCTGCTGACCTCTGCCGCACTGACTGCAGAGGTTGGTGCTTTGAAGCAGGACCTCGAGCGGTCCGAGCATGAGCTCGGCCTTGCCAAGAAGCAGCTCGAGGACAAAGAAGGTTAGTAACACCACTTTTAAATTTGTACCTTACAGAAAAGGATTTTGGTTGCAATAGAAATAACAAGGATAACATGGGTACTCCAGGGGCCACGAACGAGGTGGCGACCCTGAAGGAGGCTGTGTCTGCGGCCGAACGCAATGCGGCCGCGGAACGAGCGGAGCGAGAGAAGTAGGAGGCGCGGGTGGCGGAGGTGCGGCAAGAGCTCCAGGCTCTCGTGGAAAAGCATGAGAGTTTGGAGCGCGACTCGAAGACTCGAGAGTCCGAGCTTGCCTCGGCTCTTGAAAGTGCCAAAGCCGCTAAGGCCGAGGCCCATAAGTCCCTCCAGGAGATTGAGGCGATGAAGAAGATAGCGGCGGGTAAGGCATTTTTCATGCAAAGCAAGCATGTGAATGTAAATTACCTGTTACTTACCCGAATTCGGAGCTCTCCAGGGGCGTTTGTAGATCTGCCTCGCAGCGTGTCCGATGCCGCCGCATTCTACCGGGCCGAGGAGGGGAGCTCAACGGAGAAGGTCTTCTGGTCTCAGTACGCTGAGGCCGGACATCCGGTGCCCCCTAGCGACCAGCTGAAGCAGTTGGTTGAGCTCCACAAGGTAGCCGAGCAGGGCATGAAGGGCCTCATAGTCCGACTGTGGCCTGGAGAGGCCATGCCTGGGAGCTACTTCGGCCTCGTGCGGCGGCTGGTGGATGCGTGCCCCTGGGTGGAGGTCATCAAGCGCTTCGCCTGCATTGAAGGTGCCCGTCGGGCCCTTGCCCGCGCAAAGATGCACTGGGGCAGGCTGGATGCTGAGAGGCTTCTGACGGACGCGCTGCCGGCGGGCAAGGAGTACCGTACGCCTGAAATGTACTATAAGACTGTCCTGAAGGGTGCCCGCAAGATTGCGGATGAGTGCCCCAGAGATGTAATTCTTGAGTAGACTCGCAATGTGTTATCCTGTGCGCTGAAAACCTTGTTCATATGCGCTAAGCAACGCTTGTTAATTTAAAATATTACCTTCTGTGCAGCCATTTATCAGATCTGAGAGATGGCAAGTCGTCGGCTTCAGCCCCCATGCCACGAGTGCTAGGGTGTTCAGGATAAGCTTGAGCGCTCTTGTTCCCATTTTTGGGTCCATCTAAGGAGGCGCTCAACACAACGAACAAGGCAACCGGACTTATAATGCTTGAACACTCTCACTTAGCCATAGAATTCTATAATTTTAAATTTCGGTGAAGCCCCTAGTGTTCGGAAGACCGAGTTCGGGGCGCTATCCATGCCTGGGCCGGACACAGCCAGGTTCCTCGCTCTAAGCGGCATAAGTCTTTAAGGACTCGAAGAGACCTCTCGAACAGCAACCAGCTCTCGCCTTATCATGACGGTCAGTTTTAGCTTTCTCCACTGAGGCGCTCGCCCAGCTCAACCGGGGCGCAATCGCAGTGGTTCTCCCAGTGCTACCTTAGCCGACGGAACGGAACGTAACGTACCAAAACATGGGAGCCGGGCAAACCCAACTATTGACCCTGGACATGATTCGGAGCCGATGCATATAATGCTATAAGTTCGGGGTGCCGCACTTGTGAAAGTGTTCGGACTTATCACACCATAATGCGGGGAACATAAGCCCCTGGTGTATTCGGCCGTACCAAATTGTATGGATGCAAGATGTCATAAATGAACATATATATAAAGAAAAGGAATGCAATTGTAAGCAAAAAATGATGCATTGTTTATTCAAGAAATTCTGCTATGAGTGCAGAATGATACAAATAGTGCGGTAAGCAAGGGTTTGGACTATTAGACATGTCCCCCTCCAGGGGTAGGCTGCGGAATGGTGCAAAAAATAGATTTAAAGCTCGTAATGGAGACCACCTGAGTGTTCGTTGGAGCCCTTCTTCCTCCCTGGCTGTTGCATCGTGAGTTCAGCAGATCTACTACCGGACAGGGCCTCTGGTAAGCGGAGTCCTGTGGATATATAAAAAAGAAAAAGAAAAAGGCGACACACTTGGGAGCCCCTGGTGTGGTTGAGCCGCACTCTGGGTCTGTCGTGGTCGTGCCCCTCCCCCTATGCCCAAGGTATTTCCAGAGCGTAATGATGTACGCGGAGAGCTTGTCTTGCAATCATGCAAGGGCTGGGGTTGGGGCCGCATTGCTACGCATGCTCAGAACGTGCCAGGTGGTCTTGATGTATGTTACTCCGGGCGCGTTTAATCATGTCCGGTCTTTTAACGGCCGGACTCGAAAATTGCCTTAAGAGGCTGCTCTGTACTTCTGCCGCGAGAGCCGCTGTGTGCTCCTCCGTTCGGAGGGAGTGTTCAGTGTTTCCGTTGACCATGATGACTCCACGAGGGCCTGGCATCTTGAGCTTTAGGTATGCATAATGCGGCACCGCGTTGAACTTTGCAAACGTTGTTCGTCCGAGCAGGGCGTGATAGCCACTGCGGAACAGGACTATGTCGAAGATTAACTCCTCGCTTCGGAAATTATCCGGGGATCCAAAGACCACTTCTAGCGTGACCGAGCCTATACAATTGGCCTCGACACCTGGTATGACGCCTTTGAAGGTCGTCTTTGTAGGTTTAATCCTTGAGGGGTCTATGCCCATCTTGCGCACTGTATCCTGATAAAGCATGTTCAGGCTGATGCCGCCGTCCATGAGGACTCTAGTGAGGTGAAATCCATCGACGATTGGGTCTAAAAACAATGCGGCGAATCCGCCATGGCGGATACTGGTGGGGTGGTCCCTTCGATCGAAAGTGATCGGGCAAGAGGACCATGGATTGAACTTCGGGGCGACTGGCTCCATCGCATATACGTCCCGAAGTGCACGCTTCCGCTCCCTCTTGGGTATGTGGGTTGCATATATCATATTTACCGTCCACACTTGTGGGGGGAAACCCTTCTGTCCTCTACTGTTTGGCGGCCGGGTCTCCTCCTCGTCGTCGCTATGCAGCCCCTTGTCATTGTTTTCGGCAATTAGCTTGCCTGCCTGCTTGAATACCCAACAATCCATGTTGGTGTGGTTAGCTGGCTTTTCGGGGGTGCCGTGTATCTGACAAGAGCGGTCGAGTATTCGGTCCAAATTGGACGGACCCGGAGTGGTTCTTTTGAATGGCTTCTTCCGCTGACCGGGTTTAGAGCCTCTGAATCCGGCGTTGACTGCTGTATCCTCATTATTATCGCCGTTAACGCGGTGTTTGTTTTTGTTTCGACGCGACCTGCCATTGTGGTCCTTAGTATCCGGACTGCCAACATTTTTGCTAAGGTTGTTGCTGCGAGCTAGCCAGCTGTCCTCTCCCGCATAGAAGCGGGTCATGAGTGATGTGAGGGCTGCCATGGATTTCGGCTTTTCCTGTCCTAGGTGCCGGGCCAGCCACTCATCGCGGATGTTATGTTTGAAGACTGCGAGGGCCTCTGCATCCGGATAGTCAACGATTTGATTTTTCTTTGTTAAGAACCGTGTCCAGAACTGTCTGGCCGATTCATCTGGCTGCTGAATTATGTGGCTTAGGTCATCGGCGTCTGGTGGTCGCACATATGTGCCCTGGAAGTTATCAAGAAATGCGGCTTCCAGGTCCTCCCAACACCCAATTGACTTTGCTGGCAAGCTGTTAAGCCAATGTCGAGCTGGTCCTTTAAGCTTGAGTGGGAGATACTTGATGGCATGGAGATCGTCACCGCGGGCCATATGGATATGAAGGAGATAATCTTCGATCCAAACCGCGGGGTCTGTTGTGCCGTCGTAGGATTCAATGTTCACAGGTTTAAACCCTTCAGGGATTTGATGATCCATTACTTCATCGGTGAAGCATAGTGGGTGTGCGGCGCCTCTATATTGAGCAATATCACGACGTAGCTCAAGAGAGCGTTGTTTGCTGTGTTCGGCCCGGCCGGAGTTGCTGTATCCGGCGCGACGGTAGTCGTCGTGGGTCGTGGGGCGCCCACGTGATCCGTAGATAGATCTGGATTGTCTTTCCTTGTCCTCCAATATATCCCGCAAGTCTGGCGCATTTCCCCATGGCTTCACGCTTTTCGAGCGGTGCCGGGGTACGGTCCTGATGGAGGGCCTAGATGCCTCTCTGTCGTGGCCACGAGGTGGTCGGTCTGCCGTATTATGCGCTGGTGATGAAGATTTGTATGCTTCCTCCTCTAGTCGGGGGAGCAACTTGCGTTTTGGGTAGCTTTTGGAGGGGCGTTTGAGTTCATACTCTTCGGCCGCGAGGACCTCGGTCCATCTGTCGGCCAGCAGGTCTTGATCAACCTGAAGCTGTTGCTGCTTTTTCTTTAGGCTGTTCGCCGTGTCCATTAGCCTGCGTTTAAAACGCTCTTGTTCGACGGGATCCTCGGGCACGACGAATTCGTCGTCATTGAGGCTTGCCTCGTCGTCGGAGGGAGGCATGTAATTTTCGTCGTCCTCGTCTGCCGCTCTCTCCTGAGGGCTGGCTACTCCGTCCTCCTGTGCTGAATTGTGCTGGAGGGGGTTGTCTTCGGCACTCTCTGAGGTGTTATTATCTCCAGTGCCGGAATCTCCATTCTTGCTGTGGCGGGATTTAGAGCGGCGCCGCTGACGTCGGCGCTTGGCCTATTTCTGAGAGGAATCTGCCTTCGTTGCTTCTTCGCCGTCCCCATCCTTTGGGGTGTCCACCATGTATATGTCATATGACAAGGTGGTCTTCCAGTGCCCTGTAGGCGCTGGCTCTTGATCGTCTCCGGCATCGTCGTCCATACTGTCGATGTCTTCGGAGTCATAGTCTAGCATGTCGGTTAGATCGTCGACAGTGGCTACAAACTGGGTGGTGGGTGGGCTTCGAATTTCTTCGTCGTCCGCATCCCAGCCATCCTGGCCGCAGTCCGGCCAGGGCTCTCCTGATAATGAGAGATACTTTAGCGAATTCAGGATGTCGCCAAAGGGTGAGTGCTGAAAGATGTCCGCAGTAGTGAACTCCATAATCGGCGCCCAATCGGATTCGATTGGCAGGGGCGCCGGAGGTTCGGAGTCCGGCAAGGAGTCCGGCACCTCGGAGTCACAAGCTTTGTAAGGGACAAGGTCGGTATTCGGCTCTATCACCGTAGAAGTTGCAGCCCCCGAGGCGGTGTCCAACCACCTGTTCTCGATCTACGCGGTCGGCTCCGAACTATGGGTCGGAGCGGACTTGTGTGCGGCCTCCAGGGTACTGTCCGGTGGCAGAGCTAGATCATGCCCATCGTGACAGTGCGTCACGCTCGGATGCGGCTCGACTCCATCGAAGATCAAGTCCCCACGGATGTCAGCCGTGAAGTTTAGGCTTCCAAACCTGACCTGATGGCCAGGGGCATAGCTTTCGATCTGCTCCAGACGGCCAAGTGATTGGCCCGCAGCGCAAAGCCGCCGAACACGAAGATCTGTCCGGGGAGAAAAGTCTCACCCTGGACAGCGTTGTTGTTGATTGAAGAAGCCATCAAGCCTATCGGTGACGACACAGAGGAACTCTCAATGAAAGCACCAATGTCGGTGTCAAAACCGGCGGATCTCGGGTAGGGGGTCCCGAACTGTGCGTCTAGGCGGATGGTAACAGGAGACAAGGGACACGATGTTTTTACCCAGGTTCGGGCCCTCTCGATGGAGGTAAAACCCTACTCCTGCTTGATTGATATTGATGATATAGGTAGTACAAGAGTGGATCTACCACAAGGTCAAGGAGGCTAAACCCTAGAAGCTAGCCTATGGTATGATTGTTGTAATGGTTGTTCGTCCTACAGACTAAAACCCTCCGGTTTATATAGACACCGGAGAGGGCTAGGGTTACACAGAGTCGGTTACAATGGTAGGAGATCTACATATCCGTATCGCCAAGCTTGCCTTCCACGCCAAGGAAAGTCCCATCCGGACACGGGACGAAGTCTTCAATCTTGTATCTTCATAGTCTTGGAGTCCGGCCGATGATGATAGTCCGGCTATCCGGACACCCCCTAGTCCAGGACTCCCTCAGCCTGGATTGGGTATTCTTTAGAAAAAATAAACTGGGCTCATTTTCACAAAGAAAAAATAGCTGGGCTGGTCATGTGGTGAACGTAAAATATATGCCTGGGCTAGACGGGCCACAGCCTAGTTGAAACCCTGCTCCGTCTCAACAATAACAAAAAAATACTGCTCGAGCAGCTACGTCCCAGATGTCAGCCGATCTTGTGCTGTTCTCTTATCTATTTTCTATATACGTTGACAATGTCGTGGGTCCCAGATGTCAGGAAACCACTAGGAGGAAGCATTTTCTTTTTCTATACGCTGACAATGGAGTATATATAACAAAAAATGAGGAACTTCCTTGCATATGGCCATGGACATGGTGGGCCCCTACTATCATCCTCTCCATGTACAGTCCTCCCCCGATTCCTTCTGTTTGTTGACCATGTTGACAATGCGAGAGGGCGGCGCTGCGGCGAGCGCTCCAAAGCACGTGGATGACGAAGGCGAGACCCCGGACCTCGGCGTTAATGATTTAGGAGACGATGGGGCAACAATGCATGCACTGAGGCGCAGCCAGTCGTGGGAGGTGGAAGCAAGCGGCCCGCCGACGCTGGTTTGGTTTTGGCAGCTAGAGGAGGACGGGACTGAAGAAACACGACATACTGTAAAAGCAGCAAGAGTACTTAACAACCTTAACTGAAACCAACAGGGGCACTTAACAACCATAGCTGAAAGAAGTGAGTACTTATACAGGTTCAACCGTACAAAGAATGCCTTGAATAGTGCTACTTTGCCTACAGTTAACCAAGGGTGAGGCCACCAAGCCCCAAGACAAGGCCCAGGCACCACCCCGTGCAGCCACAACCTTCAGAAAGCGGCTTCAGCTTGCAATGTGGTCAATAAACAGGATATTCGCTTTAGAGCCATGGAAAAGCATGAGCATAACCTTCTGTCCTATTCTGCAAGATGGACGGGCCTTCATTATTTGAGACCACCCATGAATAAGTATCTTTTCACCTCCAAGGGGAATGGAGTAGGTCGACATAAACATCATGTTGTGACCAAGCGCAAGTCTGACCCGACCATGGTCAGGCATCTGTATAGGAACAATAGAACTGGGCAGTTTTTGTTTCAAGAAGATCACAGTTGTAAAACTATGTATAAGCAAGAGTTTGTGAACAACATATATAACAGAAAATAGCTCGTACCATAAGTTTCTCGACACAATTGGACCTGTTCTACGTGTGTAGCAGTGTCACACATATCCCGCGTGGCCTTCCACCATTGAAATGCCCCACAAGGACCTCAAGACGATCAATAAAGCATAGGAACATGTGGATGTCGTCCCAGTCAACTTCAGTGCCATCAGTAACAGTCAAGTTCTTATAGAATAACAAACGAGTAGCATGCTTAACTTTGAAATAACCTACACGTGCCACCAGTTATAAGAAATATTCGTTAGAAGTAGCATATTCATGAGAGAAGGGAATCACAAATCGTTGCTACTTCTAAAGTTAAATTGTGATTAGTTAGACAGAATAGGTGGATTAAGAAGTAATCGAGGCAACAATAAAGAACCAAAGACAAAACTAACATGGATGGACAACTTGAACGACGTCGGGGTGGAAGATCACAGTGAAGATGAGACCAGGTTCTGCTATTTCCATCAACATTCGTGCGCCAACTTTCAGTCCGTAACACTTCTAAAGTTTATCCAAGTTTGGCCATAAAAAAACAGCAATCTTATTGGTTCATGAACCCAACTCGGAACTTATATCCATGGCTTGTCTTCAGTGTGACCATTAAACTGGTGTATTGAGTTATGGCAAGGCTGACCATCTTGAGTACATGTGTTCTGACAGAGCAAGGAATGCACTACAGGAAAAATAATATGAGAACACAATGTATTCACTATCCAAATCTAGAAATAATTTCCTCCTTCACGTCAGTGTTGACTATGGTACTAGTACCTTTTATCCAAATATAGGAATCCAAATTTCCAAATTAGTCGACAGCATGTTCAAAACCCCCACCCTCCCGGATAGAAAAGAGGATTCTAGGAACATACTGTGAGCGTTTTAAAATCCTGTGTTAGGATGAGAAGGAACAAGTGTGGCGTCTCGTCGAAGGCACGGAAACTTGTAGGGTCCTCGCACTTTGGGTACTACAAATGAAACACACTACATTCAGTAGGAATAAAAATGCATCAATGACGACGGCTACCATCCTAGGATTACCCGCGACCAAGGGACTTGGATTTATCGGGGATGATTGAAGAATTCGTACCTGGTTCTCCATGAGAAAACCCTATGCAATCGCCGAGAGGGGGTTTTCTCTGAACAAGCAGATGAGGGAGAAGGGGATTCAGGCCCAGTGAGAGACGCGCTTTTCTATGAACAAGCAGAAAAGGGAGAAGGGGATTCAGGCCCAGTGAAATATTGTTGCTTCGTCCGTCCAACTTATTGCTAAAGCTGGAAAGGTGGGGTTTTTTGTGATTTGATGGCTCATTGGGCATTACTGCGGCGCTACGACCGTGTGAGTCGACCATGCAGTTTTCCACTCTAATTTGGTGCATGGCACGTGGACCCCGTTGCCGGATGCCCCACATATCAGCAGGAAGTAGAAAGGCAGGAGTAACTAGTTACACATAAATATATTTTTGACAGAGAGATACTCCCTCTGTAAATAAATATAAAAATCTTTATATCACAACTTTATACATAAGAAAATCAAGGGGAATATATATAACATAATATGGGGGTTCAGCTGAGAAGATAATACTCAAACTGGCTCACGGTTCTGGACTTTGGGCCACAGGCCGGTGGGCCTGCATGTTTGGGGGCCCATGTGTTCTACCTCAGTGCATTTCATGTTGCAAGCGATCGGTACGGCGCTGGTTTTTGAATAAAGCACGACAGCTATTAGAATGAAATCGAACGACAGTTCCTAACCAGCAATCAGAGTTGCAATTCTATCAATTATATCCTATGTGATAAGTAATACTGCCGTACTACTTATACACACATGACACTTGTCTCACCATGCCATATTATTACATCAAAATCTCTTGGAGGATAGATTAGTTCGGCAGTTGCGTGCTGCTACTGAAGAATTTCAAAGTTGATTTGGACCAACTCTCCTTGCCGAGAAAGTTCAATTTTGACATCATCCCCTGCCGCAAGATTTGATTTAGATTTGAACCTTGACCATCCTTTAGCATCAATCATCATGCGACCATCCTTTGTACTTACGGTATAATGAGCAGGTTCATTCACACCAAAGCTGCGCATGGTAAGAGAAACTTGGCCACGGTCGCCCAGATTGTTGAACGACTCCCTCGTTGCTCTAGGAATTCTCTGTTTGCAAACAAGAAGACATACACAAACAGTTAGATCAACACAGTGAATCATGTGAAACAACATGTAAAGAAAAAATACCGAAGCACTTGGGCGGCCATTGCTTACCAAGAAGGTGGAGATTATGGTTTTTGTAAGGAATTTGGTATATGCAGTGTGAACTGCAGCCCAGTCTGTTGCCGGTGCAACTGCTGGTTTTGTTGCCACTGCATGGGGCGGAGCAGATGCAAGTGCAACTTCAAGTGTTGGTGCAGGTGCTAGAGCCATTGCTGGTGCCCGTGCTACTGATAGTGCTGCTGCTGCTGCCGGAGATGGTGCTCCTTGTGGAGCTGGTGTCGGTGTCGGAGTAGGTGCTGGTGTCAATGCCCGATCCTCCGGTAGATCAGCCTGATCCGCTGACGCGGTGGGTGCCCAATCCTCAAGTGGATCAGACTGAGTTGCTGCCGCTGTTAGTGCTAGAGCTAGTGCCGCCGGACAAGGTGCCAGTGCTCGATCCATTGCTGAAGGTGGTACCGACGTGCGAGACAGCAGCGATTGTCTCTGGTCTATTATGATCAGCTTTCTAACTTGAATAGGCTCCATGACCTTGATCCAGTCTTTTTCTTCAGTTCTTCTAAATGCGAGAAGGACTAATTATGGCATGTTTGTTAAACCAAACTGCAATTCATCATAGGGCTTCAGATTGTACTCAAACAACAGACTGATTCAATTGTGTCTAGTTATATAAGTGATGGACAGTGCCTTCGTTACTACATGACATAAGAAGTGAAACCTGCAAAAATAACCATCATAGTGCGAACCAACCGGTTTATTCTGTGACGAATGTCACATGGCAAAACTTGCATCGTAAAATTGCAGCAAAAGTAAGAAAACATGACATTAAATCAATAAGATTTAGACAGTAAATCAATAAGATTTTCTTGATGTGACACGAGTGAATCCTTACCAGAAAATCAGTATGTTCAAGTTCAAATAAGAAGATTGATCGTCCAATTACGCATGGCATGCAGGGCCCCTGCTTACTTCCACAAACAGGACAGTCCAAAGGTCGTGACAAATCGTATGGACCGAACATCCATGGGACTGGAAATCCTGGTGGGTGCGATAAACCCTGCAATGCATACAGATATTGGAGTGTAACCATAATTGATAAACCGTTCTCACCAAAAAGATGATCTGGATACTTCAAAATATACAGACTGAATTGAGTGGACAGACATTAACATAGATTGTTCCCAGGACTCACCACATAACAAAAGCGGAAGTACTAAACAATACAGGGTTCACACACACAAATAAAGTACTGAACAATAGTACTTACTACAGACAAGAAAAGTTGCACTAATTAAACTCTGCAAACTATTTCTTGCCACCGACCTATGAGATCTACCCTGCATAAGTGACTAGGCCATGGACTTCGTGAGAGATGTCTACCAACACCATTCTCATCTCATCAAGCTTGGAGAACCTAACAAAGTGGTCTTTCCACGCATAAACATGACGATCAAGATAGTCTGCATCAGATTTGTCGGGAAGCTTTACAAGAACCACACCCTTCATAATCGAAGGCACGGCTAGGAAATTGATGTGGTGAAGTACACCCTCGAGAACATGTCTGACAACAATGCTATAGAAAAACACTAGTTCACGACACGTGGCGACAAGGACACAACAGCTGGATAGTTTAGCAGTAGAACTCATCCTCAGGTCTTCTAGTTCACACGGCATGACTTTGAGAACTTCATCTCCACCACGGACCTGGTTCTAATTCAAACAGAAACCAAATATTTTATTACTACCTCCGTTCAGAAATATAAGATGATTTTCGATATTTTACTACATATAAGACTACATATACGTATAGAAATGAGTGAACAAAGATCGTAGAACATGTCTTCAAAGGCATGAGAGTAGAGGGATTACTTATAGTATCCACAACACAAGTTACTAAGGCTAATATACTCTCTTCAAATGTAGCATTGATGTTCATAAAGTAGTTGAAAGTAATCTATAAGAAATCAGTGTCAACCTCTCGCATGTTTTGTTTAAAAGAGGAATTTAGAACCATCATTTGGCACACAGAAATCACATGCAAGATCACCAGAAAGTTGTAGGAGTACTACTAGTACTAGTGCTGCGTGTTAGACGAAAAACACGATCAAGATCGAGAAAAAGATCGTCAAGAAGAGATATTACCTGGAATTGCTTAATGAGGGATCCCGGAGAGGCCATAAGTCTTTTGTGCAACAATGAGGATAATCCTCAAGTTACGGACACAGTTTGTGTAGTTGCTACCATCATCATTCTCCTAATGATGTGATCCCGTTCATCAAATGACAACACGTGTCTATGGTTAGGAAACTTAACCATCTTTGATTAACGAGCTAGTCTAGTAGATGCTTAGTAGGGACATTGTGTTTTGTCTATGTATCCACACATGTATCAAGTTTCCGGTTAATACTATTCTAGCATGAATAATAGACATTTATCATGATATATGGAAATATAAATAACAACTTTATTATTGCCTCTAGGGCATATTTCCTTCAGTCTCCTACTTGCACTAGAGTCAATAATCTAGATTACAATGTAATGATTCTAACACCCATGGAGTCTTGGTGTTGATCATGTTTTGCTTGTGGAAGAGGCTTAGTCAATGGATCTGCCACATTCAGATCCGTATGTATTTTGCAAATCTCTATGTCTCCATCCTTGACCTACCCGGCGATCCTCCCGTCATCGCCCTGTGGGAAAGCGATCACCGGTTGTCTTTGGAACTTGTTTGGGTGTGTTTTATTAAGTACCCGGTTCTAGTTGTCATAAGGTCAAGGTACAACTCCGGGTCGTCCTTTTACCAAGGGACATGGTTATTCGAATAGATAAACTTCCCTGTAGGGGTGCACCACATTTCCCAACACACTCGATCCCTCTGGCCGGACACACTTTCCTGGATCATGCCCGGCCTCGAAAGATCAACAGGTCGCCGCCCTACCTAGGCACAACAGAGAGGTCAGCACGCTGGTCTAAATCCTATGCACGCAAGGGTCTGGGGCCATCGCCCATTGCACACCTGCACGTTGCGTACGCGGCTGGTGAGCAGACCTAGCAACCTCCATTACAAAGGAAGTTGCGTTACGTGGTCCAACCCAGCGCACGCCACTCACTCGCTGACGTCAAGAAGGCTTCGGCTGTTACCACGACGTCGAGTGCCCATAACTGTTCCCGCGTAGTTGGTTAGTGCGTATAGGCCAGTGGCCAGACTTAGAGAAAATACCAAGATCTTGTTAAGCGTGTTATTATGAAGTAACCGTGAACGCCGACCAGGGCCAGGCCCACCTCTCGCCTAGGTGGTCTCAACCTGCCATGTCGCTCCGCCACAAAGATCCACACAGAGGGTCATTGGGACAAATGTCCTTTCAGCCCCCAATCTGTGAATCACTCGTCGGTACTCTACGAGCCGACCCGACTTTAGTCACCATCTGTATAGTATGTATGTATGTATAGTATATACCCATGATCGCCTCCCGAGTGATCACGACCCAATAGTATAGCATGGCAAACGGACAAGAATGTAGGGCCACAGATGATAAACTAGCATCCTATACTAAGCATTTAGGATTGCAGGTAAGGTATCAACAACTGTAGCAACAATGACAGGCTATGCAACAGAATAGGATTAATCGAACAGCAACATGCTATACTACTCTAATGCAAGGAGTAGAGGGAAGAATAGGTGATATCTGGTGATCAAGGGGGGGCTTGTCTGGTTGCTCTGGCAAGAAGGAGGGATCGTCAACTCCATAGTCGAACTGGAAAGCAGTGGCGCCGGTCTCTTAGTCTACCCCAGAGAAGAGGGGGGAAGAAACAATAAATACAATGCAAACATAACCATGACGATGCATGACATGACAATGAGCGGTGCTAGGTGTGTGTGATAGCCTGGCTTAATAGGGATGATAGACTACTCATATCAATAAGGAATTCCTTCTTTTCCGGGAGCCCATTCGGAAAGAACTCCAAAGTTAAGCGTGCTCAGCTTGGAGTAATTTCAGGATGGGTGACCGACCGGGAAGTTGCTCCCGGGTGCGCACGAGTGAGGACAAAATGCGCAAAAAAGACTAGTACTGATCTGTGGGGCCAGTCTAGATCCCGCCAGGAGTAACGACCACCGGCGGGTGTGTCCGGGGCGTTACAAGTTGGTATCAGAGCCGACCCTCGCGGTTACACGGATGTTTGCTAACAGGTGCGCGGTCATGTTGTTCATGACATTTGTGACCCGTCATGGAACACGGCATGGCACATGTACCGGACTGGATGCACAGACGTATGTGCCAAGAGGGAACGTTCCTGTGGCCCGACGAGGATGTCGGTTCCTCTGAGTGTGGGTGTATGTGATAGCCTGGCTTAATAGGGATGATAGACTACTCATATCAATAAGGAATTCCTTCTTTTCCGGGAGCCCATTCGGAAAGAACTCCAAAGTTAAGCTTGCTCAGCTTGGAGTAATTTCAGGATGGGTGACCGACCGAGAAGTTGCTCCGGGGTGCGCACGAGTGAGGACAAAATGCGCAAAAAGGACTAGTATTGATCTGTGGGGCCAGTCTAGATCCCGCCAGGAGTAACAACCACCGGCGGTTGTGTTCGGGGCGTTACAGTGTGCCCTAATGCGGCAGTAGGTGGTACCGGCGAAAGGGGAAAACATCCGGGAAAGTATCCCCGGTGTTTCACGTTTTCGGACAGATGAACCGGGGGGGGGGAGTTGTGTGTTCGCTATGCTATGGATGTGTGGCGGACGACCAGGCTGCATATTCAGATTCATCTCGTCGTTCTGAGCAACTTTAATGTACAAAGTATTTTCACCCGAGCTACAGTTTATTTTATATTAATTTATAAAGATTAATTTTCATATATTATTATTAATTTAATTCGAAAATACGTTTGTGACATCGGTAGACGTCAGCAGTTAATAGAGGTGGTGATTGGGTCGCTGACGTGTGGGTCCCGCATGCCATTGACTGTTTAGTAATTAATAGTAGTTAATTAGGTTAATCTAATCAGGATTAATTAAGTTCATTAATTCTCTAATTAATTAATTAAAATTATTAATATTACTTTTAAAAATAATTCCTTTTTTATTAAAACGTTCTCTGGGTGGGCGTGGGCGAGCACAGCCGAGCGCGGGCGCGTGTGCACGTGGTGGTGCACCGACGGAGACAGAGGGGAGGGAGAGGTCGGGCGTCACCGCATGAAGTAGGGGTCGGGGCAACGGGGCGCGAGGAGAGCGACGGAGAAGACGGCGCCGGAGGACAAGCAGGCTGGCAAGGGAGCTCCGGGCGGCGAGGTCCAGCGGCGTCAGGGGCGTCGGGATCGATCGCGATCCAATCTGGATCGGGAGGGGGTGTGGGGTGAGTGAGGCTTAGGGTTTCGGTCGAGTGGGGGTTAAGGGAGTGTGTGGGGGGGCGGCTGGGCCGTGGGGCGGCCTGGTCAACTCGGCCAGTGGCCCAGTGTGGGTTCTTTCTCTTCTTTTTTTAGTTTTCTGTTATTGTTTTCTTTCTTTATTTCCTTTTCTGTTTTATCTCATTTTAAAGTATTTAGGCATTTTCTAAAAATGTGTTTACTCCACCATAATTACTGATGCAATAATTGACACAATCCGAACGTTTTTGTTTTCATGCTTGAAAACTTTGGTTGTTTGCCATTAATTCAAATTTGGATTCGAATCGTTTGAACTAACGCGGGATTTGGAATAGTAATCACATGTGACGTGGCATCGTTAGCATAGGTTCACTGTAGCATAATTATCCGTGTGTTACATGGCGGCGGCTACGGGTAGGAAAAGGCTAGGGGCTACGTTAGGGTAGGTTTTTGCCTGAAAATGGACTAGGGGGTGCCCATTTATAGAAAGAGGGGCTAGGAGAGGGGGTTTGGGGGTGTTTCGGAGCCTCCGATCGCGATCCGAGGATCCGATCGAGAGGGTGGTTAACCGGTTTAGTGGGTTGTGAAGAGGGGTTGGGCTGAGATGAGAGGGAAGGAGTGCAACCCGACAATGGTTTTCGAAGACCAAAAACGTCTGAGTCGGACACCGGCTATATTGCGGCTGCTTTAACGGTTGGGCTATCAAACGGACTCCAAATGCGATGAAATTTGGCACGCGGTCTACCTACACTATAATAAGTCTTCACACCAACTTTCAACCCATTCCGAGAACATTTTGATGCCACTTATAAAATAATATTTCGGAGGTGCCGAGTGCGCATGCGAGTGTGGTTGGGCTCAAAACGGACAATGGAGAGAACTGGGAGACCCGGACGGATGCAAGTTTTGAAAAACATGCGGATGAAATGCACATTATGAGAAGGCAAAGTGCAACACGCAAGCGAATGACATGGCAATGGCGGCGAAACTGGAAGACACCTGGCGCATCGGTCTCGAGGCGTCACAGCACTCCAAACTCCTCCGAGGCCACCTTACGAATGCAAGTCACCATCTTCATCCACACATTGTCCGCATCCCCTCCTTGCTTCCAAGGGCCATCCTTAATGATCCTCTCCTTGAACGCCTGAGCTACCTCCCCCTTGAGCTTCCACCACTTCGTTATAGCGACTTTGGCATGCTTATCCCGTTGGACACGAATCTGAAAGCGGAAGTTAGCAACTACCAGCTTATGCTGAGGTACAACACTCTCCAGGTATCACATTACAGTCTAGGAACACATGCACGCCTATCTTCTCTTCTCGAGAGGATGAAATCAATCTGGCTAGAGTGTTGGCCACTACTAAAAGTCACGAGATGTGATTCTCTCTTTCTAAAGAGGGTGTTAGCTACAATCATGTCATAGGGTAGAGCAAAGCTTAAGGCATATTCTCCTTCTTGATTCCTGATGCCATCACTACAGGAATCAGGCACTTTGCCGTCAGCCATGGCTGACGGCAAAGGCATGGAAGGCTGACGGCAACAGGTCCAGCTGAACAGGCTACGACAAAGGCCTCACTACTAGGGAAAACCTTATACACAAAATCTTAGCGGCAGCACGGCTCAAAAATAAGCGCTACTGCTAATTAGCAGTAGCGCGTGCATGCAAAACTTGCTATTGACATGGCGTTAGCAGTAGCGCGCTTGGAGCAACCCGTGCTGCTACAAATATTGACCGACAGTGTCCACCAACCTACATTTAGCAGCACCGTGTTTTCGCGACTCGCGCTACTGCTAAAGTTGTAGTAGTAGCGCGCTTTTTCTGAGGTCGCTGCTGCTAATTTTCAAATTGGGCACACTGTTGGTCCCGATTAGCAGTAGCGCTTGTGTGGAAAGCGCGCTGCTGCTACTTTCTTATCAGCAGCGTGTTTTACGTCCCGCGCTACTGCTAAGCCGCACCAACCCACCACCTTTCCCCACCCGTCCTCCCCTCCCCCATCTCCTCTCTTCCCTTTCCCTTACTCCCACATCCTCCCTCTCTCACTCTTCTTCTTCCTCAATACTTCTCCCCCATTACTCTCACTCTTCTACCTACCTTTCTCTCTCTTCATTACTCCTAGCTAACTACACCACCTCCATTAAAGCATCTACTATCTCTTTTTCCTTCCCCCTCCACTAGTTGAAGTTGTCTCCTCCCAAATTAGCTAGCTAGGTAGATGTAGCATTTAGTTAAGTGACCTATTTGCCCCCTAACTAGATCTATCTTTGTCAAGAAGAGCTTTGTGCACTTTTGATCTCCCTACATCATCATCTCCACCGTGTGCTCGATCTCGAGATAGAGGTGATTAAAATTTCCTGCTTTTGCAAAATGGAAATATGTTTATGTGTGTGTGATATGATAATTGGGAGATATGATGGAAATTGTGTGTGTGGCATGAGTTGACGCCAAATTGTGCTTTTGAGTTGCCTATGTTTTGCCGAAATGTCAATTTATTTCCATTTCGGCGAATTCCGGGCAAACTCTAGATCTATATATGTCCTATTTTTAGGGAAGGTCATGCCGAATTTTTGTATGACTTTGATGCATGCATGCATTTTTATAATCAATTTGTTTATTATTACCGTGCAGAGTTCACGATGGTCAGTGGAACGATGGTGGACAGGTGGTTTCGGTCGGCGGTGCGGGACATGAAAGAAAATAACCAGATAGAGGTTTTATGTCCGTGTCGAAAATGCAAAGGAATAGTTTGGCTCGACCCCCATGACGATGGTCGTGTCGAAGCGCACCTGCTCATGACTGGTTTCATGGATGGCTACACTCGGTGGATAATTGAAGATGAGGATGACGATGTTGATGACGTCGACGGGGCATGCAATGATGACACGGGGCAAGACGAAGAGATGATCGATAATGGCAGCGGGGAAGAGGCCGGACATAGCGGCGGGGAAGGGGCCGGACGTGGCGGAGGAGAAGGGGCCGGACATGGCGGAGGAGAAGGGGCCGGACATGGCGGTGAAGAGAACGACATGGACTCCATGCAGCAGAGTTCGTCGGTACAAAGTTCAATTGTGCGGGACCCTCATGTTCAAGCATTGCTTCGCAACGAGACGAGTACTGAGAGAGCTGCTTCTAGAGAGGAGGCTAAGCTGGAGCAACTGGTGGTAGACTCGAACACTCCATTGTATGATGGTTGCAATCCTGAGGTGACCCGCTTGAGTTTCACGCTCCAATTCCTGAAGACGAAGGCTAAAAACAAATGGACCGACACTAGCCTCGATGAGCATCTCAAGTACCTAAAGGATGTTCTTCCCACGGGGAATCTATGTCCTACTAGTGTTGATGAGGCCAAGAAGATCGTGTGCCCTCTTGATCTGCCACACGTCAGATACCATGCATGCATCAACGATTACATAATTTATCAGAAGGAGCACGCGGAAAAAACAAGCTGTCCGGTGTGCAATGCTTCTCAATACAAGAACGCCGGGAAGAAATGTCCCCAGAAAATTGTATGGTACTTACTGATCACTCCCCGTCTCCAGCGGTATTTTGTAGATCCCAAGGAAGCAAAGCTAATGCGCTAGCATGCGGAGAGGAAGAAGCCCGACGATGGAGATGATCCGAAGCTGAGACACATGAAGGATGGAAGCCAGTGGAGAGTGTTGAACAGCTTCTATCGGTATTTCGAATGTGATGCAAGGAACATCGTGCTCGGCGCGTGTACCAATGGCATGAATCCGTTTGGCAACCAGAACACCAACCACAGCACATGGCCTGTGTTTGTATAGATGTACAACCTACCCCTCGTTGTGCATGAAGTCGAAGTACATTCACATGAGCATGCTTATTCAAGGGCTGAAACAACCAGGAAATAATATTAATTTGTATCTGGGGCTACTTCAAGAGGAGTTAGACACGTTATGGAAAAAACCGGCCAAGACAGGGGACGCCAGCAAAGGCGAGTATTTCAACATGAGAGCCACGCTGATCATGACGGTGCACGACTATCTCAGTTACAGATATGTCGCAGGCCAGGTGTGCCATGGATATCGCGGATGCACCCGGTGCATGGATGATACAACGTCTCAGCAGCTAACGTCAAGGAAAGATGGCGAGTCTGGGAAAATTGTGTACATGGGGCATCAAAGATGGCTCGAACAGGACGACCCGTGGAGAAACCGTGGAAATCTATTCAATAGTCACGCTGAGCATCGAGGACCTCCATGTAAGCGGAGCGGTGCCAAAATCGATGAGCTGTTGAAAAATTGGAAGGAGTGCCCCGCGCCGGGAAAGACGATGAGAAAGGCACCGGAGCTGCTGCTGAAGGTATGGAAGACGAGGTCTGTGTTCTGGGACTTGGAGTACTGGCACAAACTCGATACACCTCATTGCCTTGATCAAATGCATATCTGTAAGAATTCCTTGAGAGCTTGCTCGCAACACTGATGAACATGCCGGATAAGACCAAGGATGGGCCGAAGGCAAGAAAAGACTTGCAAGATTTGAAAATCAGGGAAGGTCTGCACATGCCGCCCCGTAAAATGTTAGACGAGACAAAGACGGAGACAGAGGCACGGGAGAAGAAGGGCAAGAAAATAAAGAAAGAGGATTATTGCCCCCTTCTTGCTTCACCTTAAGTCAGGCTGAGATCGATCAATTCTTTAAGTGCCTTACCGGAGTCAAAGTTAGTTCCGGTTACTGTGGCAAGATAATCAGATATCTAGACATAGACAAGAAAAGGTTCAGCAGGATGAAGTCCCATGACTGTCATGTGATGATGACGCAGATACTACCTGTTGCCCTTAGAGGGATAATGGACAAGCACGTTCGTGACACGCTTATTGGTCTTTGCAACTTTTTCGACGTCATCTCTCAAAAGTCGATCAGTGTGAAGCAGCTCCGAAGGCTACAGGAAGAGATCTTTGTGATACTGAATGAGCTTGAGATGTACTTCTCGCCCGTGTTCTTTGACGTGATGGTGCATCTGTGTGTCCATATTGTGGATGACATAATAGACCTGGGGTCGTCATTCCTGCACAACATGATGTCATTTGAGAGGATGAATAGGATCATCAAAGGATTCGTTCGTAACATGTACCGTCCGGATGGAAGCATCGTCCAGGGCTATGTGACACAAGAGTGCATCTATTTCTGCGAGAATTCTCTATATGGCGCAGACCAGCCGCCTGGTGTTGCCCGTTAACAAGCACGATGGGAGGATCAAAGGAGAAGGTCACTGCAACGGTCGCAGGGAACTGCACGTGGCATACTCGGATCGACACAACGACTTTGACAGAGCAAACTTGGTAGTGCTACAACACCTTGATGAGGTAGATCCTTTCGTGGCACTGCACAAAGAAATTATCGCAAAGAAGTATCGTGACCGGGGGTATGCAGGACGGACGCCGAAGTTACTAGAGAGCTCAACTCCACTTTCCTGCATTGGTTCAAAGAGCATATTATTGCTAATCCCCGGAAGAGGGCTCTAAGGAAGGATTGCTCATATATGCCTTAGCACATGGACCCTCGCCCAACCTCGTAACCTATTAGGCATATGATATCAATGGATACACGTTCTACACGGAGGCCAAAGATATGGACAGTGATGATCAGAACTCAGGGGTGACAATGGAATGCATGACCGGCAGCGACAACGGCGCAACTGAACGATTTTATGGAAGGGTCGAAGAGATCTGGGAGCTTGACTACTCTGGACTGCACAACACGACGATGTTCCGTGTCAGATGGGCCAAGAACGTCGAAAGAGAAAATCGGATTTTCACTACCATGACTATACCCGACGCCAAGAGCGCTACCGTGAACGCTATCGCAAAAAACGAGCCATGGGTACACGCTAAGCACGTGACACAATGCTTCTTCATAACCGACCCGCGCAATCCCAGCCGTGTTGTCGTGAGGAGAGGCAAAAGGAACATCATTGGAATGGATGGAGTCGCCAACGAGGAAGACTATGATCAGTACGGCAACCCAGTGAGGGAAGATGATGATGATGATGATGAAGTATACGTCAAAAGAAGATCAATACTACATTACCTAAGAAAAATCGTACTCCATGGAAAAGGCAAAGTCACAATGAGGGGCTCAATTATTCTTCGACGAACAAGAAGGGAAAGAAGCTGACTCAAAAATGAAAACGTCAAGGTATATCGCCTTCCCTTCGTTCACTGCTCTCGGAAAAAAAAGTGAGAGAAAATAAAGGAAAAGAAAAGGAAAAACTGGTTATAGTATTAGCGGTTTACTGAAAAGAGCTACAGCTAGTCAAGGTAGCAGTAGCGGTTTCTGTAAAAAAAACGCTACAGCTGCCTGTAATAGTAGTAGCTCGTTTGGTCTAAACGCGCTACTGCTACGTCCACTTAACCCAAAATCCTCACTCTCTCTGCTTCATCTCGCCTCTTTTCCCCCCAAATCCCCACTCTCTCTTCCCCCATCGCACCGCCGTGCCCCGGCGCTCGCCCCCGACCCGGACGCGCCACGCCTCCCTCCTCTGCTTCCTCCCCTCCCAACCACGGCCATCGTCGGGCCT